>NC_090337.1:71179108-71484509 GCF_035084215.1 Heptranchias perlo | reverse complement strand
CAGAACCGGACACAAGGGGGCCGATCTTTGGGTGACAGAGCGGGTGCGCTCGGGGTGGGGGCTCTGAAAATCGCTCCACAACACAGTGCTGCACCACAGGCACCTGCACAAGAGCACGGAGGGCAACAACAGAGAGCGACGTCGCAGGTGGAGCCAGGTGAGCCGCTGTTCTGCCCATGGGTTGCTCCTCCTCCTCCTCCTCCACCTCATCCTCCTCCTCCTTAATGCGGTTGGCAGATGTGGATGGGGCCTCCTCAAGCGGCACCCCTCTCTGTTGTGCAGGGGGTATCCCTTGTCCCCGAGGAGCCTCGCAACAGGGTCCGCAGAACGAGACTCAGATTCCTGGACCTCTCTGAGGAGCAGTGCATACAGAGGCTCAGAGTCAGTCGCCAGGTAGTCGCAGACATCTGCAGCCTCCTTCATGCCGAGCTGCTCCCGGCTGGCCCGAGCAGCATCTCCTTACCTGTCGCTTTCAAAGTCACCACTGCCCTCAACTTCTTTACCTCCGGATCGTTCCAGGGTTCCACCGGGGACATTGCCAGGGTCTCTCAGTCGTCTGCACACAAGTGCATAAGGCAGGTCACTGACTGCTTGTTTTGCAGGGCCTCGCACTACGACAACTTCCCCATGGATGACCTCAGCCAGACGGAGAGGGCAGTGGGATTCCACGCTGAGGCTGGCTTCCCACAGGTGCAGGGTGTAATCGATTGCACCCATATAGCAATACGAGCACCTCCACACGAGCCAGGACTGTTCATCAACTCCATCAAAACTCAACTCATCTGTGACCACCGCAAGAGATTCCTTCACGTGTGCGCCAGATACCCTGGCAGCTGCCACGATTCCTTCATCCTCCGGGAGTCCAACATCCCACCCCTCTTCCGTGCATCGAACACCTGCAAGGGCTGGCTCCTCGGGGACAAGGGATACCCCCTGCACACGTGGCTCATGACACCTCTGAGGAATCCCATCACCGAGCAACAGCGTTGATATAACGACAGCCACATCGCCACCAGGTCTACAATTGAGCATGTTGTAGGGCTGCTCAAGATTCGCTTCAGGTGCCTTGATCGTTCTGGGGGAGCGCTTCAATACGCACCAGACAGAGTGGGACACATTATAGTCGTGTGTTGTGCCCTGAACAACATGGCAGAACAGAGAGGGGTGCTGCTGGAGGAGACCATCCACATCTGCCACCCACATTGAGGATGAGGAGGACGAGGTTGAGGAGGAGGAGGAGCAACTCATGGGCATAGCAGGGTCTCACCTGGCTGCTCGTGAGGCCAGGGAGTCACTGATATGTGAACGGTTCTCCTAACATCAGACAGTGTGAAGAGTCCAGTCCTCACCACCTGGACAGAGCAGCGGTCACACTGGCCCCCACCCTGCCCCCTGCACAAAACAGTCCTGCAACTACACATACACCCACTGTAGAGTGACCCAATGGGTGGCATCAAGTGTGGGCGTTCATGGCGAACCTCATGAAAGGGCCTTATTACACAAGCCAGTCAAGAATGGCCAAGACGTGGCAGTAGTGGTGACAATAATAATATTTAATGTGCTTTTAACAAAAATCAAATATAAATAAAAAACATGACCAACCGTCAAACACCCTTGTGCATCCCCTTTGTGCTCACAAAACCTTCGCCTTTCACTTCCGACTACTCCTACGTGGTGCATCCCCTGTGCCTGCAGCAGAGGTAGTGGCAGGTTGCTCTTGTTCATGCCCTGACTGATTAGATGCTTTGGGCCTACGCCCTCTGGGTTTCGGTGCCCATGAGGGCCCCTCCAGAGACTGCTCCACCTGCACCTGTGCAGGGGCAGACTCGGCCACCTGGAGAGGAAGCAGCATTGCGGGTACTGGTTGAGAGGGGGGCAACGGGTGAGACGTGGGGGCACTTTGAACAGCGTCCCCTCTTCCATGTCCCCTTTCATCGTCATCTCTCCCCTGGGCCAGGCCCACACCACTCATATTACTCTGCTGGACGACAGTTTGGAGGACATGTGTGAAGCCTTGTAAGGCCAGTGCTAGTGTATCCGCCTGCCTGTTTAAGGCGGCAGAATGTTGTTCACCCTGAGTCCGAACGGCCATTGTCAGGGCCTGAATGGACTCATTTGTGAGCCGTGCTTGAAGCTCGATGGAGGCTAGCCTTCCCTCCATCGCAGACATTCCCGCACTTACCCACAACACTATCTGAGATTCCCTCACATCCCTGTGACAGTAACTCAGAGGTTCCCTCCTGTACCTGTGCCACCATTCCACTCATGCAGGAGTTGGACTCCTCCATCCTCTGCGCGATTGTGGAGAGTGCGCGTGGCACCTGTTCCAGCACCTCACAAATATGCTGCTGCCCCTCGATCATTCTCCTTTTAAAGGATGGCCCCCAGAGTTCAGCACCTGTTTCCAGCTGAGCAGAGCCTGGAGAGGAGTGCTCCCACTGAGGCAGACTCTCCACAACTACCCCTGCCACCAGTGTCTGCTCGTGCTCACGTGTGTGATAACTCACCATGTGCGACCCCAACTAACTGCAGACGGGGACCCACCGAGGTGTGTGTATCTGCGCTGGTGGATGGCTCACTCAGATGTGACAGTGCACCCTCAGAGGCCAGCAGGTCCTCTGAGGAATCGCCCTCCGCTGTCACAGCGGTCGCTGAAGGCCCTGTAAGCGAACAGAAGGCAATATTAAGCATGATCACGGATGTGTCATGTTGTGATGAGCATACTGAGGTGCTGAAAATGGCAAGGCATGTTAACATCAATTCATATTGTGTGTGCTGAATGTTAAAGTTCTGTCACCGGACGTTTGTTGGGTACCAGTCTCGGCGTCCCTGACAGACAGGCACTCGAGGGTGTGGCTGAGCTCCAGAGCCTCCTGCTCGGCGCCTGTGAGGACGACTATCTGTTGCGGCCCCCCTCCGGTCCTCATCCTCTCCCGTGCATTCTGGGCTCTCTTCTCCTATTAGGGGAGAAAGTACAGATGTGTGAGTGAGTGATGGTGACGTGGCCAACCGATGAATGCATTGGTTTGGGTGCGGCTGACCGTGAAAGAGAGGCATCAGAGGGTGAGTATGAGACAGAGCCATGATATTGGATGAGGATTGGGGTGAGTAATGGGGAGGTGAGGAAGTGCAGGTAAGTTGAGGATGAGCTTTGAGTGGGTGTGAGGAGTGATGTGATAGAGTAGTGTTGGCAGTGCAGAATGAGTTGGGGGGTGGAGGTGGTGATGTGGAAGACGGAGTGTCGGAGAATGAGTAAGTGTACTCACCTTGACTGACTTAGTTAGGTCATTGAAGCACTTCCTGCACTGGATCCAGGTGCGGGAGATGTTGCTTCTGCTGGTGACCTCCTCTGCCACCTCGAGCCAGGCCTTGTTGGTGGCAGAGGCAGGTCACTTCCTCCCATCCGCCGGGTAGAACACACCCCTCCTCCTCCTCACCCCATCCAGTAGCACCTGGAATGAGGCATCACTGAATCTTGGAGCAGCCTTTCCCCTGGGCTGCTCCATTGTGAAGTGTGGGTTTTTGCTCCTGGAGCAGCCATTGGAGGACTGCCCCTTTAAATAGAGCTCCTCCAGCTGACAGCCTGTGATGCGGGTGCGCAGTCCGCCCGCTGCGCAGGTTTCCGACGGCAAACCCAGAAGCCACGTTAATTGGCTCCAATTTACCCGCGATCGCGTGGGGAACGGACAGATTTTATTGGGCGGGTTACCCACAGGTCCAATCGCCCCCCCCCCCCCCCCCGCTGCCATCCCGCCTCCCCATTAATATCGGGGCCAATACTCCAGTTGTGGCTGAACCAGTGTTTTATAAAGGTTCATCATGACTTCCATACTTTTGTACTCTATGCCTCTATTTATAAAGCCCAGGATCCCGTATGCTTTTTTAACCACTTTCTCAACCTGCCCTGCCACCTTCAATGATTTGTGCACATGTGTGTTCCTGCACCCCTTTTAGAGTTGTGCCTCTTCTCATTTTTCCTACCGAAATGCATCACCTCGCATTTTTCTGTGTTAAATTTTATCTGCCATGTGTCCACCCATGCCACCAGCCTGTCTATATCCTCTTGAAGTCTATCACTATCCTCCTCACTGTTCACTACACTTCCAAGTTTTGTGTCATCTGCAAATTTTGAAATTGTGCCCTGTACACCCAAGTCCAAGTCATTAATATATATCCAGAAAAGCAGTGGTCCCAGCACTGACCCCTGGGGAACACCACTGTACACCTCCCTCCAGTCCGAAAAACAACCATTCACCACTACTCTCTGTTTCCTGTCATTTAGCTAATTCTGTATCCATGTCACTATTGCCCTTCTTATTCCATGGGCCACAATCTTAATAGCAAGCCTACCATGCAGCACTTTATCAAATGCTTTTTGAAAATCCATATACACCACATCAACTGCATTGCCCACATCGACCCTCTCTGTTACCTCATCAAAAAACTATCAGGTTAGTTAAACACGATTTGCCTTTAACAAATCCACGCTGGCTTTCCCTAATCAATCCACACTCATCCAAGTGACTGTTAATTCTGTCCCAGATTATCATTTCTAAAAGATTCCCCACCACCAAGGTTAAACTGACTTGCTGGGTTTATCCTTACACCCTTTTTCGAACAAGGGTGTAACATTTGCAATTCTCCAGTCCTCTGGCACCACCCCTGTACCTAAGGATATCTGGAAGATTATGGCCAGTACCTCCGCAACTTCCCCCCTTACTTCCCTCAGCAACCTAGGGTGCATCCCATCCAGACCTGGTGCCTTATCTACTTTAAGAACAGTTAGCCTTTCTAGTCCCTTTTCTTTATCAATTTTTAGCCCATCCAGTATCTTAATTATATCTTCCTTTGCCAAGACTCTGGCAGCATCTTCTTCCTTGGTAAAGACAGATGCAAAGTGCTCATTTAGTACCTCAGCCATGCCCTCTGCCTCCATGAGTAGATCTCCTTCATGGTCCCCAATCAACCCCACCCCTCCTCTCACTACCTGTTTACTGTTTACTGCCTGTAGAAGACTTTTGGATTCCCTTTTATGTTGGCCGACAGTCTATTCTCATACTCTCTCTTTGCCCCTCTTATTTCCTTTTTCACTTTCCCTCTGCACTTTCTATATTCTGCCTGGTCCTCACTTGTGTTATTAACCTTTCATCTATCATAAGCCCCATTTTTCCACTTCATTTTACTATCTATCTCTTTTGTCATCCAGGGAGCTCTGGCTTTAGTTGCCCACCTTTCTCCCTCGTGGGAATGTACCTTGTCCGTACCCGAGTCATCTTCTCTTTAAAGGCCGCCCACTGTTCAATTATAGTTTTGCCTGCCAATCTATAATTCCAATTTACCCAGGCCAGATCTGAAATTGGCCCTCCTCCAATTGAGTATTTTTACTTTGGAGTGGTCCGTGTCCTTTTCCATAGCTATTCTAAACCTTATGATATGATCGCTGCTCCTTAAATGCTCCCCCACTGATACCTGCTTCACTTGGCCCACCTCATTCCCTAGAACCAAGTCCAGCAATGCCTCCTTCCTCATTGGGCCGGAAACGTACTGATCAAGAAAGTTATCCTGAACACAAATCAAAAATTCCTGGCCCACTGTGCCCTTTATATTATTATTGTTATCCCAGACTATATTAGGATAGTTGAAGTCCCCCGTTATCACTACTCTATGGCTTTTGCATCTCTCTGTAATTTCCCTGCAAATTTGCTCCTCTATATCCTTCCCACTAGTTGGTGGCCTATAGAATACACCCAGTAGTGTAATGGCACCTCTATTGTTTCTTAACTCTAACCAAATAGATTCTGTCCTTGACCTCTTGAGGACATCTTCTCTCTCCAGCACTGCAATATTCTCCTTAATCAATACTGCCACCCCACCTCCTCCTTTTTCTCCTTCCCTATCTTTCCTGAACACCTTGTATCCAGGAATATTTAGTACCCAATCCTGTCCTTTTTTGAGCCAGGTCTCCGTTATCGCCACGACATCGTATTCCCATGTGGCTATTTGCGCCTGCAGCTCACCAACCTGATTTACCACACTTCGTGCGTTTACACACATGCAATGTAAACCAGTCTTAGACTTTCTTGTACTCTCTCTTGGTCTGGTCCCACCTAATACCGTACTATTTCTTACTCTCGGGCTGTCTTTCTCTCCTGATACTTTGTGCACCTGGTTTCTCCTTTCCAATGCTACATCCTGGTGCCCACCCCCCTGCCAAATTAGCTTAAACCCCCCCCCACAGCACTAGCGAACCCCTCCCCGCGAGGACATTGGTCCCAGCTCCGTTGAGGTGCAACCCATCTGGCCTGTACAGGTCCCACCTCCCCCAGAACTGGTCCCAATGTCCCAGTAATCTGAAGCCCTCCCTCCTGCATCATCTCTCCAGCCACGCATTCATCTGCTCTATCCTCCTATTTCTATATCCGCTAGTGTATGGCACCAGGAATAATCCGGAGATTACTACCTTTGAGGTCCTGCTTATTAATCTCTTTCCTAACTCCTTAAAATCTGCCTGCAGGACCTCATCACTCTTTCTACCTATGCTGTTGGTACTGATATGGACCACGGCCTCTGGCTGTTCACCCTCCCCCTCCAGAATATTCTGCAGCTGCTCAGTGACATCCTTGACCCTGGAACCAGGGAGGCAACATACCATCCTGGAATCACGTCTGTGGCCACAGAAACGCCTGTCTGTCCCTCCACCTATGAAATCCCCAATCACTACTGCTCTCCTGACCTTTCTCCTCCTCCCTGTACAGCTGAGCCACCCATGGTGCTGTGGACTTGGCTCCGTCTGCACTCCCCAGAGGAACCCTCTCTCCCATCAGTACTTGTTAGAGTATGAGATGCCCTCAGGGGACTCCTGCACTACCTGCCTGATCCTCCTTGTCTGTCTGGCAGTCACCCAGTCCCTCTCTGCCTGCACTCTCTTAAGCTGCGGGGTGACCACCTCCTGAAACGTGCTATGTAAAGAACCGTTTGCCTTTGGTTCTTTTGCCAATCACCTTAAATCTATATCCTCTGGTTCTTTCCCACCAATGGGAACAGTTTCTCTCTGTCTACTCTGTCAAGACCCTTCATGATCTTGAACACTTCTATCAAATCTCCTCTCAACCGTCTCTGTTCTAAGGAGAACAATCCCAGCTTCTCCAGTCTATCCACATAACTAAAGTCCCTCATCCCTGGTACCATTCTAGTAAATCTCTTCTGCACCTTCTCTAAGGCCTTGACATCCTTTATAAAGTGCGGTGCCCAGAATTGGACACAATACTCCAGTTGTGGCCGAACCAGTGTTTTATAAAGGTTCATCATAACTTCCTTGCTTTTACTCTATGCCTCTATTTATAAAGCCCAGGATCCTGTATGCTTTTTTAATGGATTTTTCAACCTGTCCTGCCACCTTCAACGATCTGTGTACATATACCCCCAGGTCTCTCTGCTCCTGCATCCTTTGTATGCTTTAGTTTATATTCCCACAGGGACATCTTTAACCTGGAAGACATGATTGCAGTCAAAAGATCAGTTGTTCAAGGTATGAACAAGTTTGGCCAGGCAGAGGAAGATTGTAGTGGAAGGGAACTGGTTGTGCTGCTGTTGAAGGGAGGAGCAGAGGGGCCCCGAGACGGAAGGTGAGAGAGGGAAGGGTAGAGTGTTGTATGTCCATGATGAAAAGGAGACGGGCTGGAGAGCCTAAAATCAACAAAGTGGGAGAGAGCATCAGGATAGTTGCAGTTTTGGATGGATAGAGACTGGACAAGGAGGGAAAAACAGAGCCAGGCTGAGGAGAAATGAAGAGTATTTGTTGTTTCTTCCCCATCCTTTTTTACAACCCGATTAAAATGCTCGCTTATCTTTCAGTTGTCACTTCTGAAAACATGAAGCTGGTTTTTCCCATTACAGTTTCTGATGGACATGTTGTGTATTTCCAGCATTTTCAATTTACATTTCAGATTTCCAGCTCTTGCAGCATTTTTTCCTTTTTATTTGTACAGTACATCAAGCGTCTGACTAGTTATTCATTATTCGCTATTAATTTACCCTGAAAAGAGCACATTAAAGATATAATCAGTTAAGTCATAACAAAACATTCACGGCTTGACATTGCTGCAACTGATTAAATGGTGTATTTTTAGCATAAATTAATTAATAACCTCTCACAAAATACTTAAAATATTGATTTCATTTATTATTCAGGAGGGATGGGGTGGGGGTGGGGGTGGGATGGGGGAGAGGGAGTTGCTGACAGTGGGCTGGCCTGTTGCGGGGGTGGGGGGGGGTCTGACAGTGGGCTGGCCTGTTGCGGGGGTGGGGGGTGGGGGGGGTCTGACAGTGGGCTGGCCTGTTGCGGGGGTGGGGGGTGGGGGGGGTCTGACAGTGGGCTGGCCTGTTGCGGGGGTGGGGGGGGTCTGACAGTGGGCTGGCCTGTTGCGGGGGTGGGGGGGGTCTGACAGTGGGCTGGCCTGTTGCGGGGGTGGGGGGGGGGGGGTCTGACAGTGGGCTGGCCTGTTGCGGGGGTGGGGGGTGCGGGGGGTTTGACAGTGGGCTGGCCTGTTGCGGGGGTGGGGGGGGTCTGACAGTGGGCTGGCCTGTTGCGGGGGTGGGGGGGGTCTGACAGTGGGCTGGCCTGTTGCGGGGGTGGGGGGAGGGGCCTGACAGTGGGCTGGCCTGTTGCGGGGGTGGGGGGAGGGGCCTGACAGTGGGCTGGCCTGTTGCGGGGGTGGGGGGGGGTCTGACAGTGGGCTGGCCTGTTGCGGGGGTGGGGGGGGGGGTCTGACAGTGGGCTGGCCTGTTGCGGGGGTGGGGGGGGGGGTCTGACAGTGGGCTGGCCTGTTGCGGGGGTGGGGGGGGGTTTGACAGTGGGCTGGCCTGTTGCGGGGAGGGGGCCTGACCGTGGGCTGGAAGATTTTTGTGGGGATCGCACCTGCTCCTTCTGGCCCCACAAAAACCTTAAAAAAAACGTACATTTTGGGAGAGGCCTCCAGAGGTCCCTTTAAGGATTGGCCGGTTGGACCTTTTGACCCCTGGAGATATGGGACTGGTATATGCAGTGAATGCTCCCCCCATTTCTCTTTGAAAGTTGCAATTGATGCCCGACAACAGGTGGAGGACCATGATTTACAGATTTAATCAGCCCCCCCATGCTGGGCGCCCAATTAAAGGCCTCCCTGAGAGCTGATTATCCTGGGCATATGGGCGCACGAGATCCCACCAGACTTACAACTGCCGCTCGCCCATTTTTTAGGAAATAGGTGGCCAGCAGTTGGAAGTCTCCCTCAACGTGTCTACACAGTGTTAGTGCTGAATATTTTAAAATAAAACTGGAGAAATGCACATCAAGGAGCTGAGTCCAATGGAGTAAAAAAGCCGGATTCTTTAGTGGGTGAAGAGGGTTGATTCTGTTTTTATGGGATGTGTGTGTGCAGACTTGTGCTTATCACAAATAACGGAGTTTGGGCACAATGACCACAGAATCGAGAAGCAGGCACTGAGTTAAAACACGGCAACAGGAACTTTGAAACTCAGCAAGACATTCTATCATCATATAAAAATAGCAAAATCACTACAAAACAAGATTATATTGAAAACAGATGCATAATGAAATGGTAACATTCCTTATATTGTTTTGACAATGTAATGACATGAACTTTGTTCTGGGAACAGTGTTTATCAGCAAAACAAAAACAGCATTTTAATCCAAAATATGAACACTAGACCAAAATGATTCTGTAAACACATCAAAACAATTTCCTGGACTTTTTTTCTTATTTTATTGTCATATAAGAGTTCATTTAATTTTAAAGGTAGCAACATCGGTATAAACAAGAGTACATTAAATATATAAGCCTCCAAAACAACAGTAATTACACTTCAAACCAGTAATTAATTGGGTGTGAAACAGTCTGGGACATCCTGAGGTTATGAAATGCATTGCATAAAAGTTAGTTCTTCCTTTCCATTAAAAACAGATGCACTGAGACTCTTTGCTTTTTACTGCTTGGGATGTGTTCATGTATACAGAATATCAAGGACAATGTTTGTTATTATTTGTAACAGAAATATCTTTCATGAATTCTATACCAAAGAAACATGTGGTGTTGCTTCTGATCACTAGCCAGTGATCTGTGCTGAAGCAGGCACTCACGGACTCCATACTGGCTAGCCTTTTGTTCTCCATTTGCCACAATACCTCTGCAGCTGTTGATTTGCTCAACCATTCCATCACCTCCACCTTGTTGCCAGCAAAACATTCACTGCCTCCCATCCTTAACATTCCCCCAGGTACGGCCCCCAAATTTGCTCTCTCAAGTCCAAGGAGCGCAAACCTGTCTGTACCTGGCACACAACTGGCTTAGCCATCCATTGTCAGATCTGTCTGGACCACATCAAGCTCTAAAAGAGCAAACGCACCTCTGCCAAAACCGCCCACAACTCGAGGATCCTGGAGAACAAAGATAACCCCAGCCTCCTTTATCTACTATCAACCATCTCCTTAAAACCCTCTGTCTTGTCCCCTTCAATCTCACCTCTCTACAAGTGCGAGGAGTTCATGGATTTCTAAGACAGATACCATCTACTCAACTGTCTCTGCTGCTACCCCCTTCCCAAACAACCAAACCTCCTCCCAATCCCATCCATACTCTAGCCCTGAATTCTTGTCTCTCTCTCTCTAGTTTCTACCTCATTCTCTCTTAACCTCTCAAAGCTCTTCTCATCTATTCCTGCTCCCTTGACCCCATTCCCACTAAACTTGTGATCACCCAGCTTCCCTTCCTAGCCCCCATGTTAGCTGACATTATAAATGGTTCCCTCTCCTCAGGAACTCTCCATCAACCTTTTGTAACCTTCTTCATCACTCCCCTCCTCAAAAAACCACGTAAGACCTCTCTGACCTCACTATCTCATCTTTAACCTCCTTTTCCTCTCCAAGTTCCTTGACTGTGTTGTTACTGCTCAGATTTGTACCCATATTTCCCACAATTCCATGTTGAAATCCCTCAATCAGATTTCCAGCCATCTCACAGAACCAATATGACCCTAACCAAAGTCACAGATGACATTCTCTGCGATTGTGACCATGGTGCATTATCCCACTTCATCCTCCTTTGACCTCTCTGTAGGCTTTAACATAGTTACACCATCCCCTTCCAATGCCTCTCCTCGGTTGTCCAGTCCTTGCGTGGTTCCACTCTTACTTATCCGATTGTAGCCAGCATATTTCGAGCTTTGGCTTCTCTTCCCATCCCTGCCCCACCACCTCCCGAGCCCTCCAAGAATCTATTCCTGGTCCCCTCCACTTCCTCATCGACACACTTAACTTGGTGACATCATCTGCAGAAATGGGGTCATCTTTCACATGCCAATGATACACAGCTCTACCTCTCCATCACCTCCTTCAGAACTTCCATTGATCATATGACAGCTGGTGTTGGATGATCCGTAACTTCCTCCAATTAAATATTTGGAACACTAAAGCCATTGTTTTTGGCCCCTGCCACAAACTCCATAACCTTGTTACTGACTCCATCTCCATCCCGAGCCACTGACTCAGGCTGATTGAATGGAGATTGGGTGAATAGCTTGCCAATAAACACAGTCTGGGCCAATGCATCAAGAATGGCTATTGGACCAAAATACTAGAGGGTGACAGGCACCTGTGGAATGATACCCCACCCAACACCTTCAGGAGAGGAAGGAAAATCGGTAGATGGGGGAGGGATCGGTAGATGGGGGAGGGATGGGTAGACGGGGGGGGGGGGAGGGGGAGGGATGGGTAGACGGGGGGGGAGGGATCGGTAGATGGGGGAGGGATCGGTAGACGGGGGACGGATGGGTAGACGGGGGTGGGGGGGAGGGATCGGTAGACGGGGAGGGAGGGATCGGTAGATGGGGGAGGGATCGGTAGATGGGGAGGGAGGGATCGGTAGATGGGGGAGGGCTGGGTAGACGGGGGGGGGGGAGGGATCGGTAGACGGGGAGGGAGGGATCGGTAGATGGGGGAGGGATGGGTAGACGGGGGGGGGGGGTGTGGGATTGGTAGACGGGGAGGGAGGGATCGGTAGATGGGGGAGGGCTGGGTAGACGGGGGGGGGGGGGGAGGGATCGGTAGACGGGGAGGGAGGGATCGGTAGATGGGGGAGGGATCGGTAGATGGGGGAGGGATGGGTAGACGGGGGGGGGGGTGTGGGATTGGTAGACGGGGGGGATGGGTAGACGGGGAGGGATGGGGAGGGAGGGATGGGTGGATGGGGAGGGAGGGATTGGTAGATGGGGGGGGAGGAATTGGTGGACGGGGGAGGGATCAGAAGACCGGGGGGGGGGGGGAGATCAGTAAACGGGGGATGTCGTTAACCGGGGGAAGAGGGATAAGTAGCTGGTTTAGCAGCAGCCCGCATTCTTTTAATGTGGTATGGGGACTTCTGCTCCTCCTGGCTCCACATTCCAGTGAGTATATTTTAAACACCTTGTTGGTTGGGCCTGCAGCGGCCCCTTTAAGGACCACCTGTTAGGTTGCACATAGGCCTGGTTTTCCTGAGTGTAGCCAGTGCTGACGCTGACTGCATCAGGATAAACCAATCTTGCAGCGGCGGCATTAGGACCCTTATTTGCATATGTTTCAGGTGTGGGCACGGCACGTCGATTTTTTGGCCTTTACCAATATGGCGGGCGGCACACCTCCGTCTCATAATGAGCGAGCACTTCCTGCCTGCCGTATTACAATTGTAAACAATTTTACAACACCAAGTTATAGTCCAGCAATTTTATTTTAAATTCACAAGCTTTCGGAGGCTTCCTCCTTCCTCAGGTGAACGATGTGGAAATGAAATCCTCGAAATGAAGTCGCATTTATAATTCACAGAACAATGCTTGGTGAGTACAGACAGTTTTTTCAACTGCCCGTTGCCAAGGCAATCAGTGTGCAGACAGACAGGTGTTACCTGCCAGATCTCACAGAATATACAAATCACCAAAAAAAACAACAAACAAAAAAAAACAGAGATAGAGAGGTAGAAACATAGAAAAGACAGCAACTGACCCGTTATATTAAAAACAGATAACATTTGTTCGCTGGTGGGGTAACGTGTAGCGTGACATGAACCCAAGATCCCGGTTGAGGCCGTCCTCATGGATGCGGAACTTGGCAATCAATTTCTGCTCGACGATTTTGCGTTGTCGTGTGTCTCGAAGGCCGCCTTGGAGTATGCTTACCCGAAGGTCGGTGGCTGAATGTCCTTGACTGCTGAAGTGTTCCCTGACTGGGAGGGAACCCTCCTGTTTGGCGATTGTTGCACGGTGTCCGTTCATCCGTTGTCGCAGTGTCTGCATGGTCTCACCAATGTACCATGCTCTGGGGCATCCTTTCCTGCAACGTATGAGGTAGACAACGTTGGCCGAGTCACAGGAGTATGAACCATGTACCTGGTGGGTGGTGTCCTCTCGTGTGATGGTGGTATCTGTGTCGATGATCTGGCATGTCTTGCAGAGGTTACCGCGGCAGGGTTGTGTGGTGTCATGGACGCTGTTCTCTTGAAAGCTAGGTAATTTGCTGCGAACGATGGTCTGTTTGAGGTTGGGTGGCTGTTTAAAGGCGAGTAGTGGAGGTGTGGGGATGGCCATAGCGAGGTGTTCGTCGTCATTGATGACATGTTGAAGGCTGCGGAGAACATGGCGTAGTTTCTCCGCTCCGGGGAAGTACTGGACGACAAAGGGTACTCTGTTGGTTGCGTCCCGTGTTAGTCTCCTGAGGAGGTCTATGCGATTTTTTGCTGTGGCCCGTAAGAATGGGATATGACGCTCGACTCATCGATCGACAGTTCCGACGGGCCACAGCAAAAAATCGCATAGACCTCCTCAGGAGACTAACACGGGACGCAACCAACAGAGTACCCTTTGTCGTCCAGTACTTCCCCGGAGCGGAGAAACTACGCCATGTTCTCCGCAGCCTTCAACATGTCATCAATGACGACGAACACCTCGCTATGGCCATCCCCACACCTCCACTACTCGCCTTTAAACAGCCACCCAACCTCAAACAGACCATCGTTCGCAGCAAATTACCCAGCTTTCAAGAGAACAGCGTCCACGACACCACACAACCCTGCCGCGGTAACCTCTGCAAGACATGCCAGATCATCGACACAGATACCACCATCACACGAGAGGACACCACCCACCAGGTGCATGGTTCATACTCCTGTGACTCGGCCAACGTTGTCTACCTCATACGTTGCAGGAAACGATGCCCCAGAGCATGGTACATTGGCGAGACCATGCAGACACTGCGACAACGGATGAACGGACACCGCGCAACAATCGCCAAACAGGAGGGTTCCCTCCCAGTCGGGGAACACTTCAGCAGTCAAGGACATTCAGCCACCGACCTTAGGGTAAGCATTCTCCAAGGCGGCCTTCGAGACACACGACAACGCAAAATCGTCGAGCAGAAATTGATAGCTAAGTTCCGCACCCATGAGGACGGCCTCAACCGGGATCTTGGGTTCATGTCACGCTACACGTTACCCCACCAGCGAACAAATGTTATCTGTTTTTAATATAACGGGTCAGTTGCTGTCTTTTCTATGTTTCTACCTCTCTATCTCTGTTTTTTTTTGTTTGTTGTTTTTTTTGGTGATTTGTATATTCTGTGAGACCTGGCAGGTAACACCTGTCTGTCTGCACACTGATTGCCTTGGCAACGGGCAGTTGAAAAAACTGTCTGTACTCACCAAGCATTGTTCTGTGAATTATAAATGCGACTTCATTTCGAGGATTTCATTTCCACATCGTTCACCTGAGGAAGGAGGAAGCCTCCGAAAGCTTGTGAATTTAAAATAAAATTGCTGGACTATAACTTGGTGTTGTAAAATTGTTTACAATTGTCAACCCCAGTCCATCACCGGCATCTCCACATCATGCCGTATTACAGGCTTAGGAGGGTGCTCAGTGCCTGATAAATAGCACTGCCCAGCCAAACTTCGAGGCCAGAGTTTCTTCAATCATTTATTCAGAACAACAGATCCAAACGAACCAGAAACTAAGGTCACAGGTCTTCAATCCTCATGAATAACCAGATGGATTGGGGTGGTGTTGTTAGTAAAGGATGAAATCAGAGCAATAGTCAGAAAGGATATCGGCTCAGAAAATCAAGATGTAGAATCAGTCTGGGTGGAGTTAAGAAGCACCAAGGGGCAGAAAACACTGGTGCGAGTTGTCGATAGGCTTCCAAACAGTAATGGTAATGTAGGGGATGGGATCAAACAGGAAATTAAAGATGCATGTAACATGGGTACGACAGTAATCATGGGTGACTTTAATCTGCATATAGACTGGCCAAACCAAATTAGCAATAATACTGTGGAGGATGAATTCCTGGAGTGTGTACGAGATGGTTTTTTAGACCAGTACGTTGAGGAGCCAATCAGGGAACAGGATTGGGTATTGTGCAATGAGAAGGGGTTAATTAATAATCTTGTTGTGCAGGGTCCTTTAGGGAAGATTGACCATAACATGATAGATTTCTTCATTAAGATGGAAAGTGAAGTAGTCGAATCTGAAATTAGGGTCCTAAATTTAAACAAAGGAAACTGCGAAGGTATGAGGAGTGAGTTGGCTATGATAGAGTGGGAAGCTTCATTAAAAGGCATGACGGTGGATAGGCAATGGCTAACATTGAAGGAATGAATGCATGAATTGCAACAATTATACATTCCTTTCTGGTGAAAAAACACAAAAGGAAATGCGGCCCAACCATGGCTAACAAAAGAAATTAAGGATAGTATTAGATCCAAAGAGGAGTCATATAAAGTTGCCAGAAAAAGTAGCAAGCCTGAGGATTGGGAGCAGTTTAGAATTCAGCAAAAAAGGACCAAGAGATTGATTAAGAGGGGAAAAATAGAGTATGAGAATAAACCTGCAAGGAACATAAAAGCTGACTGTAAAAGCTTCTACAAGTATGTAAAAAGAAAAAGATTAGTGAAGACAAATGTAGGTCCCATACAGTCAGAAACAGGAGAATTTATAATGGAGAACAAGGAAATGGCAGAGCAATTAAACAAATACTTTGGTTCTGTCTTCACTGAAGAGGACACAAATAACTTCCCAGAAATGCTAGGGAACCAATGGTCTAGAGAGGAGGAGGAATTAAAGGAAATTAGTATTGGTAAAAAAATAGTGCTGGAGAAATTAATGGGACTGAAAGCCAATAAATCCCCAGGGCCTGATAATCTGCATCCCAGAGGTAGCCATGGAAATAATGGATGCATTGGTTGTCATCTTCCAAAATTCTATAGATTATGGAACAGTTCCTGCCGATTGGAGGGTGGCAAATGTAACCCCACTATTTAAAAAAGGAGGGAGAGAGAAAACAGGGAACTACAGACCGGTTAGCCTAACATCAGTAGTAGGGAAAATACTGGAGTCTATTATAAAGGATGTGATAACAGGACACTTAGAAAATATCAACAGGATTAGACAAAGTCAACATGGATTTATGAAAGGGAAATCGTGTTTGACAAACCCACTGGAGTTTTTTGAGGATGTAACTGGTAGAATAGATAAGGGAAGACCAGTGGATGTGGTTTATTTGGATTTTCAGAAGGCCTTTGATAAAGTCCCAAATAAGAGATTAGTGTGCAAAATTAAAGCACATGGGATTGGGGGTAATATACTGGCATGGATTGAAAAATGTTAACAGACAGGAAACAGAGAGTAGGAATAAATGGGTCTTTTTGGGGGTGGCAGGCAGTGACTTGTGGGGTACCGCAGGGATCAGAGCTTGGGCCCCAGCTATTCACAATATATATCAATGATGTGGATGAGGGAACCAAATGTAATATTTCCAAGTTTGCTGACGACACAAAACTAGGTGGGATCGTGAGTTGTGAGGAGGATGCAAAGAGGCTTCAAGGCGATTTAGATAAGTTGAGAGAGTGGGCAAATACATGGCAGATGCAGTATAATGTGGATAAATGTGAAGTTATCCACTTTGGAAGGAAAAACAGAAAGGCAGAGTGTTATTTAAATGGTGATAGATTGGGAAATGTTGATGTACAAAGAGACCTGGGTGTCCTTGTACGCCAATCACTAAAAGCAAATATGCAGGTGCAGCAAGTAGTTCGGAAGGAAAATGGTATGTTGGCCTTCATTGCAAGAGGATTTGAGTACAGGAGCAAGGATGTCTTACTGCAGTTATACAGGGCTTTGGTGAGACCACACCTGGAGTATTGTGTGCAGTTTTGCTCTCCTTGCCTAAGAAAGGATATATTTGCCATAGAGGGAGTGCAGCGAAGGTTCACCAGACTGATTCCTGGGATGGCAGGACTGTCATACGAAGAGAGATTGGGTCGACTCGACCTGTATTCACTCGAGTTTAGAAGAATGAGATGGGATCTCATTGAAACATATAAAATTCTGACAGGGCTAGACAGACTGGATTCAGGGAGGATGTTTCCCCTGGCTGGGGGGGTCCAGAACGTGGGGTCACAGTCTCAGGATACGGGGTAGGACATTTAGGACTGAGATGAGGAGAAATTTCTTCACTCAGAGGGTGGTGAACCTGTGGGATTCTCTACCACAGAAGTCTGTGCAGGCCAAGTCACTGAATATATTTAAGAAGGAGCTAGATAGATTTCTAGACACAAAAGGCATCAAGGGGTATGGGGAGGGAGCGGGAATAAGAACATAAGAAATTGGAGCAGGAGTAGGCCAATCGGCCCCTCGAGCCTGCTCCGCCATTCAATAAGATCATGGCTGATCTGATCCCAACCACAAATCTAAAGAACACAAGAAGTCAGAGCAGGACCCGGTCACATAGCCCCTGGGCCCTCTCCGCCACCCACAGGGCATTGACCGATCCGAACTCAGCTTCATGTCCAATTTCCTGCCCGCTCCCCATAACCCCTAATTCCCTTTACTTCTAGGAAACTGTCTATTTCTGTTTTAAATTTATCTAATGATGTAGCTTCCACAGCTTTCTGGGGCAGCAAATTCCACAGACCTACCACCCTCTGAATATGGTATTGAGATAGAGGATCAGCCATGATCATATTGAATGGCGGAGCAGGCTCGAAGGGCCGAATGGCCTACTCCTGCTCCTATTTTCTATGTTTCTATGTTTCTATGGGGACATCATTTGTGAGTTGGTAAGCATCCAGGCCTTTTTATATGTTATATTCTGTGACAGCTTAATGTATAGAATTTATGAAAAAATTAGAACTGCCAGGTCTGTTGCCAATCAACCTGGTGCTGAGTTACCGAGGTGGGCAAGTAGGCTACAGGAGGATAGGGCACATCGAGAAGGTCACATCGCACAGCAGAGATTCGGGGAAATAGATGCTTCCTTCCTGCTGTGATCTCTCCTCCAGCTCATGAGAAACTGACCCTGATACTATAGGAATGTAGAAATCAAACACTATACTCAGGTAAAGTCGGTGGAGGGGATGAGTGCAAAAATCATTGACGTATATCACTCATTTAAAATTTATTCTCATCTCCTTCGTGCTCACTAATCTGTTTGTCCAAAATGATGATTAGTATAAGGTCCAAGGTGCATTCTCCCACCTCTTTAATGTTACTGGACTGCCTGCTCATCAACATCAAAGTCTCTGAGCAATCACAAAATCAGATGTACTGCGTTGGAATTATGTCTGGTTACATCTCCAGCAGGGTGCCTTGTGGTAGAATTCCCACCTCTGAGCCAGAAGGTCAAGGGTTCCAGATAGCCCTGGCTAGTGGGGCTGAGAGTCCCTCAATCCTGGGTTAATATCCAGTGGGGAACTCGTGTCCGATGGGAGCGAAGCAGCTTCCCCCCCATCCCAAAACCCATCGTAATCCCAGCGAGCGGGAGATCAGAGCTGTGCTCTGTGAATCCTGGGTTGATATCCAGCAGGGAACTCGTGTCCGATGGGAGCTGAATGGCGAACCCTCTCCCCCCATAATATCCAGGCGGTCCTCCCAGTAAGGGATTCTGAGTCAGGCTAATGACCTGTCCACATAAAAATCATAGAATCATAGAAAGGTTACAGCAAGGAAGGAGGCCATTCAGCCCATCAAGTCCGTGCCAGCTCTATGCAAGAGCAATCCAGCTAGTCACACTCCCCTGCCCTTTCCCCATAGCCCTGCAAATTTTTTACTTTCAAGGTCCCTTTTGAAGGCCATGATTGAATCTGCCTCCACCACCCCCTCGGACAGTGCATTCCAGATCCTAACCACTCGCTGTGTAAAAAAGTTTTTCCTTGTATCACCTTTGGTTCTTTTGCCAATCACCTTAAATCTATGCCCTCTGGTTCTTGACCCTTCCGCCAATGGGAACAGTTTCTCTCTATCTACTCTGTCTAGACCCTTCATGATTTTGAACCCCTCTATCAAATCTCCTCTCAACCTTCTCTGTTCCAAGGAGAACAACCCCAGCTTCTCCAGTCTATCCACATAACGAAAGTCCCTCATCCCTGGAATCATTCTAGTAAATCTCTTCTGCACCCTCTCTAAGGCCTTCACATGCTTTCCAGAACTGGACACAATACTCCTGCTGTGGTCGAACCAATGTTTTATAAAGGTCCATCATGACTTCCATACTTTTGTACTCTATGCCTCTATTTATAAAGCCCAGGATCCCGTATGCTTTTTTAACCGCTTTCTCAACCTGCCCTGCTTCCTTCAACGATTTGTGCACATATACCCCGAGATCTCTCTGTTCCTTTACCCCTTTTAGAGTTGTGCCCTCTAGTTTATATTGCCTCGCCTCGTTCTTCCTACCAAAATGTATCACTTCACATTTTTCTGCGTTAAATTTCATCTGTCACTTGTCCACCCATGCCACCACTATATCCTCTTGAAGTCTATCACTATCCTCCTCACTGTTTACTACACTTCCAAGTTTTGTGCCATCTGCAAATTTTGAAGTTGTGCCCTGTACACCCAAGTCCAAGTCATTAATATATATCAAGAAAAGCAGTGGTCCCAGCACCGACCCCTGGGGAACACCACTGTACACCTCCCTCCAGTCCGAAACAACTGTTCACAACTACTCTGTTTCCTGTCCTTTAGCCAATTCTGTATCCACGTTGCCACTGCCCCCTTTATTCCATGGGCCGCAATCTTGATGATAAGCCTACCGTGTGGCACTTTATCAAACGCCTTTTGAAAGTCCATATACACCACATCAACCACAACATCAAAGGTCTTCATTACAGAAAAACACATCTGCTGAATGTAAAGGCAGTGGAAGAAATGGGCCGCTTCATGTGCTGTTAGGCACGGAAAAGAGGGAAGAAGGAAGAAGAAGAAGAAGAAGAAGAAGAAGAAGAAGAAGAAGTAGCATTTATTCAGCGGCTTTAACGTAGTAAAACGTCCTGAGGCGCTTCACAGCAGTGTAATCAGAAAAAAAATTGACACTGAGCCACAAAAGGAGACATTAGGTTTTAAGGGGCATCTTAAAGGAGGAGAGAGAGGTGGAGAGGTTTATGAAGTGATCTCTATCGGGCTTTGCATCATTGTGTCAGATTTATAGGTGCTGGCGATGCTAGTGGTAAACATGCCCGGTGAATACTTCTAGATACACCTCAGCTAGGTTTTAACAAACACCTGAGTGAGGCTGAGAGGTGCAGCTACACCAACAGCAGCACTATGAAGCAGACAAAGGCTTACGTTACTATGGAGTGCCCACCCCATTGTTTGACAGATGATGGAGGTGAACGAGGGAATGTGAATGAGATTATTTAGAAAACAGATCATAAAAAAAAAGAATCTCTGCTTGCGCTCCTTCCAAGGATTGGTTAAAGAATTGTGGCAGCAAAATAATGATGGCGCTAGTTGGATTATCTTCCAGACAGAAGTTACTTTCTCCATCCCATAAATCCTAACAGTTCAGGTTCGGTCTGAACAATGAGATTTGTAACTTTTGAAGCTCCATCTTTGAAATGAACAATGTGTCGCTGCAGGGCGAGAATCAGCTGGCAGCTCAAACAAGGATAATAAATTTACAACCTAATGCATTTTGTCTGTTATGGAAGGAGGAAAGAGAATTCTCATGCAAGCAATGCCAGGTTAAAGCATACTTAATTATGGAACTGTCAGCGTGTTAGTCATTTTGGAATAACAGGCAGATGTGAGCCTTTGAGTCAGCTTCTGTATCATACATTGCTGATTGAATCTTTCTCCATCTCAGGGTTCACACATTGTCTTTCCCAGTTATTCTATCTCTGAGTCCTTCCTCCTATCAGAGAATCATTGCATCTTACAGCATAGAAGGAGGCCATTCTGCCCATTGTGCCTGTGCTGGCTCTTTGAAAGAGTTATCAAATTTAGTCCCACTCCCCTGCTCTTTCCCCAGAACCCTGTAAATTTTTCCCTTTCAAGTATTTATCCAATTCCATTTTGAAAGTTATTATTGAAACTGCTTCAGGCCAAGAATTTGCTGAAAAAAATGGCATGTGAATGAGGCACGCCGTTATTAATGTGAATGAGGCACGCCGTTATTAATGTGAATGAGGCACGCCGTTATTAATGTGAATGAGGCACGCCGTTATTAATGTGAATGAGGCACGCCGTTATTAATGTGAATGAGGCACGCCGTTATTAATGTGAATGAGGCACGCCGTTATTAATGTGAATGAGGCACGCCGTTATTAATGTGAATGAGGCACGCCGTTATTAATGTGAATGACGCACGCCGTTATTAATGTGCAAATCGGCCTGAAACTTGTGGTGAGGAAGAGATACCCCGTGAATCGCAAATCACCACAAGTTGCTGGATGATTTGCGCCGCTCCGCCGTTAGTTTTGTGAAAACATTCATTGAATGTCAAGAAGTTGCTGATTTGCACCGTAAATACAAATTAAACCCGCCGCCGATATTTAGGGCTGGTGTGAAGTGACACAAATACCTGTCAAGAATGTGATTTATGGTCCAACACATTACTTGAGCCTGGATTCACACAAAGGGACGATTTCAGCCATGGCACTCTTGCAGAAAGATATGTGAGATGCAAGTCTCAAATTTATGTGCCATCAATGGTCCTGGAAGTGCTTAAAGAGGCCTGTGAGACAAAAAATGGGAGACAAATGCCTTATCCACTAGGCATCCCATAGCTGCTGCTTTTACTGAACATCATGGAAGGGGACACAGGGACAGAGACAGAGGGTTCTGAGCGGGGAGGAGCGGGGGTGGGGGGTGCGACAGCAGGCGTGAAACCAGGAAGTAAATTTAATGGGTCGGAATGTCCAATTTAAACATGGCTGCCTAATTTGAATTTTATTTCCGGATTCCGTGTCTCCAATGTGCGACAGCGGGCGTGATGTGAACACACATGACGCAATCTCAACCCAACCATTTAAAGGGCCAATCAGAGATGGAACTTGGAGGAGTTAGGAGTTTATACAAACAGATGGCAAAGTTTGAACATGGACTCTGGATGGTCAAAGGCTGCGCCTCATTTTAACGAGACTTCACTTGATGAACTGCTGGGTGCTGTGAGGAGCAGGAAGGAGAAACTCTTCCCCAGTAATGGGAGGAAGAAACCTGCTGCTCTCACCAAGAAGATGTGTTTGGAGGTGGCTGAGGAGGTGAGCACTGGGGGCATTGTGGCCCCTTCCTGGGTCCAGTGCAGGAAGCAGATTAATGACCTAACCAGGTCTGGAAAGGTGAGAACAGTTACAGATTCACCCACATCCTGTGGTGTACAACACTCCCCTCCCCCACCTCACTCTGTCTTGTCGACCCTAATCCATCACATCACTCCTCACACACACTTAGGTTTGAAGAGCATCCATCACTCACTTTCTGCGCACTTCCTCACCTCCCCATTTATCCATCCACCACCGCCACTCACCCCAATCCTGATACAATGTGATGCATCTGCCTGATAGTCATCCTCACCGAATGCACTGCATCCATCGGGTGAACATGTGACTTACAGTCACTCATAGGTCTGTTCTATCGCCCGTTGCAGGAGAAGAGAGCACAAAACGGACGGGAGAGGGAGGGGACTGGAGGTGGCCCGCCACAGATAGTGCAGCTGACAGAAGCAGAGGAAGAGGCCACGGAGATCAGCACATCTCTGTGTCCCTGACCATCGGAGATGAGAGACTGGGACTGAGCAGCTGCCTGGTGACAGAATTAAAAATATCTTTGACACACATGCTGACATTATTTCATCAATGACTGAACTATGAGAAGCCTGAGTATGGTGATTGTCAACATTGTTACATTCCCAGGACTAATTCATCTCCGTTTCTTCTCTCCTCCAGGACCTTCGCGTGTACAGCAGCGGTCTGTCGACTTTCCTGAGGACGATTCCTCAGAGGGCCTGATTCCTTCTGAGGGAGCATCATCACAGGACGTTCTACCACGCACCAGGGCAGATACTCACACTTCGGTGGGTCCAGTTGGACAGCTGGTTGGGTTTTCACCTGGTGATTCACAGTTCACAAGTGAGCACGAGCAGACACTGGTGACAGGGGCAGCTGTTGAGAGTCTCTGTCAGAGGGTGCTCTCCTCTGCTCAGCTGGACACAGAATCCGAGCCCCGGGGGTCATCGATGAAATGATAGAGGGACAGCAGTAAATTTGTGAGGTACTAGCAGACATGGCACGCACACGCCCCACAATAACAGAGAGGATGGAGGAGACCAGCTGGAACAGTAGTGGAATGTTGTCGCACGTAATTGTGAGACTGTCTGCGATGGACAGAGTGGCCGCCTCCATTGAGCTCCATGCACGGCTCACAAACCAGTCCATGCAGGCCACGACCACGGCCGTGCAGACTTTGGATTCCAGCATATTAAACAAAGTGACAGATACCTTATCCATGGCCTTACAAGACGTCACTGATCTCCACCAAGCTGCTCTCCAGCAGAATGGTAGGACTGATGTGTCACTGGCCCGGGAGAGGGATGATGGTGAAAGGGGACATGGAAGTGGGGACGCCACTCAAAGCGCTCCCACGTCTCACCCATTGCCCCCCCCCAACCAGGACCTGAAACGCTGCCTCCTCTCCCGATGGCCGAGTTTGCCCCTGCACAGGCGCAGGTGGAGCAGTCTTTGGAGGGGCCCTTATGGGCTCCAAAACCCAGAGGGTGTCGGCCGAGAGCATCTCAGCATTCTGGGCAGGGATCTGAGCAACCTGCCACTACCTCTGCTGAAACCACAGGGGTTGCACAGGGAAGCAGTAGGAAGTATAAGAGAAAGCAATTGTAATTGTAAGGGTTTGAACATGGGTGTTTGTGACAATGTTACGTTATTAAGTTTCCTTTTGTTATTACCTCACATAAAATATATTAATTGGCATCACTTCCACATCTTGCCCATTCTTGCCGAGTGGCAACTCACCTTTTCAGTTGTTTGGTGATGAAAGTGAGAACATGAATTGATGGGACCAATGGGGGATGTGCAATGGGTGGACGGTTGGTTACAGGACTGCTTTGTATGATTGGGGGGGTCCGGGGGATGTGATAGTTACTTTGGTCCAGTGTGAGTGACTAACTGAACCTTCGAGCTATTAGGGTATCCCTGGCATCCCGAGCAGCAATGTGATTGGCTGGTCTGACGCTGGATGCCCCATCTTCATCATCATCTTCCTCCTCCTCCTCTTCTTCATTGGAATCAGATGATGATTGATGAGCATCTTCTTCTAATTCTCGCTGATACTCGACGTTGTGCGGAACACAGCAGACCACGATTATCCTCGAGACCCTCGCTGGTGAGTACTGAAGAGCACCTCCAGACCTGTCCAGGCACCTGAAACGCATCTTCAGCAAGCTGATGGCTTGCTCGATGGCACATCTGGTGGTCATGTGGCTCTTGTACCTCTCTTGAGCTTCATGGGTGGGATTCCTCACAGGTTTTATCAGCCAGGTTTGAAGGGGGTTTCCTTTGTCGTCCAGCAGCCAGCCCTTAAGTCTGGTTCGAGGTACGAACAGGTCGGAGATGTTGGACTCCTGATGAAAGCATCATGGGAGCTCCCTGGGAATCTGGCGCAGATCCACAGGAACCTTTCCTTGTTTTGCTCACCAGCTGAACATTGATGGAATGGAATCCCTCGCAGTTGACGAATGCTCCTGGTTGGTCTGGTGGTCCTCGGATTGCCCCATGTGTGCAGTCGATGGCACCCTGTACCCGGGGGAAGCCAGTCAGAGACGCAAATCCCAGTGCCTGCTCATTCTGGCTATTGTCATCACAGGAAGTTTACAAACCCCCCAGCCCCAGCAAACTGTCACCTACTTTATGCCTTTATGTGCAGCCCACTGCGAGACCCTCGATTTGTCTCTGGTGGCGCCCTGGAAGGAAACAGAGGGAAAGATATTGAGGGCAGTGGTGAGTTTCACAGTGACCGGCAATGCGTGGCCACCAGGTCCAGCAGGGAGCAGGTCTTTCTCTAGGAGGCTGCAGATGTCTGTGATCACCTGACGGGTCAGTCTGAGCCTCTGGAAGCCCTGCTCTTCAGAGAGGTCAAGGAAGCTGAGCCTCTGTCTGTAAACCCTGTTAGGTGGGTAATGCATCCTGCGACCTCGGCCCCTCTGGTGCTCTCCCCTCTGTTGCTCTCATCCCTGTTACTCTCCCCTCTGTTGCTCTCCTCTCTGTTGCTCTCCTCCCTGTTGCTCGCCTCTCTGTTACTCTCTCCTCTGTTGCTCTCCTCTCTGTTACTCTCCTCTCTGTTGCTCTCCTCTCTGTTGCTCGCATCCCTGTTACTTTCCTCTCTGTTGCTCTCCTCTCTGTTTCTCTCTCCTCTGTTGCTCTCCTCTCTGTTGCTCTCCTCTCTGTTACTCTCCTCTCTGTTGCTCTCCCCTCTCTGTTGCTCTCCTCTCTGTTGCTCTCCCCTCTCTTACTCTCCTCTCTGTTGCTCTCCTCCCTGTTGCTCTCCTCTCTGTTGCTGTCCTCTCTGTTGTCCACCTGTAGCTCCCACCACAGGATGCCCTCACTGCCGTAGATGCTGATTGTCTCCCTTGTCCAAAGTCCAATCTAAAGCAGCAATGGCGCTCGCTCCCCCACCCCCATCCTGATGTTCTCTATCTGAAAACCTCCAAACTTCTCCTCCACATCGGTTACCACAAGAACTCTCAGCAAAGGCAACTGAGAAAGCAGCTGTGAGCACTGAGCCTTTATTCATATTGGGACACCTGACCTTTAACCATCCCCATGAAATGCCGCTCTATCTCGCCTCCGATTTACTTGAGAGTTTCCAGAGTCCAGGGAAACCGTGCTGGAGGGGTTAACTTCAAATCTCTGCCAAAATCTGATGAAAGGACCATAGAATCATAGAATCATAGAAGTTTACAACATGGAAACAGGCCCTTCGGCCCAACATGTCCATGTCGCCCAGTTTATACCACTAAGCTAGTCCCAATTGCCTGCACTTGGCCCATATCCCTCTATACCCATCTTACCCATGTAACTGTCCAAATGCTTTTTAAAAGACAAAATTGTACCCGCCTCAACTACTGCCTCTGGCAGCTCGTTCCAGACACTCACCACCCTTTGAGTGAAAAAATTGCCCCTCTGGACCCTTTTGTATCTCTCCCCTCTCACCTTTAATCTATGTCCCCTCGTTATAGACTCCCCTATCTTTGGGAAAAGATTTTGACTATCTACCTTATCTATGCCCCTCATTATTTTATAGACTTCTATAAGATCACCCCTTAACCTCCTACTCTCCAGGGAAAAAAGTCTCAGTCTATCCAACCTCTCCCTATAAGTCAAACCATCAAGTCCCGGTAGCATCCTAGTAAATCTTTTCTGCACTCTTTCTAGTTTAATAATATCCTTTCTATAATAGGGTGACCAGAACTGTACACAGTATTCCAAGTGTGGCCTTACTAATGTCTTGTACAACTTCAACAAGACATCCCAACTCCTGTATTCAATGTTCTGACCAATGAAACCAAGCATGCCGAATGCCTTCTTCACCACCCTATCCACCTGTGACTCCACTTTCAAGGAGCATTAACATATTATAATGAGGGACCCGCCACTCGAGAGCAGGTTACTCGGCCCCACCCAAACCCTCACCGTTACACCGGAGGTTTGTGGGCGTTGGAGGCGAGTTGGGTTTCCTATTTTTGATATTTTAACCTATCTACCCACCCCTAACCCTCCTGTCATTGGAGGTTAAAATTGCCCCCAGACAGTAGGGCAGCATGGCCGGAGACTGAGCAGGAGGAACTATTACCTACCCCAGAGAGTCTAGAGGGAGAGGGGGTGTTTCCGGATGATCTCTGAGGAGCTGTGTGTGAGGAGGCTATGCTTCAATAAGGAGGCAATCAACCGTCTCTGTGAAAAATTCAAAGCGAAGCTTCAGCCAGGTTCCAACTCCTGCAGGGCCTGGTCAGTGTCCATGAAGCTAACCACAGCCCTCAAATTCTATGCATGTGGGTCATTTCAGGCAGGCACCGGTAACATGTGCAACATCACTCGGGGCCTGTGAGAGTCTGCATCCAGCAGGTCTGAGATACACCATCACTCAGAGCCTGTGAGAGTCTGCATCCAGCAGGTCTGAGATACACCATCACTCAGAGCCTGTGAGAGTCTGCATCCAGCAGGTCTGAGGTACACCATCACTCAGAGCCCTGTGAGAGTCTGCATCCAGCAGGTCTGCGATACACCATCACTCAGAGCCTGTGAGAGTCTGCATCCAGCAGGTCTGAGGTACACCATCACTCAGAGCCCTGTGAGAGTCTGCGTCCAGCAGGTCTGAGATACACCATCACTCAGAGCCCTGTGAGAGTCTGCATCCAGCAGGTCTGAGATACACCATCACTCAGAGCCTGTGAGAGTCTGCATCCAGCAGGTCTGAGGTACACCATCACTCAGAGCCCTGTGAGAGTCTGCGTCCAGCAGGTCTCAGATACACCATCACTCAGAGCCCTGTGAGAGTCTGCATCCAGCAGGTCTGAGATACACCATCACTCAGAGCCTGTGAGAGTCTGCATCCAGCAGGTCTGAGGTACACCATCACTCAGAGCCCTGTGAGAGTCTGCGTCCAGCAGGTCTCAGATACACCATCACTCAGAGCCCTGTGAGAGTCTGCGTCCAGCAGCTCACAGATGCCATATTTTTTTATTCGTTCATGGGATGTGGGCGTTGCTGGCAAGGCCAGCATTTATTGCCCATCCCTAATTGCTCTTGAGAAGGTGGTGGTGAGCCGCCTTCTTGAACCGCTGCAGTCCGTGTGGTGAAGGTTCTCCCACAGTGCTGTTAGGAAGGGAGTTCCAGGATTTTGACCTAGCGATGATGAAGGAACGGTGATTTTTTTCCAAGTTGGGATGGTGTGTGACTTGGAGGGAAACGTGCAGGTGGTGTTGTTCCATGTGCCTGCTGCCCTTGTCCTTCTAGGTGGTAAAGGTCGCGGGTTTGGGAGGTGCTGTCGAAGAAGCCTTGGCGAGTTGCTGCAGTGCATCCTGGACCAAAAGGGAGATCTACTCATGGAAGCAGAGGGGATGGCTGAGGTACTAAATGAGTACTTTGCATCTGTCTTTACTTAGGATGAAGATGCTGCCAAAATCATAGTAAAGGAAGATGTAGTTGAGATACTGGATGGGCTAAAAATTGATAAAGAGGAGGTACTAGGAAGGCTAGCTGTACTTAAAGTAGATAAGGCACCAGATCTGGATGGGATGCACCCTAGCTTGCTGAGGGAAGTAAGGGTGGAAATTGCGGAGGTACTGGCCATAATCCTCCAAACATCCGTAGATATGGGGGTGGTGCCAGAGGACTGGAGAATTGCAAATGTTACACCCTTGTTCAAAAAAGGGTGCAGGAATAAACCCAACAACTATAGGCCAGTCAGTTTAACCTCAGTGGTGGGGAAACTTTCAGAAACGATAATCTGGGACAGAATTAACAGTCACTTGGATGAGTGTGGATTGATCAGGGAAAGCCAGCACGGATTTGTTAAAGGCAAATCGTGTTTAACTAACCTTATAACGTTTTTTGATGAGGTAACAGAGAGGGTAGATGAGGGCAATGCAGTTGATGTATATGGACTTTCAAAAGGCGTTTGATAAAATGCCGCATAATAGGCTTGTCATCAAGATTGAAGCCCATGGAATAAAAGGGGCAGTGGCAGCATGGAAAGGAAACTGGCCAAGTGACAGGAAACAGAGAGTCGTGGTGAACGGTTGTTTTTCGGACTGGAGGAAGGTGTACAGTGGTGTTCCCCAGGAGGATCCTTCCTCCTCCCACTCCCCCTCCCCCTCCCTCATCCCATCCTCCCCATCCACTCCTCCCAATCCCCATCTCCATCCCCTCCTTCCCCTCCCTCCTCCCGTGCCCCATCTCCCCTCCCTATCCCCTCCTCCCCTCTTCCCCCCATCCTCCCCTCCCCCTCTCATCCGCTCCTCCCCATCCCCTCCTTCCCCTCCCCCTCCCTCCTCCCCTTCCCCCTCCCATCCCCTCCTCCTCCTCCCTTCCCTCCTCCCCATTCCCTCCTTCCCCTTTCCATCCCTCCTCCCTCTTCCCTCCCCATCCCTCCTCCCCTCCTCCCCATCCCCTCCTTCCCCCTCCCCCTCCCTCCTCCCCTCCCTCTCCTGCCTCCCCTCCTCCCCATACCCTCCTTCCCCTCCTCCTCCCCTCCTCCCCGTCCCCACCTTCCACCTCCCCTTCCCACCCCTATCTCCCTCCCCCTCCCCTCCTCCCCATCCCTCCTCCCCCTCCCACCTCCTCTACTCCCCATCCCCTCCTTCCCTCTTCCCCTCCTTCCTCCCCTCATCCCCATACCCTCCTTCCACCTCCCCCGCCTCTCCTCCCCTCCTTCCCCCTCCTCCCCGTCCCCTCTCTCCTCCCCTCCCCCAATCCCCTCCTTCCTCCGCCCCCTCCCTCCTCCCCTCCTCCCTATCCCCTCCTTCCACCTCCCCCTCCCCTCCTCCCCTCCCTCCTCCCCTCCTCCCCATCCCCTCCTTCCCCCTCCCCCTCTCTCCTCCCCTCCTTCCCATCCCCCCTTACCTCCTCCCCATCCCCCTCCTCTCCTCTCCATCCCTCCTCACTCCCCCCTCCTCGCCCCTCCTCTCCTGCCCCCAGGTGAGCACACAAAACGACAGGCAAGATTGAAAATCAAACAGTGGAACTTTAATTGCAACAGTTTAGAGACAAATTGAGGTATTTGGTCATTTTCTCCTTGACAACAGTTGTAATGTAAACACATTGAGATTATTAAAATTTTTCAGTCTTTCAAACAGTTGCAAATGACTTCTGACCGAATCAGTTAAGAACAGCAACAGCAACAACAGTTATATTAACCATTAAAAGAAAAGTATAAATAGCAATAAATAACACACCAACAATAGAACAACAACAATAGCAACACATTGAAGAGATTTGCCCCCTCACAGGCGTTCTTGAGGACTGCTGTGAGTGAGACTGAGTGGGAGGAGGAAGACTCTGCACAAGAGGGCCACCCTATTCCCTCCTACGCCTCGCCCTCCCTGGGCACCAACCATTATGCCAAGGGCACGGCCCCTGCGAGTACTGGCAGCTGCAAATGTGGAGGGGCAGGTGCTGGCTGATCCTCAGCATCTGGATATTCGTGTCCTGGACTGTGTCTGTGGTGGGAGCCGATACAGGGGAGGGGGGACACAAGGGCTCCAGCTGCAGTGCAGCTGTACTCACTTCAACTGCATGTCAGATCGCCCAGCAAAGGGCACACATTTTCTGCTCAATATGGTCCAGCTCCTCGCCAAGAAACTCCAGGTAGAGTCCATGCTCCACATTCAACCATCTCCTCAATTGTGGTCTCCTGAAGCCCTCTCCCCAGTTGTGCTCACACTGGACCTGATGTCTCCCCCATCGTACGGGGACCAGGACACGTCTCCCCCATTGTACGGGGACTGGGCCACATCTCCCCCATTGTACAGGGACCGGGACACATCTCCCCCATCGTACGGGGACTGGGACACATCTCCCCCATTGTACAGGGACCAGGACACATCTCCCCCATCGTACAGTGACCGGGACACATCTCCCCCATTGTACAGTGACCAGGACACATCTCCCCCATTGTACAGGGACCAGGACACATCTCCCCCATTGTACAGTGACCGGGACACATCTCCCCCATTGTACAGGGACCAGGACACATCTCCCCCATCGTACAGTGACCGGGACACATCTCCCCATCGTACAGGGACCAGGACACATCTCCCCCATCGTACAGTGACCGGGACACATCTCCCCCATTGTACAGGGACCGGGACACATCTCCCCCATTGTACAGGGACCAGGACACATCTCCCCCATTGTACAGGGACCAGGACACATCTCCCCCATTGTACAGGGACCAGGACACATCTCCCCCATTGTACAGGGACCAGGACACATCTCCCCCATTGTACAGTGACCGGGACACATCTCCCCCATTGTACAGGGACCAGGACACATCTCCCCCATCGTACAGTGACCGGGACACATCTCCCCATCGTACAGGGACCAGGACACATCTCCCCCATCGTACAGTGACCGGGACACATCTCCCCCATTGTACAGGGACCGGGACACATCTCCCCCATTGTACAGGGACCAGGACACATCTCCCCCATTGTACAGGGACCAGGACACATCTCCCCCATTGTACAGGGACCAGGACACATCTCCCCCATTGTACAGGGACCAGGACACATCTCCCCCATTGTACAGTGACCAGGACACATCTCCCCCATCGTACAGTGACCAGGACACATCTCCCCCATTGTACAGTGACCGGGACACATCTCCCCCATCGTACAGTGACCGGGACACATCTCCCCCATCGTACGGGGACCGGGACACATCTCCCCCATTGTACAGGGACCGGGACACATCTCCCCCATCGTACGGGGACTGGGACACATCTCCCCCATTGTACAGGGACCAGGACACATCTCCCCCATCGTACAGTGACCGGGACACATCTCCCCCATCGTACAGTGACCGGGACACATCTCCCCCATCGTACAGGGACTGGGACATATCTCCCCCATCGTACAGTGACCGGGACACATCTCCCCCATCGTACAGGGACCGGGACACATCTCCCCCATCGTACAGGGACTGGGACATATCTCCCCCATCGTACAGTGACCGGGACACATCTCCCCCATTGTACAGGGACCAGGACACATCTCCCCCATCGTACAGTGACCGGGACACATCTCCCCCATTGTACAGGGACCAGGACACATCTCCCCCATCGTACAGTGACCGGGACACATCTCCCCCATTGTACAGGGACCGGGACACATCTCCCCCATCGTACAGGGACCGGGACACATCTCCCCCATCGTACAGTGACCGGGACACATCTCGCCATCGTACAGTGACCGGGACACATCTCCCCCATTGTACAGGGACCGGGACACATCTCCCCCATCGTACAGGGACTGGGACATATCTCCCCCATCGTACAGGGACCGGGACACATCTCCCCCATTGTACAGTGACCAGGACACATCTCCCCCATCGTACAGTGACCGGGACACATCTCCCCCATTGTACAGGGACTGGGACATATCTCCCATATCGTACAGTGACCGGGACACATCTCCCCCATTGTACAGTGACCAGGACACATCTCTCCCATTGCACAGTGACCGGGACACATCTCCCCCATCGTACAGTGACCGGGACACACCTTCCCCCATCGTACAGTGACCAGGACACATCTCCCCCATGATACAGTGACCGGGACACATCTCCCCCATTGTACAGTGACCGGGACACACCTTCCCCCATTGTACAGTGACCAGGACACATCTCCCCCATTGTACAGTGACCAGGACACATCTCCCCCATTGTACAGTGACCAGGACACATCTCCCCCATTGTACAGCGAACGGGAAACATCTCCCCCATTGTACAGTGACCGGGACACATCTCCCCCATTGTACAGTGACCGGGACACACCTTCCCCCATCGTACAGTGACCGGGACACACCTTCCCCCATTATACAGTGACCAGGACACATCTCCCCCATCATACAGTGACCGGGACACATCTCCCCCATCATACAGTGACCAGGACACATCTCCCCCATCGTACAGTGACCGGGACACACCTTCCCCCATCGTACAGTGACCGGGACACATCTCCCCATCGTACAGTGACCAGGACACATCTCCCCCATTGTACAGTGGCCAGGACACTCTCTCCCATTGTACAGTGACCACGACACATCTCCCCCATTGTACAATGGCCAGGACACTCTCTCCCATTGTACAGTGACCACGACACATCTCCCCCATTGTACAGTGACCGGGACACATCTCCCCATCGTACAGTGACCAGGACACATCTCCCCCATTGTACAGTGACCAGGACACATCTCCCCCAAGATACAGTGACCGGGACACATCTCCCCAATCGTACAGTGACCAAGGCACATCTCCCACATTGTACAGTGACCAAGGCACATCTCCCACATTGTACAGTGACCAGGACACATCTCCCCCATCGTACAGGGACCGGGACACATCTCCCCATCGTACAGTGACCAGGACACATCTCGCCATCGTACAGTGACCAGGACACATCTCCCCCATCGTACAGTGACTGGGACACATCTCCCCCATCGTACAGTGACCAGGACACATCTCCCCCATTGTACAGTGACCAGGACACATCTCCCCCATCGTACAGTGACCAGGACACATCTCCCCCAAGATACAGTGACCGGGACACATCTCCCCAATCGTACAGTGACCAAGGCACATCTCCCACATTGTACAGTGACCAAGGCACATCTCCCACATTGTACAGTGACCAGGACACATCTCCCCCATCGTACAGGGACCGGGACACATCTCCCCATCGTACAGTGACCAGGACACATCTCGCCATCGTACAGTGACCAGGACACATCTCCCCCATCGTACAGTGACTGGGACACATCTCCCCCATCGTACAGTGACCAGGACACATCTCCCCCATCGTACAGTGACCAGGACACATCTCCCCCATCGTACAGTGACCGGGACACATCTCCCCCATCGTACAGTGACCGGGACACATCTCCCCCATCGTTCAGTGACCGGGACACATCTCCCCCATCGTTCAGTGACTGGGACACATCTCCCCCATCGTACAGGGACCGGGACACATCTCCCCCATCGTTCAGTGACTGGGACACATCTCCCCCATCGTTCAGTGACTGGGACACATCTCCCCCATCGTTCAGTGACTGGGACACATCTCCTCAAATTTCTCCCCCACCTCCCAGTGATCCCTCACCCTGTCAGTTCAGACCCAGACTACGAGCCCCCTCTCAGGCCTCATGGCAGCAGCTTGATAGTTGCCTCTTAGAGGGAGGGGAGAAGAGTTCGAGAGGAGGGCGGGCTCTGAGGGGGTGAGGTGAGTTTCATCACTCTCAAACCCCCCCACACACATGAGCAGCACAAGGTGCAGCATGGGGACAGGAGTGATGACACCCATCTCGCCAGCCCTTCCCCCCGGGGTCGTGCAGCCTGCTCTTCCTCCTGCTACCCCCTCCGGTTCCTCCTCCTCCCGCTCGCCCCACCCCCCCAATGCTCTCTGTAGTCCCCCCCTCAGTGCTCTCTGTAGCCCCCCCTCAGTGCTCTCTGTAGCCCCCCTCAGAGCTCTCTGTAGCCCCCCCCTCAGTACTCTCTGTAGCCCCTCCTCGGTGCTCTCTGTAGCCCCCCTCAGTGCTCTCTGTACCCCCCTCAGTGCTCTCTGTACCCCCCCTCAGTGCTCTCTGTAGCTCCTCCTCAGTGCTATCTGTAGCCCCCATCAGTGGTCTCTGTAGCCCCCACTCTGTGCTCTCTGTAGCCCCCCCTCAGAGCTCTCTGTACCCCCCCCTCAGAGCTCTCTGTAGCCCCCCCCTCAGTACTCTCTGTAGCCCCTCCTCGGTGCTCTCTGTAGCCCCCCTCAGTGCTCTCTGTTGCCCCCCCTCAGCACTCTCTGTAGCCCCCCTCAGTGCTCTCTGTTGCCCCCCCTCAGTACTCTCTGTAGCCCCCCCTCAGTGCTCTCTGTTGCCCCCCCTCAGTGCTCTCTGTAGCCCCCCCCTCAGTGCTCTCTGTAGCCCCCCCTCAGTTCTCTCTGTAGCCCCCCCCTCAGTGCTCTCTGTAGCCCCCCCTCAGTTCTCTCTGTAGCCCCCCCCTCAGTGCTCTCTGTAGCCCCCCCTCAGTGCTCTCTGTAGCCCCCCCTCGGTGCTCTCTGTAGCCCCCCCCCTCGGTGCTCTCTGCAGCCCCCCCCCTCCTCAGGTTTCTGTGGACCTGTGGGGGGAATGTTACAATGGTGCAGCATGTTCATTTGCCTCTTCACCTAACTCTTATCTTCACATGCAATGGGCGACAAGGGAAAAGGCCAATCACCCCAAGCAGTGTGTGCCAGTGCTCAGACACTGTATGGGCATTCCCCCAACACTAACCTCCTTCTCCCACCCTGCAGCCCATTCACAAACCTTCCCTGCCTCCTGGCCAAGAAGAAATGTGACACTCGCCTTGGTTCAATCCAGTGTCTGACTGGTCACCAGATGATAATGGCCCTTTCCTCATGGTGGGTAATGTCCCTCAGCAGGGGAACATCCCCACCCACCGCACCCATTCACGGGCAGGAGCCAACTCACCCTGCACCGACAGAAAGTTAAACATTCGTTTCCCTGTTGCTGAGAATGATAGACAGGGTCAGGGACATGCATTTCAATGAACTACTTCACTAATTGTTTTTTAACACCTGAAATCTCTGGAGTACAGAGAAGAAATGTTTAAAATCACTTAGTGAGGGCTGTCTCCCATGGCAACTGAGTTTTTCGACCAATTGACATTCGATTGAATCCTGACCGCTCATAAACCAACTCTGCTCGTACATCAAGTGAATCAGAAATTAATGGCATTTAAAAAAATCAAAATTTGAAAATGTCTAATGATCTGAACAAACCTTCGCAGCTCTTGTTAGGTCATTACATTTTTACGAAACTGCTCCACTGTCGGTGGGACTGTGGAATTCGCGGTGAGGACGGTGACCCCTCTGTCCACACCAACATGCTGACTTTGCGTGGTGCCCTGGTCCTCTGGTTCCCCAGAAGCCTCAACTCCACCTCATCCAGGCGTGCCCGCAGATCATCGTCTGTCAAGTTATGTACCACCTTCTTTTCATCTATCTCTTCTTGAGACATCTTTGGTTTTTCTGTGGAGAAGTTAATAATGTTAATAACTTTCCATGGCTTTTTAAAAACTGTTAACTAATTTCCACTGCTTTTTAAAAAGTTTTTTTATACTTTAATAACTTTTTAAAGTTAATTTTAGGTAATTTCAAAAGACAGGTCACCTCTCACCTCTCGGTGTCACTTAACTGAGTTATGAGTGTGTCTTCAGCTATTTATAGTGCCATGTGGTTAAACTTTTTGATTGATGATTGGTCACGTCATTCAGATGTCACGTTGCCCTCCAGCAAGTTGCGATGCAAAAATGTTTTCAAGATTAGAAATGTACGAACAAATCTAACTAACATGGCACGCCGTGAGATGCCCCGCTCCAACAAACTGTGGGCAATTACATTTCTGAGTCCTTCCTCCTATCATAGAATCATAGAACGATACAGCAGAAGGAGGCCATTCGGCCCATTGTGCCTGCGCTGGCTCTTTGAAAGAGCTATCCAATTAGACCCACTCCCCCTGCTCTTTCCCCAAAGCCCTGCGAATCGTCAGCCTTTAAGTGTTTTTTCACTTCCCTTTTGAAAGTTATTATTGAATCTGCTTCCACCACCCTTTCAGGCAGCGCATTCCAGATCATTACAACTCACTGTGTAAAAAAATTTCTCATCTCATCTCTGGCTCTTTTGCCAATTACCTTAAATCTGTGTCCTCTGGTTGCCAACCCTCCTACCACTGGAAACAGTTTCTCCTTATTTACTCTTATCAAAAGCCTTCATGATCTTGAACACCTCGATCAAATCTCCCCTTAACCTTCTCTGTTCCAAGGAGAACAATCTCAGCCTTTCCAATCCCTCCACATAACTGAAGTCCCTCATCCCTGGTACCATTCTAGTAAATCTCCTCTGCACCCTCTCCAAGGCTTTGACATTCTTCCTAAAGTGTTGAACACAATACTCCAGCTGAGGTCTAACCAGTGTTTTACAAAGGTTCAGCATAACTTCCTTGCTTTTTTACTCTATGTCTCGATTAATAAAGCCCAGGATCCCCTATGCTTTTTTAACAGCCTTCTCAACTTGTCCGGCCACCTTCAAAGATTTCTGTACATACACCCCCAGGTCTCTCTGTTCCCGCACCCCCTTTAAAATTGTACCATTTAGTTTACATTGCCTCACTTCACACTTCTCTGTGTTAAATTTTATCTGCCATGTGTCTGCCCATTTCACCAGTCTGTCTATGTCCTCCTGAAGTCTGTTACTATCCTTCTCACTGTTTATTATTTTTCTGAGTTTCATCACCTGCAAACTTTGAAATTATACCCTCTATACTCAAGTCCAGGTCATTAATATAAATCAAAAAGAGCAGTGGTCCTAATACTGACCCCTGGGGAACACCACTGTATACTTCCCTCCAGTCTGAAAAACAACCGTTCACCACTACTCTCTGCTTTTTGTCCCTTAGCCAATTTTGTATCTACGCTGCCACTGTCCCTTTAATTCTTAATTTTGCTAACACGTGCTCTGAGTTTTTTCCTTTCTCCTAGATCTCCTTCTAACTGATGGACAACAGGTTAAATCCCCATTTACTCTCATCATATTCCTATTCCTGGTATCATTGTTCCAAGCCCACAGTGACCCTCACCATTGGTATTTTTCCAGCCAAGCTATTTCCAACACAGCCCACTGAATTTTCATTGCTGCTGGATCAGTTATTCTCCAGTTACATTTATTCCCCTTTACAACTCCTGAATCCACTTGCCATGAATCAGTGAGGGGAGATTGGACCAGAGGCCAGCGTCCACCTCAGGGCTGCAGTCAGCCTGAGTCTGTCGGTAGCTTCAGTTGAGTTTTGTTCTGTTCTTGGCCTGACTGTACAATGTGATAGAGACTGAGCTGAGAGGAGTAGGGATAGTGAAGGATGACACTGACATCATTCAGGCCTGTTCAGCGGTCTGGACGATGATTGTGAAGAGAATTTCCATAGCAAAAATAATAGAATCCCTTCTCCCTGGCAGAAAAAAAATGGTAATAAAATGGTAAATTTGGAGATGAGATATGATGGCCCCAATATTAGTGGGGAGGCAAGATGGCAGCTCAGCATGAAGGAGGCCGCAGATGTCTGCGACTACCTGGCGACTGACTCTGAGCCTCCGTGTGCACTGCTCCTCAGAGAGGTCCAGGAAGCTGAGCCTCGGTCTGTAGACGCTGTGGCGAGGGTAGTGCCTCCTGCGACGCCGCTCTCTCTGTTGTTGCCCTCTGTGCCCTTGTACAGGTGCCTGTGGTGCAGCACTGTGTTGTGGAGCTCCACGTGGCGGAGGTGGACTCTGTACCTGGCGAGGCTGGTGATGTTGCTCGTCCTCGGATGAAGTGGTGAATGCAGCCATGGTGCCCCCCCATCCTGACGGTGTGAGTTTGAGGGGGTCGGCAAAGTAGGTAAATATGTTTGAACAACAGAGTTTTGGGTGGAAAGTAAGAATTTTGAGTGAAAACACAAAGGTCTCACAGTCAAAACTTTGTCTGAAGTGACAGAGTGCCCTGCTGCAATAAATGCCGTTTTCTCCCCACCTGTCAAATAATCATTTGAATCTCCCACTGGCTGCTGGCTGAAACACGTCTGTTGTAACAGGGAGTGTTTCCCACAGCACGGGAAACACGCTGAGGATCCTTCAAAATTGCACCCTTGCCAAAATTTCGAGATAATTAAGTGCTTCAAGTACCTCAACTAGCTGACCATATATGTAAAATATCATCCCGCTGGCTTTGATTGTCGGTGGGACTTCTGCATTTGGGAGGTGCGCACCCAGACCTGTCACTGGGGATCCCTGAAGTTGGCGGCTTGGAGCCGGGCTCTGAACCTGCTTGGGATTTCTGCGATTTTTGGAGCCCCCCCGGACCCAACGCACCTGCTCCGCCATCCGAAAATCGAGCCCAATGATTTTGAATAGCTATTTAGTGATCATGGGAGGTCCATACATTGCCTCGTTTAACCTTTAAATACTGGAAGACTTTTTTTATCTTCTGAACCTCACACATGTTCACAATCATATAAAATCTGCAAATTTTTTGTTCATATTTTAGTGAAATGAAATGAAAGAGATGTATAGAATCATATGACACTTTTAACATTGATGTTCTTCAGTTCTTAAATGGATTTGTTCTCCTCCTTGTAGACTCCGTCCCATGACATATGAGCTGAAAGAGTGGAGAGACAGTCCGCGTAGAGGCCTCTCTCCCAATGCAGCTCTATCATTAGATCTTAAAAGATGTGTGACTGACCCCTCCCACCTCTGATTTTCTCCCCCCCCCCCCACCTTCTGCAGTAAACCTAACCAAATTGTGAAGTTATCCTATTTGTTCTTGGGATGTGGGCAACACTCACAAGGCAGCATTTATTGTCCATTCCTAGTTGCTTTGAGGGCATTAACAGTCGACCACAGCTACATCTAGTGACACTACTACTCTTGGCCAGGATGGAGATGATTGGGTGATTCCCCCGTCAATCACACCTGGAGACCACACTGCTGTAAGTGACTTATGTCACGCACATAATTTACATGATTTGTAATGTTTATTATATTGCCCCATAATCTGCATTGTTCGAATGAAAAAAGACCCAACTTTTCAAGTTGACACCAGTGTGAGTGAGAAGAGGAATGTGACAAAAGCTGGAGGGCGCCATGTTTTAATAAGATGGTATCATTGGTCACAGTTTTGTAGCAGAAAATGATCATTTGTTTCGTTCATTCACAGGACCAAGGTGCAAATCCAGTTGTGCAAATTTGAGTTTCTTGTTGGATGAGTGTAAGAGGAACTCAAGCAGCACACCAGAGTTGTTTGGTGTGCTGCTTGTTCATGTTATTTGGTGGAGGATTGCTCCATAACTGAGGTGGAAGGAAACATCCTGATCTTAACCCTCAAACCTCATCTGCTGTTCCAGTCATTCAGATCAACAACAAAGATCCGTGGTACTTTTCCAGGAAGACTGGGGATTTCTCTGGTTGTTTGACTTCCTCAAAAAGGGGTCAGTAGACTTACCACTTCACTGATGCTGACGCCCTGGCTGCCACCATTTTTGAAGGGGCCTTCCCACGGGCGGTCGGAATGCCTGCCTGTTTTAGGTGGCAGGCTTCTTTACCACGCAAATTAGGGTCCTATGATGTAGTTAGGACCCCAATTGCAATTTTAAGAGACACATGGGCGGAGCTTGCACAGTGGAAGGTGTCCTGGAATTGGGAGATCCTTAAAGGGACCACTGTTGCCTGCTCCATCAATGGCCCCCAAACTCTTTCCATGTCTGCTCCAACTGGCTTTACAAGCAAAGTGCCGGCTGGTGCTGGCGGGGGCTCACTCCCCTTCCCCCTCCTCCTCCCTCCCCCCTCCCTCCCCCCTCCCTCCAGGACCCCCCTGAAGGCTGGTGCTGGCTGGGGCCCAATCCCCCTCCCCCTCCCTCCCCTTTCCGATGTGACAATCAATTTTGATAGGCATGTCAGAAATTATGGATGCTCAACCTTCACATGTCCTGATGAGATCCCAACTGGCTTGATTTGACTTCTCTACATGGTGTATCATGTTAAACACAGCTAAGGCCATAAAGCCAGGCTGTGATATGCTGACAAGAGCTAGTTCTGCTGGTCACTTGACCAACTTCCAAACAAAATGTGATTCATCTGCCAACTTTCAGGCAGTTTTATAACTTTTTACGGCCATAGAGCAACTTCCAGGACACCATATTTATGCGGAATGTATCACCAGATGTGTTTAACTCAAGGACATTAAGGTCATGGATATCTTTGTCACTATGATTAAGACCATCTGTTCAGCTGCCTCTACCATATGCCTCCTTTCCTCTTGCCTACCAAGCTAAACAACCTCAAGGTTCCCCCCGCCCTAGACCCGAACCCGTGCCTTTCCTCAGTTTCTCTCCTGCCTTCCCTCATGGACTCTCTTCGAGCTCATCTTGTCCATGAGACCTAGCTCCTGAAATCTTGATTCCACTCCCCCTAAACTACTGACCACCCAACTTTCCCTTTCTGGCCCCAATGCTAGCTGACGTTATCATAGTAGCATAGTAGTATGTTACAGCACAGGAGACCATTCGGCCCTTGTGCCTCTGCTAGCTCTTTGAAAGAACTATCCAACTAGTCCCACTCCCCTGCTGTTTCTCCATAGCCCTGGAAATTATTTCCCTTCAAATATTTATCCAATTCCCTTTTGAAATATACTATTGAATCTATTTCCACTACCCTTTCAGGCAGAGCATTCCAGATCATTACAACTCACTGTGTAAAAAAATGTTTCCTTATGTGGCCTCTGGCTCTTTTGCCGATCACCTTAAATTTGTGTCCTCTGGTTACTGACCCTTCTGCCACTGGAAACAGTTTAAGAACACAAGAAATAGAAGCAGGAGTAGGTCATATGGCCCCTCGAGCCTGCTCCGCCATTCAATCAGATCATGGATGATCTTCAACCTCAACTCCACTTTCCTGCCCGATCCCCATATCCCTTGATTCCCCTAGAGTCCAAAAATCTATCCATTTATCCATATCCAACATCTATTCATATCCTCTATCAAAACTATTCACGATTTTGAACACCTCTATCTTAACCTCTTAACTCCTCTTAACCTTCTCTGCTCTAAGAACAGCCCCAGCTTCTACAGTCTAAGCAGTGTTTTCTAAAAGGTTAGCATAATTTCCTTGCTTTTGTACTCTGTGCCTCTATTGATAAAGCCCAGGATCCTATATGCCTTTTTAACAGCCTTCTCAACTTGTCCTGCCACCTTCAAAGATTTGTGTACGTACTCCCACAGGTTCCTGCACTCCCTTTAAAACTGTACCATTTAGTTTATTTTGCCTCTCCTCATTCTTCCTACCAAAATGTATCACTTCACACTTCTCTGCGTTAAATATCTGCCATGTATCTGCCCATTTCACCAGTCTGACTATGTCCTCCTGAAGTCTGTTACTATCCTCCACATTGTTTATTGCATTTCTGAGTTTCATCTCATCTGCAAACTTTGAAATTATACCCTGTATACCCAAGTCCAGGTCATTAATATAAATCAAAAAGAGCAGTGATCCTAATACTGACCCCTGGGGAACACCACTGTATACTTCCCTCCAGTCTGAAAAACAACCGTTCACCACTACACTCTGCTTTCTGTCTTTTAGCCAATTTTGTATCCACACTGCCACTGTCCCTTTAATCCATGGCCTTTAATTTTGCGAACCAGTCTATTATAAATGGTTCCCTCTCCTCAGGTAATGTCCCCCTCTCCATTTAAAACCACTGTGATCACCCTCCCTCCTCAAAAAAACCCACCCTTGACCCCTCTGTCCTTGCAAACTACCACCCCATGTCCAACCTCCCTTTCCTCTCCAAAGTCTTTAAACGTGTTGTCACCTCCCAAACCCATGCCCATCTTTCTTAAAACTCCATGTTTGAATCTCTCCAATCAGGTTTCCATCCCTGCCACAGCACTGAAACGGACCTGATCAAAGTCACAAAGTACATCCTATGTGACTGTGACCGTGGTAAACTCTCCCTCCTCATCCTCCTCGACCTGTCTGTAGCCTTTGACACATTGACCACACCATCCTCCTCCACCGCCTCTCCTCTGTCGTCCAGCTGGGTGGGACTGCCCTCACTTAATTCAACTCTTATCTATCCAGTCGAGGCAAAGAATCTCCTGCAATGGTTTCTCTGGTACAAGGAAAGTAAAAAAAAAGGAAAACTTACCTCATTGGGGCCTCCTCCATCTCCGATCCCCTTTCTCGCTGGGCTTGGCCTGACTGGAAACTCACTGCCACTTCCCACTCAGGCCATTGAGTTAAAATTGCAGTTTGGTGCTGGTGACATTATCGGGAGCCCACATCCATATGTTAAAAAGGACCCCGCTGACTTTGGGTGGGTGTTCTGGCCATATGCTCAGGAGAGCAGGTGAGAATTGGAACCTGCCATCTCCCAGTGGCTTCAGGGCAGCCGAGGAATCTGGGCCATTTTAACTGTCCACATGCCCGGTTTCCACCAGACAAGCAGGATTAAAATCATCCCATGTCTCCTAGTCTTGGAGCTGTGTTATTAATGAATGTACACCCACATAACAACAGTGAGTGCACTTTACTGTTTGTAATTGACTGTATGTGGAGTGCTTTGATATGTTTCTGAGGGACAAAGTAAGATTTTATATTAGTGCAAATTCTTATTGATTTTGTGGTGATTTTTTTGTGCTAATCGATGTGAATGATGTCAATGTTGGGAGTGGAGCAGCCACTGGGAACAGAGTTTACAGTCAGTAGCCTTTCATCCATCCGTCTGGATTGGAGCCTAAATCCCAAAGGTTGAAGGTCAAATGCTATTATTAAAATATTCGATCCCTTTAATTTTGTTTTGATCACTGAAGTTGATGTAACAGTGGAAAGTTCAGATAATCACGGTTGTTCAATGAATGTGTAATTGGCTCCCATATCCTCATATTACAGTGAGCAGAATCCCAGACCGACTCGGCTGGTAAGATTCAGCCAGGGGAGAGAAATAAGAATATTTTTTTTTTATTTTATTCGTTCACGGGATGTGGGCGTCGCTGGCAAGGCCGGCATTTATTGCCCATCCCTAATTGCCCTCGAGAAGGCCAGTGTTCCTTGTGAGTTCAAATAAAAAAAACCTTTTGAATTACAGTTACTTGAAAGGAGATGAAAGGAATAACTTCAAAACAACTTGCTCAGTTGTCATTTTAAAATGAATAAGGTACAATGGATATTTTAGAATTTATACAAACTTTCAAGGGTTTTAGGAATAATTTCCCCCCCAATTTTCTCCGCCCTGCTCCCCAAGATTCTGCCTGGATGGGGAGCTTCAGTTGGAGAATCATCTTGGAATTTACCTCACCCAACTCCCAGAGCTCCCAATTTTCCAATCATTGGTTTTACATTGAAGGCTGATTAACTGAGTTCAAGGCCTGATTCTCTATTGAGTTGGGCCCTGCATTCTGATCGTACCCTGGCTGATATGTTAGCCCAGGCAGTGAGAGTCAGCAAGCCTTTCGACTGTGGAGCCTTCCCAGCCAGGCCCAGTTTGTTCTAGCACATTCCAGCAAGGGACACCGGATTTTGATCAGGAGCTGGAACCCTACCTGCTTTTCATTCCTCTCCCTAGAATCATGGCACGGAGGCTAATTCGAGCACTCCGACTGCTGCCCTGGCTGAGGTCAGCTCATACATGACAGACCGGGGATCAAGTCCAGCATCTTACCCACTAAGCTATTGGGGAATAGGTTTTTCTTCAATAATTGTTTCTAAAGTGCTTTTTAAAATTCATGATTCTGTCCCTGAAATCTTCCAAGGCTGTATACCTAGCTTGGTGTGATCATTGGTTCCTGCCCTCGCTACTCCATAAGTAGCCACTGGGAGGCGCACAAGACCAGTGTGTGGTTCACTTGCCCAACCCCATACCCTCTCTTCCAGTGGAGGTGACTTTCCCCAACCAAAGCCCATGAGCTTGCCCAATGGAGGCCGCCATGCATGCAAACCCATGCCCTCTCCGGGGTTCACTGCGTTGGTGTGTCAATCCCTTGTACTATAGGGCTACCACAACAACTTGCATTTATATAGTGCCTTTGATGTAGTAATAATGTCCCAAGGCACTTCACAGGGACGTTATCAAACGAAATTGACACCGAGCCACCTAGGAGATATTAGGACAGGTGACCAAAAGCTTGGCCAAAGAGTTATGTTTTAAGGAGCATCTTAAAGCAGGAGAGAGAGGTAGAGAGGTGGAGAGATTTAGGGAGGGAATTCCAGAGCTTCAGGCCTGGGCAGCTGAAGGCACGGCCGCCAATGGTGGAGCGATTAAAATCGAGGATGCGCAAGAGGCCAGAATTGGAGGAGCGCAGAGATCTAATGGAAGTTTTAACTGGAAAAAAATTCAACGTGTAAAATTTTGGAAGAATGAGATGATATTTATTTTGTTGCCAGACGATAAAATCAGGCAGGAAGCAGACAATGTGAGGTTAGAGCTGCAGCTTCAGTTGTCAGTGGATGTCTGGTCATGAGATCTTTGGCTAGGTGAGTTCTTCCATATGTTGGGAAAATCACTGCTACAGTCCCATTGGCCCTGGTTACATGGTTACTCATCCCAGTTCCTCAGCCAATAAGATTTTTCTCCAGTTGCTAAGTGAGAAAAACACGAGGTAGTGTTTCGTCAATTAACTTTGCTTTAATATATGGCAACGGGCTTTGTTGTGGGTGAGTTTTGGCATTTTCTAAAATCTGATGTATACGTGAAGCCAGGAAACCTACAGGCTGAAACTATTCTCTACATTTTCACCAAAATTATGGGCCAGTATGATCAGTGTTTCTCTAGCTGGGCTTTTCATATTTCCTCCCCTAACTTCACTTATTACACTCAAAAGTACTTCATTGGCTGTAAAGTGCTTTCAGATGTCCTGAGGTCTTGAAAGACACAATATAAATGCAAGTATTTCTTGTCAATGCAGGCATCGTACCTTAGTCTGATCCTACGCCCAACAAACAACCACAGGTGGACTTTTCAGCAAATGCCACTGGACCCCCCTCTGAGTTCTCAGCACCTCCTCACCTTGCGGGTGTTAAGGAGATTGGCAGCTCCTTGTGCTATCCCATAATCGGCTAATCAGAGGACCAAGCTCAGGACCTCCCGGTCTGAATGCCCCAGCTCTACAGCCAGCACATTTACCAACTTTGCCACTGGGAGAACTGAGGATTTAATTTAAATTACTTCCTTCGATATCTTACCCACTGATTTGCTTTTCTGTTCTTCTTTTTATATATTTGATTTGCTCTTTTCCCGTTTGTGAGCTGCACATTCCTGGCTAACCAGCCCTGGCCCATTTTCAGCATGCGGTACAGTGCTGGACAAAATGGAACCATTACTGCAGGTCACTGTGCCTGACCCAGAGAGACAGGATGTAGAGAGGTCACAACAGCTGAGATAAGACTGCACCAGACCAATTAATACACACAATTACAAAAAACCCAGTGTACATGGAAGGAATGAGGGGACAGTAAAATTCCTTTAAAAACAAGTAAAGCATAAGCTCCATTAAAGGAAAATTGGGTTGGAGATTTGTTTTGTTTGACTAGGGAGTAGGGCAGAAGGATGAAGTGTTACTTAATCACCACAAGTGGTGAGGCAGGGCATTTCAAAGCAAATTAGCTTGTGTTATTAACCTAGCTACGTCTCTGTGACAGTAAAGCCCATTTAATGCAAAGAGCTTCTACAAATACAAAAAGGGCAAAAGGGTAACTAGGGAGAGAGTAGGGCCTCTTAAGGATCAACAAGGTCATCTATGTGCGGAACCACAAGAGATGGGTGAGATCCTGAATGAATATTTCACATCGGTATTTACGGTTGAGAAAGGCATGGATGTTAGGGAACTTGGGGAAATAAATAGTGATGTCTTGAGGAGTGTACATATTACAGAGAGGGAGGTGCTGGAAGTCTTAACGCGCATCAAGGTAGATAAATCTCCGGGACCTGATGAAATGTATCCCAGGACGTTATGGGAGGTTAGGGAGGAAATTGCGGGTCCCCTAGCAGAGATATTTGAATCATTCACCGCTACAGGTGAGGTGCCTGAAGATTGGAGGGTAGCAAATGTTGTGCCTTTGTTTAAGAAGGGCGGCAGGGAAAAGCCTGGGAACTACAGACCGGTGAGCCTGACATCTGTAGTGGGTAAGTTGTTAGAGGGTATTCTGAGGGACAGGATCTACAGACATTTGGAGAGGCAGGGACTAATTAGGAACAGTCAGCATGGTTTTGTGAGAGGAAAATCATGTCTCACGAATTTGATTGAGTTTTTTGAAGGGGTAACCAAGAAGATAGATGAGGGCTGTGCAGTAGACGTGGTCTACATGGACTTCAGCAAAGCCTTTGACAAGGTACCGCATGGTAGGTTGTTACATAAGGTTAAATCTCATGGGATCCAAGGTGAGGTAGCCAATTGGATACAACATTGGCTTGACGACAGAAGACAGAGGGTGGTTGTAAAGGGTTGTTTTTCAAACTGGATGCCTGTGTCCAGTGGTGTGCCTCAGGGATTGGTGCTGGGTCCGCTGTTATTTGTTATTTATATTAATGATTTGGATGAGAATTTAGGAGGCATGGTTAGTAAGTTTGCAGATGACACCAAGATTGGTGGCATTGTGGACAGTGAAGAAGGTTATCTAGGATTGCAACGGGATCTTGATAAATTGGGCCAGTGGGCCGATGAATGGCAGATGGAGTTTAATTTAGATAAATGTGAGGTGATGCATTTTGGTAGATCGAATCGGGCCAGGACCTACTCCGTTAATGGTAGGGCGTTGGGGAGAGTTGTAGAACAAAGAGATCTAGGAGTACAGGTTCATCGCTCCTTGAAAGTGGAGTCACAGGTGGATAGGGTGGTGAAGAAGGCATTCGGCATGCTTGGTTTCATTGGTCAGAACATTGAATGCAGGAGTTGGGATGTCTTGTTGAAGTTGTACAGGGCATTGGTGAGGCCACACTTGGAGTACTGTGTACAGTTCTGGTCACCCTATTATAGAAAGGATATTATTAAACTAGAAAGAGTGCAGAAAAGATTTACTAGGATGCTACCGGGACTTAATGGTTTGACTTACAGGGAGAGGTTAGACAGACTGGGACTTTTTTCCCTGGAGAGTAGGAGGTTAAGGGGTGATCTTATAGAAGTCTATAAAATAATGAGGGGCATAGATAAGGTCGATAGTCAAAATCTTTTCCCAAAGGTAGGGGAGTCTATAACGAGGGGACATAGATTTAAGGTGAGAGGGGAGAGATACAAAAGGGTCCAGAGGGGCAATTTTTTCACTCAAAGGGTGGTGAGTGTCTGGAACGAGCTGCCAGAGGCAGTAGTAGAGGCGGGTACAATTTTGTCTTTTAAAAAGCATTTGGACAGTTACATGGGTGAGATGGGTATAGAGGGATATGGGCCAAGTGCAGGCAATTGGGACTAGCTTAGTGGTATAAACTGGGCGACATGGACATGTTGGGCCGAAGGGCCTGTTTCCATGTTGTAACTTCTATGATTCTATGATTCTATGATTCTATAATTTCCTGAATTGCTTCCAGTGGAAATAGCTCTTCAGTATCAGCTGCTGAGGTGTCAGCCAGGGCTCACTGGTTATCACTCTCATCTCTGAGTCACAAGGTCGTGGGTTCAATTCCCACTCCAGAGACTTGAGCCCATAATCCAGGCCGACACTCCCAGTACCTTCATTGCAAGAGGATTTGAGTACAGGAGCAAGGATGTCTTACTGCAGTTATACAGGGCCTTGGTGAGACCACACCTGGAGTATTGTGTGCAGTTTTGCTCTCCTTACCTAGGACAGGATATACTTGCCATGGAGGGAGTGCAGCGACGGTTCACCAGACTGATTTCTGGGATGGCAGGACTGTCGTATGAGGAGAGATTGGGTCGAGTCGGCCTGTATTCACTCGAGTTTAGAAGAATGAGAGGGGATCTCATTGAAACATATAAAATTCTGACAGGGCTAGACAGACTGGATGCAGGGAGGAAGTTTCCCCTGGCTGGGGGGTCCAGAATGAGGGGTCACAGTCTCAGGATATGGGGTAGGACATTTAGGACTGAGATGAGGAGAACTTTCTTCACTCAGAGGGTGGTGAACCTGTGGAATTCTCTACCACAGAAGGCTGTGGAGGCCAAGTCACTGAATATATTTAAGAAGGAGCTAGATAGATTTCTAGACACAGAAGGCATCAAGGAGTATGGGGAGAGAGCGGGAATGTGGTATTGAGATAGAGGATCAGTCATGATCATATTGAATGGCGGAGCAGGCTCGAAGGGCCGAATGGCCTACTCCTGCTCCTATTTTCTATGTTTCTAATAAGTACAGTACTGATGGAGTGCTGCAGTGTTGGAAGTACCGTCTTTCAGATGAGATGTTAAATTGAGTCTCCATCTGCCCTCTCAGTTGGACATAAAAGAAAGTATTTGAAGAAGAGCAGGGGAGTTCTCCCCGGTGTCCTGGCCAATATTTATCCCTCAACCAACATCACTAAAACAGATTATCTCGTCATTATGATATCGCTGTTTGTGGGATCTTGCTGTGTACAAATTGGCTGCTGCGTTTCCCACGCTACAATGGTGAGTACACTTCAAAAGTACTTTAGAGGCTGTGAAGGGATTTGGGGCATCCTGAGGTGGTGAAAGGCACTATATAAATGTAAATCTTTCTTTCTTCCTTTTACCCAAGTTGCCTAGTTTGCTCCATTTATAAGGTCAGATTCAGCACCAGCACAACGCTCAGATATATCCCAGATTTGCCTTTTCAAAAGCAACTGCATCTGTTGCCCCGTTATTATTTATTATTACACACAGTTGCTACAAGCCTCAGCATTGAGGCTGCAGCCGATTCGCGATGTCGGGGACAGTCTGACAGGTCACGGTGCTGGTGTCTGTACAGGTGTCACAGCCAAATGCTGCAGGAGACAGCTCCTGACCTGATGCAGCTCGAAACACTTTACATTCAGAGGGCACCAGTGAAAGCCTCATGAGATCGATCTCAGTCCCTCTGATTGATGCTGCCTCTTTGACACTGTGGGCAAGAATGCTATTTAACTAGGTTGGAAAGGGATTGCAAAGTGGGAAAATTAAAAATGAGCAGATTATACCATCAAACCTTAGATGTAAGGCTCTATAAATATACTGTCGAAACAATTCTACCAAGAATTCCATAATGGGCCATGTGGACTCAGTTCTAATGAAACCATCAATGAAAGTTTTGTGTGAAACAATCATGTGCATGAAGCAGTCATATGTGTGAACCAGTCACATGTGTGAACCAGTCATGTATGTGATGCAGTGAGAGAGCTGCTGGCAACATACACACATTTTGATGGAATGATTCACTAACATTCATCCTACTCATGAGGGAATGTAGAGTTATCATTTCACAAACAAATAATTGGTGCAAGGTGGCAGTGAGGTACTGGACACCAGAGACTGTTTGTTACACAGGACGTCCACAGACAGCTGGTCTCTGACCTCAGTTATATCTCAGGTTGCTCTTTGCTCTGGTTGAGGGACGATCTTCTTATTTGCCATTAATTGAAGGTTCTGTCCTTTCTCCCACTCATTTCCTTTCTCATATTAACCATCTCTTCCACTCATCTAACCCTATTCACTCTGATACTGATTCTTCGATTCCCTTCAGACCAAGGCTTGCATTCTCCCCCGTTGGGGATGAGTTGATCCTAACTGCTCCCATTGGATTGATCCTAACTGCTCCCGATGGGTTGATCCTAACTGCTCCTGTTGGGTTGATCCTAACTGCTCCCATTGGGTTGATCCTAACTGCTCCCGATGGGTTGATCCTAACTGCTCCCATTGGGTTGATCCTAACTGCTCCCATTGGGTTGATCCTAACTGCTCCCATTGGATTGATCCTAACTGCTCCCATTGGGTTGATCCTAACTGCTCCCATTGGGTTGATCCTAACTGCTCCCGTTGGGTTGATCCTAACTGCTCCCGTTGGGTTGATCCTAACTGCTCCCATTGGGTTGATCCTAACTGCTCCCATTGGGTTGATCCTAACTGCTCCCATTGAGTCTATGGACCAAGTGGGGAAAATAGGATTAAGCTGGAAAGCTCTTTTTCAGTCAGCACAGACACGATGGGCTGAATGGCCTCCATCTGTGCCGTAAATGTCTATGATTCTAACTCCTCCCATTGGGGGTGGGTCGATTCTAACTCCCCCCCATTGGGGGTGGGTCGATTCTAACTCCGCCCATTTGGGGGGGTGGGTCGATTCTAACTCCGCCCATTGGGGGGGGGTGGGTCGATTCTAACTCCGCCCATTGGGGGTGGGTCGATTCTAACTCCGCCCATTGGGGGTGGGTCGATTCTAACTCCCCCCATTGGGGGTGGGTCGATTCTAACTCCCCCTATTGGGGGGTGGGTCGATTCTAACTCCCCCCATTAGGGGTGGGTCGATTCTAACTCCCCCCATTGGGGGTGGGTCGATTCTAACTCCGCCCATTGGGGGGTGGGTCGATTCTAACTCCCCCCATTAGGGGTGGGTCGATTCTAACTCCCCCCATTGGGGGTGGGTCGATTCTAACTCCCCCCATTGGGGGTGGGTCGATTCTAACTCCCCCCATTGGGGGTGGGTCGATTCTAACTCCCCCCATTGGGGGTGGGTCGATTCTAACTCCCCCCATTGGGGGTGGGTCGATTCTAACTCCCACTAATATGAACTCGCTACAATTCCCTCCCAGAACCCTCATTAGCCATGCGGAACAGGTTGGAGGCCAGTAAACTGCCCTGAATTTGCTACTGCCGCAGGGCTGGAGGGAGATACAGGCAGTTAAAGGCTGTAGCCAAATAAAGGGCTGCGTCACTGGTCAATGGGATGGCAGAAGGAGCAGCAGTCTTGGGGGTGCCAGCAGCTGGAATCTCCAATGTGTTGGCGCAGGTGTTGCTGGTCGAAGTGAGGGCCAGAAAGGACCTAAAGGGCATTGAGGGTATGTGGCCCTATAAGAGAGTGGTGCAGGCTGAGTGGAGGGTGGTGGCCGAGGCAGTTGGTGCAACCTTCACCTCCCCAAGAGCTGGCACGTAATAGGAGGAGTTCAATGACCTCACAAAGATGGCCAAGGTAAGCCAAGTCTGAAGTGCCAATGCACACCCTCTGCCTATCCTTCACTCTCCTCTTAACCTCTCATACTCTTTATCTCTCAGCACCTGGGTGCCAGGGAAACTCACTTCTGCAAAGGACAAGCTCTTCAAACACTCAAGCAGCGTTTTACTCAAAACCACTCTACCAACTTACTTTGTCTCTCATAAGGGCTTCTGCTGGTCTTCAAGGACAGTTCTTTTAAAGGGACAAAGCACCATCACCTCTCATCATCAAGGCATGCATGACCTTTACGGGGCAAGTCTTCATCACACTCAGAGGCTTCTAACATTGTCTTCCCTCCTCCAAGGTATGAACAGCACCACCAGCACTGACAACGTTGAGTCGGCAGGAAGAGGAGGCATTCGATATCGCAGGCAGATGGACAGGCGAGGGTAAGGTTGGGGGCAAGTTCACAGGAGAAGTTTGGCAAAGGCTGGGCAAGGCTCATCATATGTAGTTCCAACTTCATGTACTTTCTCAACGTATTTCAATGCCCTTACACTCACCAGTTATTTCTTCAGGTTCAAACGTCACTGAGCAGCTAAACAAGCTCTTCTGTCTTTCACATTACAGGAGGGGCCCTGGAGGAAGAGGCCAGACTCTCCGATGGCCATCCAGGCACTTCCAGATCCACAGCTGAAGCTACGTTCTTACCAATTCCGTCCTGGCATTCCACCTGTGCAAGCATCAGCAGTGAGACACCCAATCAGGAGGAATCAGTTGAATGGTGTGAAGGGTGGCAACTGGATGAGTCACTGAGCACTGGTGAGAATCAGGACCAGGGAGAGGAAGAGAAGGACAGAGTCATTATACCAGGGAGAGGGCAGAAATGACCACCATTGGCTAAGGAGCCTCGGGATCTCGACCTCAGGAGCCCAGTCTTCAAAAGAACAAAGATTCAGAAATATCGATCTCATGTGCAGGAAGTGGAGGTGTTTCCCTATGTATGGTTGAACATAAGAACATAAGAACATAAGAAATTGGAGCAGGAGTAGGCCAATCGGCCCCTCGAGCCTGCTCCGCCATTCAATAAGATCATGGCTGATCTGATCCCAACCACAAATCTAAAGAACACAAGAAGTCGGAGCAGGACCCGGCCACATAGCCCCTGGGCCCTCTCCGCCACCCACAGGGCATTGACCGATCCGAACTCAGCTTCATGTCCAATTTCCTGCCCGCTCCCCATAACCCCTAATTCCCTTTACTTCTAGGAAACTGTCTATTTCTGTTTTAAATTTATCTAATGATGTAGCTTCCACAGCTTCCTGGGGCAGCAAATTCCACAGACCTCCCACCCTCTGAGTGAAGAAGTTTCTCCTCATCTCAGTTTTGAAAGAGCAGCCCCTTATTCTAAGATTATGCCCCCTAGTTCTAGTTTCACCCATCTTTGGGAACATCCTTACCGCATCCACCCGATCAAGACCCTTCACAATCTTATATGTTTCAATAAGATCGCCTCTCATTCTTCTGAACTCCAATGAGTAGAGTCCCAATCTACTCAACCTCTCCTCATATGTCCGCCCCCTCATCCCCGGGATTAACCGAGTGAACCTTCTTTGTACTGCCTCGAGAGCAAGTATGTCTTTTCTTAAGTATGGAGACCAAAACTGTATGCAGTATTCCAGGTGCGGTCTCACCAATACCTTATATAACTGCAGCAATACCTCCCTGTTTTTATATTCTATCCCCCTAGCAATAAAAGCCAACATTCCGTTGGCTTTCTTGATCACCTGCTGCACCTGCATACCAACTTTTTGATTTTCTTGCACTAGGACCCCCAGATCCCTTTGTACTGCAGTACTTTCCAGTCTCTCGCCATTAAGAAAATAACTTGCTCTCTGATTTTTCCTGCCAAAGTGCATAACCTCACATTTTCCAATATTATATTGCATCTGCCAAATCTCCGCCCACTCACCCAGCCTGTCTATATCCCCTTGCAGGTTTTTTATGTCCTCCTCACTCTCTACTTTCCCTCCCATCTTTGTATCATCTGCAAATTTTGATATGTTGCACTCGGTCCCCTCCTCCAAATCGTTAATATAGATTGTAAAGAGTTGGGGACCCAGCACCGACCCCTGTGGAACACCACTGGTTACTGGTTGCCAGTCCGAAAATGAACCATTTATCCCAACTCTCTGCTTCCTGTTCGATAACCAATCCTCCACCCATGCCAGAATATTACCCCCAATCCCGTGATTTTTTATCTTAAGTAATAATCTTTTATGTGGCACCTTGTCGAATGCCTTCTGGAAGTCTAAATACACTACGTCCACTGGTTCCCCTTTATCCACCCTATACGTTATATCCTCGAAGAACTCAAGCAAATTTGTCAGACATGACTTCCCCTTCATAAAGCCATGCTGACTTTGTCCTATTAAATTATGCTTATCTAAATGTTCCGTTACTGTCTCCTTAATAATAGACTCCAAAATTTTACCCACCACAGATGTTAAGCTAACTGGCCTATAATTTCCAGCCTTCTGCCTACTACCCTTTTTAAATAACGGTGTTACATTAGCAGTTTTCCAATCTGCCGGGACCTCTCCTGAGTCCAGGGAATTTTGGAAAACTATCACCAAAGCATCCACAATCCCTACTGCCACTTCCCTCAAGACCCTAGGATGGAAGCCATCAGGTCCAGGGGATTTATCCGCCTTGAGTCCCATTATTTTACTGAGTACCATCTCTTGAGTGATTTTAATCGTATTTAGCTCCTCCCCCCCGAGAGTCCCCTGTTTGTCCAGTGTTGGGATATTCTTAGTGTCCTCTACTGTAAAGACTGAAACAAAATATTTGTTCAGCATTTTTGCCATCTCCATGTTTCCCACCATTAATTTCCCGGTCTCATCCTCTAAGGGACCTATGTTTGCCTTAGCCACCCTTTTTCTTTTTATATAACTATAGAAACTCTTGCTATCTGTTTTTATATTTTTTGCTAATTTCTTTTCATAATCTAACTTCCCTTTCTTAATCAATCCTTTAGTTACTTTTTGCTGTCTTTTGAAGAATTCCCAATCTTCTATCCTCCCACTAAGTTTGGCTACCTTATATGTCCTTGTTTTTAGTCGGATACTATCCTTGATTTCTTTACTTAGCCACGGATGGCTGTCATTTCTTTTACACCCTTTTTTCCTCAGTGGAATATATTTATTTTGAAAGTTGTAAAATAACTCCCTAAATGAACACCACTGCTCATGTACCGTCTTACCCTTTAATCTATTTTCCCAGTCCACTTTAATCAATTCCGCTCTCATACCATCATAGTCTCCTTTATTCAAGCTCAGTACGCTTGTTTGAGAATCAACCTTCTCACCCTCTAATTGGATATGGAATTCAACCATGTTGTGGTCGCTCGTTCCAAGCGGATCCTTAACTAGGACATTATTAATTAATCCTGACTCATTACACAGGACCAGGTCCAAGGTTGCCTGCCCCCTTGTAGGATCAGTTACATACTGCTCAAGAAATCCATCCCTGATGCACTCAATGAACTCGTCCTCAAGGCTGCTCTGCCCAATTTGATTTGTATAGCTGGCGGATAAATGTAAGGAGACCATTACCTGCATTTGCAACATATTGGAGAAGTTTCTCAAGATCTGCAGAACAACCTGGAGATAGGGATAGCCCTGGAAATTGCTGCAGCATCAAGATGCCAGGGAGAGATTCTAAAGAATTGGTGATTTTTGGAGTGGCAGCTACTGCTGCTTCAGTACATCTTGAGACACCCTGAATGCTATACAGGGCTTCCAAGGCCTCGCTGGAATTATTAGGTCTGTGATGACACCGTGACTCTGAGCCTGTGCCCAGCAAAAAGTGAGATCCGATGTTGCTGTCTCTCTGGAGAGTGGCAGTGAGACCATTTCCTTAACGCTTCCCTCCAATGGTGTCACACAAGGTAGCTTCATGAGGGAGCTTGAGGTAAGATGCCAGGATGGAGTTGGTGGAAATGTGGCATCAGCTGTTGGCCTGGCACTGCTTGCCATTACAAGAGAAAGGCCTCTGGAGGCCAGTCCTTCAGGGGCAGAAGCTACCCTGAGACAAGAGTCATCTCAGGTCTTCGGGGAAATCATCTCACCCCCCCACCACTCAACCCCATGCCACTCGGGGAGCACTTCAAAGGAGTAGAAGGTTGGGAACTTGAGTAAGTCGGTTAGATAACACAAAGGGAAGACATGGTGTTAACTAATAGTTGTTGAAAGGGAGAATAGATTTTGTTGGCACTTCCTGATAAATGTTGTTATTTGAAGTAAAGACAGTTTGCTCACACAAAGTTTAATCCTGTGCTTGCTTTCAACTTTTTGGTGTTGGATCATGGCAGAGGAAATTAAACTTCAGACTTATGAAGGACATTGGCAGAAGTCTTGGAAAGTGAGGGACTTTGTGTTGGGATGGGCAGGGAGTTGGGGGGGGGTGGGAAGAACAGGCAGGTGTGAAGTAACTTGATTTGGTGATTCACCCTATATTTATTGAAAATTCTGGGCTCCCAGTTGTGTTCTTGCTCTGGCAGCTGACTCTCCTGGAGTACAAGGGGGCAGAAGTTACGCTGCAGCTATACAAAACCCTGGTTAGACCGCACCTGGAGTACTGTGAGCAGTTCTGGGCATCGCACCTTCGGAAGGACATATTGGCCTTGGAGGGAGTGCAGCGTAGGTTTACTGGAATGATACCCGGACTTCAAGGGTTAAGTTACGAGGAGAGATTACACAAATTGGGGTTGTATTCTCTGGAGTTTCGAAGGTTAAGGGGGGATCTGATCGAAGTTTATAAGATATTAAGGGGAACAGATAGGGTGGATAGAGAGAAACTATTTCTGCTGGTTGGGGATTTTAGGAGTAGGGGGCACAGTCTAAAAATTAGAGCCAGACCTTTCAGGAGTGAGATTAGAAAACATTTCTACACACAAAGGGTGGTAGAAGTTTGGAACTCTCTTCCGCAAACGGCAATTGATACGAGCTCAATTGCTAAGTTTAAATGTGAGATGGATAGCTTTTTGGCAACCAAAGGCAGGTATATGGAGTTAGATCACAGATCAGCCATGATCTTATCAAATGGCGGAGCAGGCACGAGGGGCTGAATGGCCTACTCCTGTTCCTATGTTCCTACTTCCTCTTCTTCTGGTGCACTTTCTTTGTGCTGTGGGGTGTCTAAGTAAGACCTTCTTGGCCAGTAGACCGTGGTGAGTGAGTGTTTTCCTGTAGGGAACAGATCCATTTGTCGATGCCTGATTCTAAGAGCTTCCAATCTAGGCTCTTGTATGTCTTCACTCTCCTTCTCTTCCAACGAGCAAAGTAACAGGATTCCCATTGAGAAATTCATGGCTGGAATGCAAAGCAGGACTTTGAACAGTGAAATTTAGGAACAGGAGTAGGCCATTCAGTCCCTCGAGCCTCTTCTGCCATTCAAATAGATCATGGCTGATCTGAGCTGAGAAAAGGTAGCAGCAAAAGTCCTGACAACACCCAAAGTGCTAAATAGATAGCTATGGCAAACACCTCCCATCAGTAGCAGCACACAGAATGGCCACCTCAATGTGGTATCTGCCTCAGTGTTGGATCCACCCCAGTGTTGGATCCACCCCAGTGTTGTATCCACCCCAGTGTCGTACCCACATCAGTGTCATACCCACCTCAGTGTGACAAACACCTCAGTGTGGTATCCACCCCAGTGTCGTATCCTTTTGTTTTATTCGTTCATGGGATGTGGGCGTCGCTGGTGAGGCCGGCATTTATTGCCCATCCCTAATTGCCCTTGAGAAGGTGATGGTGAGCCGCCTTCTTGAACCGCTGCAGTCCGTGTGGTGAAGGTTCTCCCACAGTGCTGTTAGGAAGGGAGTTCCAGGATTTTGACCCAGCGACAATGAAGGAACGGTGATATATTTCCAAGTCGGGATGGTGTGTGACTTGGAGGGGAACGTGCAGCTGGTGTTGTTCCCATGTACCTGCTGCTCTTGTCCTTCTAGGTGGTAGAGGTCGTGGGTTTGTGAGGTGCTGTCGAAGAAGCCTTGGCGAGTTGCTGCAGTGCGTCCTGTGGATGGTACACACTGCAGCCATGGTGCGCCGGTGGTGAAGGGAGAGAATGTTTAGGGTGGTGGATGGGGTGCCAATCAAGCGGGCTGCTTTGTCTTGGATGGTGTCGAGCTTCTTGAGTGTTGTTGGAGCTGCACTCATCCAGGCAAGTGGAGAGTATTCCATCACACTCCTGACTTGTGCCTTGTAGATGGTGGAAAGGCTTTGGGGAGTCAGGAGGTGAGTCACTCACCGCAGAATACCCAGCCTCTGACCTGCTCTTGTAGCCACAGTATTTATATGGCTGGTCCAATTAAGTTTCTGGTCAATGGTGACCCCCAGGATGTTGATGGTGGGGGATTCGGTGATGGTAATGCCGTTGAATGTCAAGGGGAGGTGGTTAGACTCTCTCTTGTTGGAGATGGTCATTGCTTGGCACTTGTCTGGCACGAATGTGACTTGCCACTTATGAGCACAAACCTGCATGTTGCTGCATGCGGGCTCGGACTGCTTCATTATTTGAGGGGCTGCGAATGGAACTGAACACTGCAATCATCAGCGAACATCCCCATTTCTGACCTTATGATGGAGGGAAGGTCATTGATGAAGCAGCTGAAGATGGTTGGGCCTAGGACACTGCCCCGAGGAACTCCTGCAGCAATGCCCTGGGGCTGAGATGATTGGCCTCCAACAACCACCATCATCTTCCTTTGTGCTAGGTATGACTCCAGCCACTGGAAAGTTTTCCCCCTGATTCCCATTGACTTCAATTTTACTAGGGCTCCTTGGTGCCAGACTCAGTCAAATGCTGCCTTGATGTCAAGGGCAGTCACTCTCACCTCACCTCTGGAATTCAGCTCTTTTGTCCATGTTTGCACCAAGGCTGTAATGAGGCCTGGAGCCGAGTGGTCCTGGTGGAACCCAAATTGAGCATCGGTGAGCAGGTTATTTGTGAGTAAGTGCCGCTTGATTGAGAGTAGACTGATGGGGCGGTAATTGGCTGGATTGGATTTGTCCTGCTTTTTGTGGACAGGACACACCCGGGCAATTTTCCACATTGTCGGGTAGATGCCAGTGTTGTAGCTGTACTGGAACAGCTTGGCTAGAAGCACGGCTAGTTCTGGAGCACAAGTCTTCAGCGCTACAGCCAGGATGTTGTCCTAGCCCATAGCCTTTGCTGTATCCAGTGCACTCAGCCATTTCTTGATATCACGTGGAGTGAATCAAATTGGCTGAAGACTGGCTTCTATGATGGTGGGGATATCGGGAGGAGGCCGAGATGGATCATCCACTCGGCACTTCTGGCTGAAGATGGTTGCAAACGCTTCAGCCTTGTCTTTTGCACTCATGTGCTGGACTCTGCCATCATTGAGGATGGGGATGTTTGCAGAGCCTCCTCCTCCCGTTAGTTGTTTAATTGTCCACCACCATTCACGACTGGATGTGGCAGAACTGCAGAGCTTTGATCTGATCCGTTGGTTGTGGAATCGGTTAACTCTGTCTATATCATGTTGCTTCCACTGTTTAGCATGCATGTAGTCCTGAGTTGTAGCTTCACCAGGTTGGCACCTCATTTTTAGGTACGCCTGGTGCTGCTCCTGGTGCTGCTTTTCTACACTCCTCATTGAACCAGGGTTGATCCCCTGGCTTGTTGGTAATGGTAGAGTGAGGAATATGCCGGGCCATGAGGTTACAGATTGTGCTGGAATACAATTACTGCTGCTGCTGATGGCCCACAATGCCTCATGGATGCCCAGTTTTGAGCTGCTAGATCTGATCTGAATCTATCCCATTTAGCATGGTGGTAGTGCCACACAACACATTGGATGGCGTCCTCAGTCCGAAGACGGGACTTCATCTCCACGAGGACTGTGCGGTCGTCACTCCTACCAATACTGTCATGGACAGATACATTTGCGACAGGTAGATTGGTGAGGACGAGGTCAAGTAAGTTTTTCCCTCGTGTTGGTTCGCTCACCACCTGCCACAGGCCCAGTCTGGCAGCTATGTCCTTCAGGACTCGGCCAGCTCGGTCAGTAGTGGTGCTACCGAGCCACTCTTGGTGATGGACATTGAAGTCCCCCACCCAGGGTACATTCTGTGCCCTTGCTACCCTCAGTGCTTCCTCCAAGTGGTGTTCAACATGGAGGAGGACTGATTCATCAGCTGAGGGAGGGCGGTAGGTGGTAATCAGCAGGAGGTTTCCTTGCCCATGTTTGACCTGATGCCATGAGATTTCCTGGGGTCCAGAGTCAATGTTGAGGACTCCCAGGGCCACTCCCTCCTGACTGTATATCACTGTACCGCCACCTCTGGTAGGTCTGTCCAGCCGGTGGGACCGGACGTACCCAGGGATGGTGATGGAAGAGTCTCGGACATCCGCTGCAGTGTTGTATCGACCCCAGTGTGATATCCACCTCAAGGTGATATCCTCCTCAAGGTGATATCCTCCTCAAGGTGATATCCTCCTCAAGGTGATATTCTCCTCAGTGTGATATCCTCCTCAGTGTGATATCCACCCCAGTGTCATATCCACCCCAGTGTGATATCCACCCCAGTGTTGATAGGTCTTCAGGGAACTGGGGGTTTTTGAGAATGCAGGTGCAGTTTTTTTGTGGTGGATTTCAGGCAGTAACAATTTCCTCTGTTCGCCACCCAAATCTGCCCCAAAACAGATGGTAGAACAGAGGAGAATCCAGGCCCAGATTTCCTCAGTGCTCAAACCTGCAATACTCTTGCAGCATAATAACAGAATCATTGTATATTGGTCCTCATAATTCCCAACCTAGGAGCAGTTTTGACATGGTTGATCACACCATCTCCTCCAGCACCTCTCCTCTGGTGTCCAGCTGAGTGGGGCTGCCCTCGCCTGGTTCCACTATTATCTGTCCAATTGTGGTCAGAGAATCTCCTGAAATGGCTTCTCTTCCTGCCCCTGCACCATTACCTCTGGAGTCCCCCAAGGATATACTCTTGGCCCCTACTATTTCTCATCTACATGCTGCCCCTTGGTGACATCATTCGAAAACATGATGTCAGGTTTCACGTGTACGCTGATGACACCCAGCTCTACCTCACCACCTCCCTCGACCCCTCCACTGTGTCTGATTTGTCACGCTGCATGTCTGACATCGAATATTGGATGAGCAGAAATTTCCTCCAGTTAAATATTGGAAAAACCAAAGCCAGTGTCTTCGGTCCCCGCCGCAAATTCTGTTCCCTAGGTCACCGACTCCATCCCTCTCCCTGGCCACTGTCTGAGACTGAACCAGACCAATCGCACTTTGGCTTCCTATTTGACCCTGAGATGAGCTTCTGACCACATATCCGCTCCATCACAAGACGGCCTACCTCCACCTCCATAAAATCACCCGTCTCCGCCCCTGCCTCAGCCCAACTGCCACTGAAACCCTCATCCAGCCTTTGTTACCTCCAAACTCAACTATTCCAACTCTCTCCTGGCCACCAAGTCCCTTTCACCCATCACCCCCGTGCTCGCTGAGCTACATTTGCTTCTGTTCCGGGAACATCTCGATTTTAAAATTCTGATCTTTGTATTCAAATCCCTCCATGACCTCGCCCCTCCCTATCTCTGTAACCTCCTCCAGCCCTACAACCCTCCGAGGTCACTGTGACCCCGATTTGAACTCTGGCCATGTTTGGAACAGGTGGGTGCTGTTGTGAGTTGGAAATTCACCTGTTGCTGCAGAAATCAGACCATCAATATAATGCCGGAACGGCAGGAAGGTGCTGCTGGCCTAGTCCATGGGAAAGGGGGATGGGGAGGGTCTCGCAGGAGGGAAGGTGGGTAGTCCGGAGCAGGGGAGGCATAAACTGTCCTTGTGGGGCTCGGGGAAGCAATCCTGCTCCTTCTGTTCCACAAAGGAAAGTAAAAAACTTCCCTGTCAGGCCCTCATCATGTGTGGATCTTCTTCAGACCTCAATCAGCCTGGCAGGAAATCCACAGTGGTTTCACCGTTCAGGTCAGAGTTTAAAGTGCATCGGTGGGGTCCAATAATGTGATCAGACATCCCCAGGTCAGAGTTTAAAGTGCATCGGTGGGGTCCAATAATGTGATCAGACATCCCCCACCTTCGGGTGGGCGGCTAAGCTCATTGTCTGACTGGTGGCCATTTTAACTCCCGGGCCTGATTTAAATAATCCCGACAGTGTCTCGCCTGAAACCGGAGGGAGTGTGGTCAGTGTTAATTGTATCGATGTGATTTATATCAATTAGTGTTAATTGTATTCAGGTGGCGGGTATCAATTGAGAACTCTCTTGTATCCATTTATATGAGAGCTGATCTAGGTTGTGGTGTGGTGTGTAATGTGGATCTCTGTGATTAAAGGCTTGGAAGCAACTGAAGACCAGGCTCTAGTATTCCATCCTTCACCACTGGGGGTATTGAGTTTATAACATGGTAGCTGAGAATGGTCACCTAAAGGTGGAGGCTGGAAACTACGATTTTTTTTTGGGCTTAAAACAAAACTTGGAAGTCTAGTGACCATTGTGGAAAATGGCAGAAAGCAAGTTTAAATTGTTGAAGTACGATTTCCCTCCGATGTTGTAGGAGTTTGAACCGTATGACCAGTGGAAGAATAAGATTACTATGTGGACACGGGTTACTACTCTACCAAAGAGAAAACACAGCATGGCCTTGGTATTGTCACTTCCTAAAAAATCAGAAGTAAGGTTTTTTCTGAGATAGAGTCATAGATAGAGTTATACAGCATGGATAGAGGCCCTTCGGCCCATCGTGTCCGCGCCGGCCATCAAGCCCTGTCTAATCTAATCCCATATTCCAGCATTTGGTCCGTAGCCTTGTATGCTATGGCATTTCAAGTGCTCATCCAAATGCTTCTTGAATGTTGTGAGGGTTCCTGCCTCCACAACCCTCTCAGGCAGTGAGTTCCAGACTCCAACCACCCTCTGGGTGAAAAAGTTCTTTCTCAAATCCCCTCTAAACCTCCCGCCTTTTACCTTGAATCTATGCCCCCTTGTTAGAAGCAGATCTTTTGGATAATGATGAAGGTGTCACCTTTCCAATAGAATTTCTGGATCAAATCAACAAGAAAGATGACCTGTTAAGTGCCTATGAGGCCTGGTCATCATTTGATAGATTTTGGAAAATGGACGGTCTTTCAATGGAAGAGTATATCATGGACTTTAACAAATTGTACAAAAGTTTGATATAGTTCCAATTGGGAATCCCTGGATCAGTCCTAGCGTTTCAATTACTGGATTGAGCTAAGGTGTCGTATATGGACAGGCAACTGGTTTTAACTGGTGTCCAGTTCCCAGAAAAGGAGACTCTGTTGGATCAAATGGCTGCCTTAAAATAATTCCTGGGGAGACATTCATTCCCTTCAGCCTTCATGGAACACATGGAATCTTCCGCTGTGAAACAAAGAATGGAAGATTCAATGGTAACCAGGTTTCAAAATGTTCCAGATACTAAACGCAGGCACCAGTCCAAGTTTCAAAATTTTCAAGAGGCCAGACGTAGGAGTCGATATGACAGAAGGATTAAAGACAGCCAGATTGTTGATGAAAGCAGGTACAGAAAATCCAGTTATATCAACAGAAAACAAAATTAGGTCAGTAATAATGGCGAATGAATCCCAGGAATGCCCAAGGAAAAATCAGGAGCTGCTTTAGATGTGACTGTAAGTATCATTATGAGGCGAATTGCCCAGAGCGAAGACTCAGGGTCTTTGAAATGATGCATGAAGAAAGTAGTTCTGAGGAAGAGGATAAAAATAATGAAGATGAGGATAATGATAATGAGGAAGAGGATGAAGATAATGATGAATATGAAGAGATTATACTGGTCACAAGGAATTTTAATCCTGTGATGAATGTATTAATCGTGGATTCCTTTAATTGTGCAGTCATTTTCTGAGACCTATAAAATGCTGACCAGGCCTCATAGGCACTTAACAAGTGTACTTCAACTGTATGCAGGGTAGATTGGTTAAAGTGTTATTTTGATTCACTAAGTAGTGAGGATCTTTGTAAGGTTAAGGAATATAAACGTTCTACAACAGTAACAATAAACAGTAACTCATCACTCCCAGATGGTGGAGCTTTTAAGTAATGAGAATTCATCCATCATGTCATGAGTCATTTGCATTATTGAATTCAAAATGTAAAACAAACACATTGGAAAATGTAATGGTTCCTGTATATTTGCCTTCAGCATTTCTCAATCACCAACACCTTGAAGTCACTCAAAAGAGTGGTGATTCCATGTAAGACACCTGGAGTAAGCCATTTTATAAGTACTGATGTAGTCTCTAATGAGATCCCTCTGCTTTGGGTAAATCTTCCATGAAAAAGGCAAAAATGAAACTTAACATGGAACATGATGAGGCAATCATTTTTGGGAAATGGGTTGATTTGCAGTTTACCCAGTCAGGGCATTATTGTATCCCCTTAATAAAACCTGATGTTTCTCATCAGTGTGTTAGACAAGTATTAATGTTTTCATCTTACATGTTATTGACCTGACTACGAGATTTAGTACTTCTACACTAATAACCTCTGCAAGACATGCCAGATCATCGACACAGATACCACCATCACACGAGAGGACACCACCCACCAGGTACATGGTTCATACTCCTGTGACTCGGCCAACGTTGTCTACCTCATACGTTGCAGGAAAGGATGCCCCAGAGCATGGTACATTGGCGAGACCATGCAGACGCTGCGACAACGGATGAACGAACACCGCGCAACAATCGCCAGACAGGAGGGTTCCCTCCCGGTCGGGGAACACTTCAGCAGTCAAGGACATTCAGCCACCGATCTTCGGGCAAGCGTTCTCCAAGGCGGCCTTCGAGACACACGACAACGCAAAATCGTCGAGCAGAAATTGATAGCCAAGTTCCGCACCCATGAGGACGGCCTCAACCGGGATCTTGGGTTCATGTCACGCTACACGTAACCCCACCAGCGAATAAAAGTTATCTGTTTTTAATACAACGAGTCATTCTCTCTCTTTCTCTTCCTTTTGGATGTTTCTCTCTCTCTCTCTCTCTCTCTCAGTCTTTGGTTCTGGCCGTTTGTATATTCAGTAGTCTTGTATCTAATGTCTCTCTGTCTGAACACTATTCAATTCCTTTGATTGCCTTGATAATGGGCAGTTGGAAAGATTATCTGCAATCACCAGGCATTGTTCTCTGACTATATATGCGGTAAATTTCAAGGAATCCCACACTCACCTGACGAAGGAGAAAGCCTCCGATAGCTTGTGATTTTCAAATAAAATGAGGCATTGGGACCAGTTCTGGGGGAGGTGGGACCTGTACAGGCCGGACGGGTTGCACCTCAACAGGGCCGGGACCAATGTCCTCGCGGGGAGGTTCAGTAGTGCTGTGGGGGGGGGTTTAAACTAATTTGGCAGGGGGCTGGGCACCAGGATGTAACATTGGAAAGGAGAAACAAGGTGCACAAAGGATTGGGAGAGAACGATAGCACTAGAGTAAGAAATAGTACAGTGTTAGGAGGGATCAGACTAAGAGAGAATACAAGAAGGTCTAAGACTGGTTTGCAGTTCATGTGTGTAAACGCACAGAGGTCAAACAAGGTCGGTGAGCTGCAGGCACAAATAGCCACATGGGAATATGATGTTGTGGCGATAACGGAGACCTGGCTCACAAAAGGGCAGGATTGGGTACTAAATATTCCTGGATACAAGGTGTTCAGGAAAGATAGGGAAGGAAAAAAAGTGTGGGGGGGTGGTGACAGTATTGATTAAGGAGAATATTGTAGTGCTGGAGAGAGAGGATGTCCTGGAGGGGACAAGGACAGAATCTATTTGGTTAGAGTTAAGAAATAATAGAGGTGCCATTACACTACTGGGTGTATTCTACAGGCCACCAACTAATGGGAAGGAGATAGAGGAGCAAATTTGCAGGGAAATTACAAGAGCCATAGAGTAGTGATAATGGGGGACTTCAACTATCCTAATATAGACTGGGAATAGTGTAAAGGGCAAAGAGAGGGAGGAATTTCTGAAATGTGTTCAGGAGAACTTTCTTGATCAGTACGTTTCCTGACCAATGAGGAAGGAGGCATTGCTGGATCTGGTTCTGGGGAATGAGATGGGCCAAGTGGAGCAAGTGTCAGTGGGGGAACATTTAGGGAACAGTGATAATAGTGTCATAATCATAGAATCATAATCATAGAAAGGTTACAGCACGGAAGGAGGCCATTCAGCCCATTGAGTTCGTACCGGCTCTATGCTCTAGCTAGTCCCTCTCCCCTGCCCTATCCCCATAGTCCTGCAAAATTTTTTTTGAGAATAAGGTTTAGAATAGCTATGGAAAAAGACAAGGAGCAATCTAGAGTAAAAATACTCAATTGGAGGAGGGCCAATTTTAGTGGGTTGAGAACAGATCCGACCCGGGTAAATTGGAATCAAAGATTGGCAGGAAAAACTGTAATCGAACAATGAACGATCGTTAAAGAGGAGATGGTTCAGCTAAAGTCTAGGTGCATTCCCCAGAGGGGGAAAAGTAGGGCAACTAAAGTCAGAGCTCCCTGGATGACAAAGGTGATAGAGAGTAGGATGAAGCATAAAAAAGGGGCGTATGACAGATGTCAGGTTAATAACACAAGTGAGAACCAGGCAAAATATAGAAAGTTCAAAGGAGATAAGAGGGGCAGAGAGAGAGAATGAGAATAGACTGTCGGCCAACATAAAAGGGAATCCAAAAGTCTTCTACAGGCATGTAAACAGTAAACGGGTAGTAAGAGGAGGGGTGGGGCCGATTAGGGACCATAAAGGAGATCTACTCATGGAGGCAGAGGGCATGGTCGAGGTACTAAATGAGTACTTTACATCTGTCTTTACCAAGGAAAAAGATGCTGCCAAAGTCACAGTAAAAGAGGAGGTAGTTGAGATACTGGATGGGCTAAAAATTGATAAAGAGGAGGTACTGGAAAGACTAGCTGTACTTAAAGTAGATAAGTCACCAGGTCTGGATGGGATGCATCCTAGGTTGCTGAGGGAAGTAAGGATGGAAATTGCGGAGGTACTGACCATAATCTTCCAATTATTCTTAGATACAGGGGTGGTGCCAGAGGACTGGAGAATTGCAAATGTTACACTCTTGTTCAAAAAAGGGTGTAAGGATAAACCCAACAACTATAGGCCAGTCAGTTTAACCTCAGGGGTGGGGAAACTTTTAGAAACGATAATCTGGGACAAAATTAACAGTCACTTGGACAAGTGTGGATTCATCAGGGAAAGCCAGCACGGATTTGTTAAAGGCAAATCGTGTTTAACCAACTTGATTGAGTTTTTTGATGAGGTAACAGAGAGGGTCGATGAGGGTAATGCAGTTGATGTTGTGTATTTGGACTTCCAAAAGGCGTTTGATAAAGTGCCGCATAATAGGCTTGTCATCAAAATTGAAGCCCATGGAATAAAAGGGGCAATGGCAGCATGGGTACGAAACTGGCCAAGTGACAGGAAACAGAGAGTAGTGGTGAACGGTTGTTTTTCGGACTGGAGGGAGGTGTACAGTGGTGTTCCCCAGGGGTCGGTGCTGGGACCACTGCTTTTCTTGATATATATTAATGACTTGGACTTGGATGTACAGGGCACAATTTCAAAATTTGCAGATGGCACAAAACTTGGAAGTGTAGTGAACAGTGAGGAGGATAGTGATAGACTTCAAGAGGATATAGACAGGCTGGTGGAACAGGCGGACACATGGCAGATGAAATTTAACGTAGAAAAATGCAAAGTGAAACACATCGGTAGCATGAACGAGGAGAGGCAATATAAACTAGAGGGTACAATTCTAAAGGGGTGCAGGAACAGAGAGACCTGGGGGTATATGTATGCAGGTCATTGAAGGTGGCAGGGCAGGTTGAGAATCGATTAGAAAAGCATACGGGATCCTGGGCTTTATAAATAGAGGCATAGAGTACAAAAGCAAGGAAGTTATGTTGAACCTTTATAAAACACTGGTTCGGCCACAACTGGAGTATTGTGTCCAATTCTGGGCACCGCACTTTAGGAAGGATGTGAAGGCCTTAGGGAGGGTGCAGAAAAGATTTACTGGAATGATTCCAAGGATGGTGGGTTTAAATATTGGTTGAATGTTCAGGATGATGGCCATGCAGCGAGGTCCATGGACCGGCAGAATGGGGTAAAAGAGTGGAGAGTACGAAAGTGGAGTGCAAGTAGTAACAGGGAGTCTGGAAGTGAATCTCACATCATAAAACAATCACGAACTAGAGATGGAAGTGGGAGATCTCGCTGTAGTAGTCCCTATAGACATAGAAGTGGAAGTAGAAGATGTAGCTTGACTAGGTCAGACAATGAAACAAAGACCGCAGAACAGTCACGTAACAGGACTCGGAGCAGAAGTCCTCATGATCGTGAAGTTTTGGTGGCTGCCAATAAACTTGAGGATAAATGAGTAAGAGAGGCAAAACAAAGGGAGTTAGATAGTTGGAAAGAATTTGGAGTTTATTCTGAGGTAACAGATAAGGGTCAACCAGCTTTGCCTCATAGATGGGTTTGTACCGAAAGTCCTTACAGATGGGAGTTATAATGCTGAAGTGAGGTTGGTAGCGAAGGATTTTGAAGAGAAACTGGGTGATACAGATGTTCGAGTGGACTCTCCCACTGCTGGAAAGGTAATCTTAAAAATCTTTTTGGCTCTTTTGGCAGCATTTTCATGGGAGTGTAGGTCGATTGACATAAAAGCCACATTTCTGCAGGGCGATGCTTTTCAGAGAGAAGTGTTTCTGAAGCCGCGTAAAGAGGCAGCAGATGTGGAAGGAAAACGATGGAAACTAAACAAATGCACCTATGGCCTGAATGATGCTTCCAGGGTAGGGTATTTTTCGGTGAGATCTGTTTTGCTGAAAATCAGTTGTGTTCAACTAAAAGCAGATCCTGCAATGTTTTATTGGTACCGTAATGGAAAACTTTCAGGCACCTTCATGAAGCATGTTGATGATTTCTTATGGGGAGGTACTGTGGAATGTGAGAAATTCATCATTAATAAGATTAGAGTAGAATTTAAAATTGGGAATCAGGCCTGTGGGGCTTTTAAATCTATTGGTTTAGATATTAAGCAGAGTGGGTCTGGTATAAGTTTAAATCAACAGTCCTTTTAGAGAGTGTTACTCCCATCCCGGTGAATCGGACTGGGTCATCACAGAAAGGGGAGGTTATATCTGAAGAAGAGACAGAGCAATTACAAAGTTTGATTGGTCAGTTGAACTGATTGTGCACTCAGACTAGTTCTGATATTAAGTACTTCAACAAAACACCCTGTAGTAGAGAATGTTTTAAGGGCAAATAAAACATTACAAAAATTAAATATAGATAAATGATGTCCTTAAGTTCCCATCCTTAGGTGACCCAAAGAAAATGAAGCCAGTTATCTTTAGCGAAGCTTCACATGCTCATCTTCCTGATGGGGATTCTAGTGCAGCTGGTTTCATAGTGATTCTTATGGGTGAGAATGGGAAATGTTGTACTTTATCTTGGGAAGCTAACAAAATAAAAATGTTTGTTAAAAAGCACTCTGGCTGCTGAAACACTGGCTCTTGTAGACGCAGTGGATATGGGATTCTATTTGGCAAATATTTTGAGTGACATCCTGTACAATGGGAGTACTGAAGATAGTATACCCAGTGAATGTTATGTGGACAATCGTTCATTGTGGGATAATGTTCACTCTACGAAAAATGTGAGTGAGGAAAGATTACGGATTGACCTTGCTGGTTTGAAACAAATGGTGGAGAGAAATTAAATCTCTAAAATTAAATGGGTGGATTCAAGCCATCGACTGTCGGATTGTTTTACTAAAAGAAATACATGTACGAAAAAATTATTCGGGGTCCTGGAGATAGGTCGCCTCACAATGTAATGCTTTGAATAGTATAAGTTGTACAGAGTATGGAAGTTTATTATTTTTTAAATTTTTGTTTGTATTTTATATATAAAATTTAATTTTTTTATATAAAGAGTGGGAAGGGAATCTGTTAATTGTATCCATGTGATTTATATCAATTAGTGTTAATTGTATTCAGGTGGTGCGTATCAATTGGGGGCTGTCTCGTATCCTTATATAAGAGAGCTGATCTTGGGTGTGGTGTGGGTGATGTCGATCTCTGTGAGTAAAGGCTTGGAAGGAACTGAAGACCAGGCCCTAGTAGTCTATCCTTCACCACCGGGCCATCCAGCTTATTAACAGTCAGGGCCGGAGCCCGAGGGAATGGTCCTCGGCTGGGGCTTTAGTGGCCAAGAACTCCATGCAGGGCCTGGGGAAAGCACTCCTGCTCCTCCTGGTTACTCTGGGGATTGCCACCATGGTTCAGCTGTTGGGTTTGGCCTTTTGCAGGTCTCCAGAATCCAGAAGTTCCAATGCTGTCAGGCCACCAACTTTTCCATGGGAAATTAGGACCCTGCCTGCCGGAGGAGGGTGGCCCTCCTGTGCCTGAATTAAGGTAACTAAAGATGGCAGCACGTGAGTGGAGGGGGAATGTGGCGTGAAACCCTCCTCCATCTGAACCCCCGGCCCGCACCATTACCTGCTGGGCCATGGGGCGACAATCTACCCAATAGTGTTCTTCTAGTTTTCCACCTCTCTGTGTCCAAACCTTTCCTCTCTCTATTATATTGATTAACTATAGTCATTGGCTTTCTCAATTTCCTACCCTAGGCTATTAAGCTGTTAGTTTGCTGTTCCACACATGCTCTTCTTCCTAAATCACATGGTAAAATCAGGGACTAGATTCGTGGCGTTGTTCTAGACTCTGACATTGTCACAACCCCAACTCATTGTCCTGGCCATCGCCCATTGTCCTGACCATTACCCATGCACAATGAGCTTCCAATGAGACTCTGAGCATCAAGTGGGAGCCTCCCAGTGCCATCAAAGAGCATTGGGCTCAGTAGGAACACAGAGGTGGCGAGGGACCTTAAAGGGGGCAGAACAGCCCCAAAGATGGCAGGAGCTGTAGCCTAGCAGGCTACAGCAGAGATCAGGGCTGACAGAGGTGCATGGGGGCAGGATCAGAGGGATAGGAGGCCTCTCCCAGGCCCAGTCCCTCCATTTGTGGAGATCGGGGCCATTAACACTGCTGCCCTGGGCCTACTGCTACTTTTCAACAGCCTGTCCTGGTGGGAGTGGTAACAGGGGCAGACAGGAAGGAACTAGGATGGGAGCTATGGGATGGGGGAGGCAAATTTAGCTCCTGGCAGGAATGCACTGATAGGCCGAATGCCTGATTTTTCCCCTTTTTCTGCCACTATCCCACCCGATTTTGAAGAAAAATCCAGCCCTTTAAGACTCAGTACAGTCTGCTGCTTCCACCCATTCTTTCCCCGGGACCACGGCAGGGCAGGGCTCCTTGGGGCTGATTTTCCGAGGGGCCTCCTCTTACCTCATTACCATGGGAAAGCTACAGGTGCAGGCTCTACTCTGGCCTTTAGGAGAAACTCCAGGGGGTGCAGACACTCTGCTCCTTTACCCTGATCTGACCTTTGCACCCAGGCCGAGGTCAAGGTAAGTGCAGGGGCAATGGTGGGGTCGGGGGGGGGGTCGGTGGTGGTCGGGAGGGGCAATCTGTGGTTCAGGAAGGGAGGAGGGAGTCCGGGCAGGGGAGGCCTCCACTTCCCTTGTGGGGCCGTAAGTTTTAAATTTACTGTGCCTCTTTGCAGCTTCGCCCAGGTTGTTGGTGTCGGGCAATCTCTAGGGCACCTCGCTTAGTTCCGGGTCCTACAGGAAGCCCCTGCCTGTCTCAGGCGGGCGTCTCACAATCCCGAACAACCAGGGAGGTAAAAGTCTCAGCCAAGCGGGAACGACGTGGGTATTTCACCCACTCCATTTTAACTGGCCCCTCGTCCGGTTTCTGCTGGGCGAGCAGAACCCCCTCCCCCTGCAATATATCTGAGCTGGACTCTCAGGTCAGTGGACTAACCAAATAGGAGGGAAGGGGCAGTGAGGAAAGGCGGCTGAGCTCTTCCAATGTCCACCCACGGGTACTTTCCACCAGAAGAGGCCTGGCTAATTTTTCCCTCCATAGTGCAGGGAATGTCGTGCTCTAACTGCTGCCCTGACTGATCACCTAACTCAGTGTGTGAGCGATCAAACCAGATAGCTTGCTCAAAATATCACCACATCGGACAATAACCCATTAAACCTCACACAGGATGTTTCTCATCCATTTTAAAGACACATTTATTTGCTCTTTTTACCACCATCTCTCCCCCATGTTACAAGCTGTTCCCAACCTGCCCGCAGGCCTCTGATGCTCTGTAACTGAAGGCTCCAAGACAGTGAGAGTGAAGGTGCCTCATGCATTGCTCCTCGGTAAAGTTCCAGTAGGATTAGTGCTCCCTGAAGGTCTGCTGTAGATATGGCCTCCAGCGCAGACGCTCCTGCTCTCTCCAGTCACCTTCGCTGCTCTCCCTCCTCCTCATCCTCCAGCCCCAAATGACTGGAATGAGAAGCAGTCCAGCATCAGAAAGTAATTTCCAGAAGTCAGAATCATTTTGTGCATTAGAGGAATAGCCAAAGGCCCAGAAGTTAACCAGCAGCCTAAGAAGACAAACCAGCAACTAGCCTGTAAGGAATGGATGAGCCCTTTAAATAGCTGACTGTTAGCTCCGTGATTTGCTGGGTGAGTTTATCATGGTGGCGAGTCAGGTGAAGGTGCTCCCACAGTGCTGTTGGGTCGGGAGCCCCTGGATTTTGACCCAGTGACAATGGAATCTGAATCCACCAGGTTTCCACCCATTTCCCCAACATCCAAAGTCCCGATCGGGAGGACTCCACAGGACATTTTCTGTACACCCCCGCCCCCACTTTCCGGCAGAAGTTTGGGGGTGTTTTTTTTATTCATTCAAGGGATGTGGGCGTCTCTGGAGAGACCAGCCTTTATTGCCCATCCCTAATTGCCCTTGAGAAGGTGGTGGTGAGCCGCCTTCTTGAACCGCTGCAGTCCGTGTGCTGACGGTTCTCCCACAGTGCTGTTAGGAAGGGAGTTCCAGGATTTTGACCCAGTGACGATGAAGGAACGGCGATATATTTCCAAGTCGGGATGGTGTGTGACTTGGAGGGGAACGTGCAGGTGGTGTTGTTCCCATGTGCCTGCTGCCCTCGTCCTTCTTGGTGGTAGAGGTCGTAGGTTTGTGAGGCGCTTTTGAAGAAGCCTTGGCGAGTTGCTGCAGTGCATCCTGTGGATGGTACACACTGCAGCCACTGTGCACCGGTGGTGAAGGGAGTGAATGTTTCGGGTGGTGGATGGGGTGCTTTGTCCTGGATGGTGTCGAGCTTCTTGAGTGTTGTTGGAGCTGCACTCATCCAGGCAAGTGGAGAGTATCCCATCACACTCCTGACTTGTGCCTTGTAGATGGTGGAAAGGCTTTGGGGAGTCAGGAGGTGAGTCACTCGCCACAGAATACCCAGCCTCTGACCTGCTCTCGTAGCCAAAGTATTTATATGGCTGGTGCAGTTAAGTTTCTGGTCAATGGTGACCCCAGGATGTTGATGGTGGGGGATTCGGCGATGGTAATGTCGTTGAATGTCAAGGGGAGGTGGTTTGATTCTCTCTTGTTGGAGATGGTCATTGCCTGGCACTTGTCTGGCGCGAATGTTACTTGCCACTTATGAGCCCAAGCCTGGATGTTGTCCAGGTCTTGCTGCATGCGGGCTCGGACTGCTTCATTATCTGAAGGGTTGCAAATGGAACTGAACACTGTGCAATCATCAGCGAACATCCCCATTTCTGACCTTATGATGGAGGGAAGGTCATTGAAGAAGCAGCTGAAGATGGTTGGGCCTAGGACACTGCCCTGAGGAACTCCTGCAGCAATGTCCTGGGGCTGAGATGATTGGCCTCCAACAACTGCTACCATCTTCCTTTGTGCTAGGTATGACTCCAGCCACTGGATAGTGTTCCCCCTGATTCCCATTGACTTCAATTTTACTAGGGCTCCTTGGTGCCACACTCGGTCAAATGCTGCCTTGATGTCAAGGGCAATCACTCTCACCTCACCTCTGGAATTCAGCTCTTTTGTCCATGTTTGGACCAAGGCTGTAATGAGGTCTGGAGCTGAGTGGTCCTGGCGGAACCCAAACTGAGCATCGGTGAGCAGGTTATTGGTGAGTAAGTGCCGCTTGATAGCACTGTCGACGTCACCTTCCATCACTTTGCTGATGATTGAGAGTAGACTGATGGGGCGGTAATTGGTTGGATTGGATTTGTCCTGCTTTTTGTGGAGAGGACACACCTGGGCAATTTTCCACATTGTCGGGTAGATGCCAGTGTTGTAGCTGTACTGGAACAGCTTGGCTAGAGGTGCAGCTAGTTCTGGAGCACAAGACTTCAGCGCTACAGCCAGGATGTTGTCGGGGCCCATAGCCTTTGCTGTATCCAGTGCACTCAGCCATTTCTTGATATCACATGGAGTGAATCGAATTGGCTGAAGACTGGCTTCTGTGATGGTGGGGATATCGGGAGGAGGCTGAGATGGATCATCCACTCGGCACTTCTGGCTGAAGATGGTTGCAAACGCTTCAGCCTTGTCTTTTGCACTCACATGCTGGACTCTGCCATCATTGAGGATGGGGATGTTTACAGAGCCTCCTCCTCCCGTTAGTTGTTTAATTGTCCATCACCATTCATGACTGGATGTGACAGAACTGCAGAGCTTTGATCTGAATCGTTGGTTGTGGAATTGCTTAGCCCTGTCTATAGCATGTTGCTTGCACTGTTCAGCACGCATGTAGTCCTGTGTTGTAGCTTCACCAGGTTGGCACCTCATTTTTAGGTACGCCTGGTGCTGCTCCTGGCATGCTCTTCTACACTCCTCATTGAGCCAGGGTTGATCCCCTGGCTTGTTGGTAATGGTAGAGTGAGGAATATGCCGGGCCATGAGGTTACAGATTGTGCTGGAATACAATTCTGCTGCTGCTGATGGCCCACAATGCCTCATGGATGCCCAGTTTTGAGCTGCTAGATCTGTTCTGAATCTATCCCATTTAGCACGGTGGTAGTGCCACACAACATGTTGGATGGTGTCCTCAGTGCGAAGACGGGACTTCGTCTCCACGAGGACTGTGTGGTCGTCACTCCTACCAATACTGTCATGGACAGATGCATTTGCGACAGGTAGATTTGTGAGGACGAGGTCAAGTAAGTTTTACCCTCGTGTTGGTTCGCTCACCACCTGCCGCAGGCCCAGTCTGGCAGCTATGTCCTTCAGGACTCGGCCAGCTCGGTCAGTAGTGGTGTTACCGAGCCACTCTTGGTGATGGACATTGAAGTCCCCCACCCAGAGTACATTCTGTGCCCTTGCTACCCTCAGTGCTTCCTCCAAGTGGTGCTCAACATGGAGGAGGACTGATTCATCAGCTGAGGGAGGGCGGCAGGTGGTAATCAGCAGGAGGTATCCTTGCCCATGTTTGACCAGATGCCATGAAATTTCATGGGGTCCAGAGTCAATGTTGAGGACTCCCAGGGCCATTCCCTCCTGACTGTATATCACTGTACCGTCACCTCTGGTGGGACAGGGCATACCCAGGGATGGTAATGGAAGTGTCTGGGACGTTGGCTGAAAGGTATGATTCTGTGAGTATGGCTATGTCAGGCTGTTGCTTGACTAGTCTTTGGGACAGCTCTCCCAATTTTGGCACAAGTCCCCAGATGTTAGTAAGGAGGACCTTGCAGGGTTGACTGGGCTTGGTGTTTTGCCTTTGTCGTGTCCGGTGCCTCGTGGTCCGATGCCGGGTGGTCCGTCCGGTTTTATTCTTATGATGATTTTTTTTTCGGGAGATTGTTCAACTGAGTGTCTTGCTAGGCCATTTCAGAGGGCAATTAAGAATCAACCACATTACTTTGGGTCTGGAGTCACATATAGGCCAGACCGGGTAAGGACGGCAGGTTTCCTTCCCTAAAGGACATTAGTGAACCAGATTTTATGACAATCTGGTAGTTTCGTGGCCACCATTACTGAAACTGGTATTTTAATTCCAGATTTTATTTAATTAATTGAATTTAAATTCCCCAGCTGCCGTGGCAGGATTTGAACTCATGACTCCGCATTATTATTCCGGGCCTCTGGGTTACTCGTCCAGTCACATAACCACCAGCATTCCTGGACTATCCTGGGGATTACACCCAACGTGTCACCCTTAGCCCCAGCGGATCCCAGGCCCATGAGGGGCCTCTGGCTGCTTCCATTGGCGTGGCAGGGTGATGGTCAATTTTCTGCTGGTAACGTGGGATGGGCCATCTGGTGCAGGCCGCCCACTCCCATTACCAAAAGACACTGTCCTTTAAATTGGGACAAGGCCAACAGCCTGAACATCCGGGTGTGGAAGTCCTGCTCTGCTGCTCCTTCAGCAATACTGCAGGTGCAGACACTGAAACCTGCCCACCCCTGCTGCTCCTGAACCCCACATCTCACTGTGGGCTCAGTGCTGGTCACGATCAGCGGGTGCAAAGTGGGCACAACGGCGCTGTAAATGGCCCCATGGAACTCTGGGGTCCATTTTTTAAATGAACAAAACTGTGTTCAAGGAGGCAGAAAACCAAAAGAAGAGGAGAAAATAAATATTCTTAATGAAAAGGATGTGCAGTAATACTGGGACTAGCAGCAGCTTGACTGAGAATAATTTAGGATTTACTGAGGAAAGGGCACATCAGTCGGAGTGAAGTGAGTTACTTTGCTGAAAAGACAAGCACTCAGGGTGGTCAATTCCTGTTACTGAACAACACATAGTTTAGCATCATTCCAGGAAGACTTGTGTTTCTCTGTAATTGAGTCCAGGCTTGTTGAGAGAGCTGCACAGTCATGTTCTAATTCCATATTGTGCTTTGATCAGTTCAGAATTTTGACTTGCACTTCCTGACCTATTTTTGCAAAAAATGGTTTTGGTTATAGCGGAGTCAGATATTTGTAAAGGTTAAGGGTTAAATCCATCAAAACCTGACTTTCTACTCTCACTCCAGCTGAGCTGCACGATGAGACAATTCATACGTGTCATGAATTAAATCATTTCATTCAGATAAATTTGCCAATTCATTTTTGCCAACTTGTTTTACTGGTGAAATCCCTCACAATGTGCAGCAATGTCCAAGTATCAATCTGTTAACGCCTGTAAATACTGTGATCAGAGCATGCACCGAGACCAAAACTTCAAGCACGAGCCACAATTTCCAGCCCTTCAATATACTGAGTCCTTGGCCATGAGATTATTCTGACCAGATAGACTCTGCATGACATGGATTTTGATAAATCTGGTTGGTTGGTTGACTCGCTTTGGTACACTACAGTTCCCACTAAAACACGGTTCCAAAATTATTCATTTATTCAAAGAACACAGCACTGTGCAGAATTAGAAAAGATCCCTAGATACATAGAAGTTACAATAAGAAAACAGGCCATTCAGCTCAGCTAGTCTGTGTCATCCTTTACGTGAGCAAGTAGAACGAATCACATTTACCCGCCCTGATCCCATATCCCTTTATCCCTTTTCTCCTTCCTCCACCTATCCAATCTAATCTTGAATGTTGACAGAGTTTCTGTCTCAACCACTAACCCTGGAAGTGAATCCCACAGCATCACAACTTCCTGCCCTCTGCCCTAAATCTCTCACATTTAATCTTGTATCGATGGCCTCTCGTTCTAGACCCTCAACAACTGGAAACATTCTGCTTCTATCTACCCTGTCCCACCCTTTCATAATTTGAAACACTTCTATTATATTGCTCTGTGATCTGTGTTGTTCTAATAAAAAAGCCCCAATTTTTCAAGTTATATTTCTATTCCCTCACACCAGGCATCAGCCATGTTAGGGAACTTGGGGAAATAAATAGTGATGTCTTGAGGAGTGTACATATTACAGAGAGGGAGGTGCTGGAAGTCTTAACGCGCATCAAGGTAGATAAATCTCCGGGACCTGATGAAATGTATCCCAGGACGTTATGGGAGGTTAGGGAGGAAATTGCGGGTCCCCTAGCAGAGATATTTGAATCATCCACCGCTACAGGTGAGGTGCCTGAAGATTGGAGGGTAGCAAATGTTGTGCCTTTGTTTAAGAAGGGCGGCAGGGAAAAGCCTGGGAACTACAGACCAGTGAGCCTGACATCTGTAGTGGGTAAGTTGTTAGAGGGTATTCTGAGGGACAGGATCTACAGGCATTTGGAGAGGCAGGGACTAATTAGGAACAGTCAGCATGGTTTTGTGAGAGGAAAATCATGTCTCACGAATTTGATTGAGTTTTTTGAAGGGGTAACCAAGAAGATAGATGAGGGCTGTGCAGTAGACGTGGTCTACATGGACTTTAGCAAAGCCTTTGACAAGGTACCGCATGGTAGGTTGTTACATAAGGTTAAATCTCACGGGATCCAAGGTGAGGTAGCCAATTGGATACAAAATTGGCTTGACGACAGAAGACAGAGGGTGGTTGTGGAGGGTTGTTTTTCAAACTGGAGGCCTGTGACCAGCGGTGTGCCTCAGGGATCGGTGCTGGGTCCGCTGTTATTTGTTATTTATATTAATGATTTGGATGAGAATTTAGGAGGCATGGTTAGTAAGTTTGCAGATGACACCAAGATTGGTGGCATTGTGGACAGTGAAGAAGGTTATCTGGGATTGCAACGGGATCTTGATCAATTGGGCCAGTGGGCCGATGAATGGCAGATGGAGTTTAATTTAGATAAATGTGAGGTGATGCATTTTGGTAGATCGAATCGGGCCAGGACCTACTCCGTTAATGGTAGGGCGTTGGGGAGAGTTATAGAACAAAGAGATCTAGGAGTACAATTCATAGCTCCTTGAAAGTGGAGTCACAGGTGGATAGGGTGGTGAAGAAGGCATTCGGCATGCTTGGTTTCATTGGTCAGAACATTGAATGCAGGAGTTGGGATGTCTTGTTGAAGTTGTACAGGGCATTGGTGAGGCCACACTTGGAGTACTGTGTATAGTTCTGGTCACCCTATTATAGAAAGGATATTATTAAACTAGAAAGAGTGCAGAAAAGATTTACTAGGATGCTACCGGGACTTGATGGTTTGACTTACAGGGAGAGGTTAGACAGACTGGGACTTTTTTCCCTGGAGAGTAGGAGGTTAAGGGGTGATCTTATAGAAGTCTATAAAATAATGAGGGGCATAGATAAGGTCGATAGTCAAAATCTTTTCCCAAAGGTAGGGGAGTCTATAACGAGGGGGCATAGATTTAAGGTGAGAGGGGAGAGATACAAAAGGGTCCAGAGGGGCAATTTTTTCACTCAAAGGGTGGTGAGTGTCTGGAACGAGCTGCCAGAGGCAGTAGTTTAGGCGGGTACAATTTTGTCTTTTAAAAAGCATTTGGACAGTTACATGGGTAAGATGGGTATAGAGGGATATGGGCCAAGTGCAGGCAATTGGGACTAGCTTAGTGGTATAAACTGGGCGACATGGACATGTTGGGCCGAAGGGCCTGTTTCCATGTTGTAACTTCTATGATTCTATGATTCTATGATTCTATGATCATCCCAGTGAACCTGTGTTGTACCCTCAGTAAAGCCTCAATATCCTTCCTATAGGATGGAGTCCAATACTGCACACAATCCTTTAACTCAGGTTTTATATATGCTCATCATCATCTTTTGGCTTTTATATTCGATACTTCTTGTGATAAAACCTAGAATCCCATTAGCTTTTTTACAGCCTTATCAACCCGAGGTGATGCTCTGATGTCCTGTGAACCTGACCCCCAAATCACAGCCCGAGCCCACTCCCACTCCCACTCCCACTCCCATTATCATTATTGTTTTAGTTTTCGATCCATCAGATCACAGATTTCATGTCTAACTTTATCTTTCATATCCTTCAATTGCCGTGTGCTCTGAAACACATCATCCGTCGCCTTCTTGAAATTTATAACATCTTCCATTTCCACTGTTTCCTGGAGTCATTACTCCACATAATTCACCAGATTCAGCCGAGAGAATTTATATCTCAACTATATATCCACCTTTTGAATACACGCCCCCTTGACTGAGGACGGTGCCGGAGGACTGGAGGATTGCAAATGTTACACCTCGGTTCAAAAAGGGGAGAGGGATAAACCCGACAATTACAGGCCAATCGGCCAAACATCGGTGGTGGGGAAACTTTTAGAGACAATAATCTGGGACAAATTTAATTCGCACTTGGAAAATTATGGGCTAATAAATTAGAGTCAGCACAGATTTGTTAAAGAAAAATTGTGTTTGACTAATTTGATTGAGATCTTTGATGAAGTAGCGGAGAGGGTTGATGAGGGTAGTGCGGTTGATGTTGTGTATATGGACTTTCAAAAGGCATTTGATAAAATACCATATAATAAACCTGTTCGCAAAATTAAAACCCGTGGGATTAAAGGGACAGTGGCAGTGTGGATACAAAATTGGCTGAGGGACAGAAAGCAGAGAGTAGTGGTGAACGGTTGTTTTTCAGACTGGAGGGAAGTTTACAGTGGTGTTCCTCAGGGCTCAGTATTAGGACCACTGCTCTTTTTGATGACCTGGATTTGGGTATAGAGGGTATAATTTCAAAGTTTGCAGATGACACAAAACTTGGAAATGTAGTAAACAATTGGAGGATAGTAACAGATTTCAGGAGGACTTAGACAGACTGGTGAAATGGGCAGACACATGGCAGATGAGATTTAATGCAGAGAAATGTGAAGTGTTGCATTTTGGTAGGAAGAATGAGGGGGGGCAATATAAACTAAATTTTAAAGGGGGTGCAGAAACACAGAGACCTGGGGATGCATATACACCAATCTTTGAAGGTGGCAAGACAAGTTGAGAAGGCAGTTAAAAAAGCATGTGGGATCCTGGCCACTATTAATAGAGGCATAGAGTACAAAAGCAAGGAAGTTATGCTAAACCTTTGTAAAACACTGGTTAGGCCTCAGCTGGAGTATTGTGTTCAATTCTGGACACCACACTTTAGGAAGGATCAAGGCCTTAGAGAGAGTGCAGAAGATATCAATGGACTGGTCAGATGGGCAGAAAAGTGGCAAATGGAGTTCAATTTGGAGAAATGTGAGGTAATGCATTTGGGGAGGGCAAACAAGGCAAGGGAGTACACAATAAATGTGAGGTTACTGAGTGGTGTAGAGGAAGTGAGGGACCTTGGAGTGCATGTCCACAGATCGCTGAAGGTAGCAGGACAGGTAGGTAAGGTGGTTAAGAAGGCATATGGGATACTTTCCTTTATTAGCCGAGGCATAGAATATAAAAGCAGGGATGTTATGCTGGAACTGTATAAAACACTAGTTAGGCCACAGCTTGAGTACTGTGTACAGTTCTGGTCACCACATTACAGGAAAGATGTGATTGCACTAGAGAGGGTACAGAGGAGATTTACGAGGATGTTGCCAGGACTGGAGAATTTTAGCTATGATGAAAGATTGGATTGGCTGGGATTGTTTTCTTTGGAACAGAGGAGGCTGAGGGGAGATTTAATTGAGGTATATAAAATTATGAAGGGCCTAGATAGAATGGATAGGAAGGACTTATTTCCCTTAGCAGAGGGGTCAGTGACCAGGGAACATAGATTTAAAGTGATTGGTAGAAGGATTAGAGTGGAAATGAGGAAATTTTTTTTCACCCAGAGGGTGGTGGGGGTCTGGAACTCACTGCCTGAAAGGGTGGTAGAGGCAGAAACCCTCAACTCATTTAAAAAGTACCTGGATGTGCACCTGAAGAGCCGTGAGCTGCAGGGCTATGGACCAAATGCGGGAAAGTGGGATTAGGCTGGGTGGCTCGTTTCTCAGCCGGCGCAGACACGATGGGCCGAATGGCCTCCTTCTGTGCTGTAAATTTTCTATGATTCAATAATTCTAAGAGATTTACTAGAATGATTCCAGGGATGAGGGACTTCAGTTAGTGGAGAGACTGGAGAAGCTGGGGTTGTTCTCCTCAGAACAGAAAAAGTTAAGAAGAGATTTGATCGAGGTGTTCAAAATCATGAAGGGTTTTGATAGAGTAAATAAGGAGAAACTGGCAGAAGGGTCGGTAACCAGAGGACACAGATTTAAGGAGCCAGAGTCGACATGAGGAATCATTTTTTACACAGTGAGTTGTTATGATCTGGAATGCGCTGCCTGAAAGGGTGGTGGAAGCAGATTCAATAATAACTTTCAAAAGTGAGTTGGATAAATAGTTGAAGGGAAAAAAGTTACAGGGCTATGGGGAAAGAGCAGGGGAGTGGGACTCATTGGATAGCTCTTTCAAAGAGCCAGTACAGGCACAATGGGTCGAATGGCCTCCTCCTATGCTGTATCTAGTATGATCCTGTGATAATATGATTGTCTTTAAGCTGGTGGTAATATTGAACATCGCTCTGGGGTCGAGTTTAATTATTCCTTTCAAGATCTTAGCACCTCAATACGATCACTTTTTTAAGTTGCTTTTTTTCCAATGCAAAGCTCCTCAGTGACCATCATCTTTCCTCAGGGCCCAGGCGCCCAATCCCATTCAGTGACTTAGTTGGCCTTTTTATACACTATCCCAGGCCAGGATGTCCCCATCCCCACCCACGTGCATCCGGGCCCAGAACCGGACACAAGACCAAGGTGCATCTAAGTCGCCCACCCCCCTCCCCCCAACTGTCCTGCTTCTCCTGAGTCTGCAGGTTAATGCTCCAGACAGTCTCAGAGCCTCCTCTCAGCACAGCTCCCAGCGCTGATGGCACAAATTACTGCCTTTCTATTGTGGTGGTGACACTCTCGCTCATCCCACCTCCAGTATACAGAAACAGCATGATGCAAGGCAAGGGCAGGGGGAGGGTGATGCATGGCAAGGGCAGGGGGAGGGTGATACATGGCAAGGGCAGGGGGAGGGTGATACATGGCAAGGGTGGGGGGAGGGTGATACATGGCAAGGGCAGGGGGAGGGTAATGCATGGCAAGGGCAGGGGGAGGGTAATACATGGCAAGGGCAGGGGGGGGGTGATACATGGCAAGGGTGGGGGGAGGGTGATACATGGCAAGGGCAGGGGGAGGGTAATGCATGGCAAGGGCAGGGGGAGGGTAATACATGGCAAGGGCAGGGGGGGGGTGATGCAAGGCAAGGGCAGGGGGAGGGTGATGCATGGCAAGGGCAGGGGGAGGGTGATGCAAGGCAAGGGCAGGGGGGGGGTGATGCATGGCAAGGGCAGGGGGAGGGTGATGCATGGCAAGGGCAGGGGGGGGGTGATACATGGCAAGGGCAGGGGCCAGGATAGATGGGGATGAGAGGGAATATAGGAACAGGAGGAGGCCATTCAGCCCCTCGAGCCTGCAACTGCCATTCAATCAGATCAGGACTGAACTGTATCTTAACTCCATTTCCCGCCTTAGCTCCATATCCCTCGATACCCTGACCCAACAAAAAGTCAATCGATCTCAGTCTTGAACATTTCACATCATGAGCATCCACAGCCTTTTGAAAAGGGCCACTGAACAAGGACCCAGAGGACTGTCAGAACCCACCAGACACACCCCGGCCCAGCATCTAAAATGAGTTAAAAAGACTGAGAAATGACACGTGAGAGTTGATGAAAGTCGACTTTTGCTGATTGCACCGTGTTTTCAACAAGGAAGAGTTCACAACACAACACACACTGCACTTGGACAATATCTTGTTCACCTCACAGACAACAGCTGGGAAACTCATCACAACCCAGCTCTCACCACATCAACATAGCTTATATCTGGCTTACATCACGGCACGGCATGGCACACATCTACAGCACGGCATGGCATGGCACACATCTACAGCACAGCATGGCATGGCACACATCTACAGCACAGCATGGCATGGCACACATCTACAGCACGACATGGCACACATCTACAGCATGGCATGGCACACATCTACAGCACAGCATGGCATGGCACACATCTACAGCACAGCATGGCATGGCACACATCTACAGCACGGCATGGCACACATCTACAGCATGGCATGGCACACATCTACAGCACGGCACGGCATGGCACACATCTACAGCACGGCACAGCATGGCACACATCTACAGCACGGCACGGCATACATCTACAGCATGGCATGGCACACATCTACAGCACAGCATGGCATGGCACATATCTACAGCACAGCATGGCATGGCACACATTTACAGCACGACACGGCACACATCTACAGCATGGCATGGCATGGCACACACCTACAGCACAGCATGGCATGGCACACATCTACAGCATGGCATGGCATGGCACACATCTACAGCACAGCATGGCATGGCACATGTCTACAGCATGGCATGGCACACACCTACAGCACAGCATGGCATGGCACACACCTACAGCATGGCATGGCACACACCTACAGCACAGCATGGTATGGCACACATCTACAGCATGGCATGGCATGGCACACATCTACAGCACAGCATGGCATGGCGCACATCTACAGCATGGCATGGCACACATCTACAGCATGGCATGGCACACATCTACAGCACGGCATGGCACACGTCTACAGCATGGCACGGCATGGCACACATCTACAGCACAGCATGGCATGGCACACATCTACAGCACGGCATGGCACACATCTACAGCATGGCATGGCATGGCACACATCTACAGCATGGCATGGCACACATCTACAGCATGGCATGGCACACATCTACAGCACGGCATGGCACACATCTACAGCACAGCATGGCATGGCACACATCTACAGCACGGCATGGCACACATCTACAGCACGGCATGGCATGGCACACATCTACAGCATGGCATGGCATGGCACACACTTACAGCATGGCATGGCATGGCACACACCTACAGCATGGCATGGCATGGCACACATCTACAGCATGGCATGGCACACATCTACAGCACAGCATGGCACACATCTACAGCATGGCATGGCATGGCACACACCTACAGCACGGCATGGCACACATCTACAGCATGGCATGGTACACATCTACAGCATGGCATGGCACACATCTACAGCACAGCATGGCATGGCACACATCTACAGCATGGCATGGCATGGCACACATCTACAGCACGGCATGGCACACATCTACAGCATGGCACGGCATGGCACACATCTACAGCACGGCATGGCATGGCACACATCTACAGCATGGCATGGCACACATCTACAGCATGGCATGGCACACATCTACAGCACAGCATGGCATGGCACACATCTACAGCACGGCATGGCACACATCTACAGCACAGCATGGCATGGCACACATCTACAGCATGGCATGGCACACATCAACAGCATGGCATGGCATGGCACACATCTACAGCATGGCATGGCACACACCTACAGCATGGCATTGCATGGCACACATCTACAGCACGGCATGGCACACATCTACAGCATGGCATGGCACACATCTACAGCACAGCATGGCACACATCTACAGCATGGCATGGCATGGCACACACCTACAGCACGGCATGGCATGGCACACATCTACAGCACAGCATGGCATGGCACACATCTACAGCATGGCATGGCACACATCTACAGCATGGCATGGCACACATCTACAGCACAGCATGGCATGGCACACATCTACAGCACAGCATGGCACACATCTACAGCACAGCATGGCATGGCACACATCTACAGCACGGCATGGCATGGCACACATCTACAGCACGGTATGGCACACATCTACAGCATGGCATGGCATGGCACACATCTACAGCATGGCATGCCACACATCTACAGCACAGCATGGCATGGCACACATCTACAGCACGGCATGGCACACATCTACAGCACAGCATGGCATGGCACACATCTACAGCACGGAATGGCACACATCTACAGCATGGCATGGCATGGCACACATCTACAGCATGGCATGGCACACACCTACAGCATGGCATGGCATGACACACATCTACAGCATGGCATGGCACACATCTACAGCATGGCATGGCACACATCTACAGCACAGCATGGCACACATCTACAGCATGGCATGGCATGGCACACACCTACAGCACGGCATGGCATGGCACACATCTACAGCACAGCATGGCATGGCACACATCTACAGCATGGCATGGCACACATCTACAGCATGGCATGGCACACATCTACAGCATGGCATGGCATGGCACACATCTACAGCACAGCATGGCATGGCACACATCTACAGCATGGCACGGCATGGCACACATCTACAGCACGGCATGGCATGGCACACATCTACAGCACGGCATGGCACACATCTACAGCATGGCATGGCACACATCTACAGCATGGCATGACACACATCTACAGCACAGCATGGCATGGCACACATCTACAGCACGACATGGCACACATCTACAGCACAGCATGGCATGGCACACATCTACAGCACGGCATGGCACACATCTACAGCATGGCATGGCATGGCACACATCTACAGCATGACATGGCACACACCTACAGCATGGCATGGCATGGCACACATCTACAGCATGGCATGGCACACATCTACAGCATGGCATGGCACACATCTACAGCACAGCATGGCACACATCTACAGCATGGCATGGCATGGCACACACCTACAGCACGGCATGGCATGGCACACATCTACAGCACAGCATGGCATGGCACACATCTACAGCACAGCATGGCATGGCACACATCTACAGCATGGCACAGCATGGCACACATCTACATCACAGCATGGCACACATCTACAGCACGGCATGGCATGGCACACATCTAAAGCATGGCACAGCATGGCACACATCTGCAACATGGCATGGCACACATCTACAGCACGGCATGGCACACATCTACAGCATGGCATGGCATGGCACACATCTACAGCATGACATGGCACACACCTACAGCATGGCATGGCATGGCACACATCTACAGCATGGCATGGCACACATCTACAGCATGGCATGGCACACATCTACAGCACAGCATGGCACACATCTACAGCATGGCATGGCATGGCACACACCTACAGCACGGCATGGCATGGCACACATCTACAGCACAGCATGGCATGGCACACATCTACAGCACAGCATGGCATGGCACACATCTACAGCATGGCACAGCATGGCACACATCTACATCACAGCATGGCACACATCTACAGCACGGCATGGCATGGCACACATCTAAAGCATGGCACAGCATGGCACACATCTGCAACATGGCATGGCACACATCTAAAGCACAGCACGGCATGGCACACATCTACAACAGGTCTGGGCATCACATTCTCAACACAACACTATATAGAGAGTCTGACTGTACTCCTTGCATCAGGTCAGCTGTATGATTGTACCTCCTCCCCACAGCAGGAGGATGGATTTGATGGGGTGTGTAAGTTCGACCATACTGGGTTGGGACAGGCTCGATGGACCACTTATTCTGCTCCTGTCCTTTTTTGTACCTTGCTGTGTTAAGTTCAGTCTGTAGTTGTGAAAATGGATTTGGTACAGAAGCTGATTCGCTGGTTTGTACAGCAGCACTGGGTATGGGGCCATGTCTTTTAAAATTTCACAATGATAGAATTTTATTCGTACAAGGGTGAGAATTCCTCTGGCCAACAAGTCCAGTAACACTTGTGTGAAGATTCCAACCTCAGCACTTGCTGTGACTCTCTGTCCAATGGGGATGTAAAGTCTTGGGCCGGAATGTTTGATTTCCTGATACACGCCCCCGCTGTGCCCCAGATGTGGGCAGTGGAAATTCCTTCCCCCACCACATCTGCGTTCGAGGACAATGTCCTTCGTTGGGCACTTGTGGTGGAGTTGTAAACATGTTTCTTCAAATGCCAAGCAGAGGAGATCTTCACAAATGCCTTAGTGATGTTGCTACATGTTGCAATCAGAAGAAATTCTTAGCTCACAGCGATTTGACTGACAGATAGGATTATGATACAGGAAGGGCAAGGAATTTGAACTTAAATGGCTGCAGGCTACAATTCTGCTGTAAGATGTCTACACTGAAGCTGGAGTTAATTGTTCCCAACCATGCAATTGCCCTGTAATAGTTTTTTTTGATATTAATGAAATTTGACCATTGCAGATTGATCAGTGTATCTGTGACCTGTGAAACATTACCATGAAGCACTGTTCCTTTTTGCCCCATTTTACTTGCATTTTCCTCCCTTTCTTCAAATCTCTCCACACCCCCCCACCCACTACTCCTGGGAACATGTTATTCCCTCAGCCCAGCGAATAGGCAGGTTTTCAGTAACATCTCTTGAGGTGGCCACTCTGATGTATGTAGGAGGGACTCACACCAACTCTGCATCTGATTCTCCCTCCTCTATTCCCCTGTGCAGAATTGCCAATCGCCTGCTCGCCATCTCCCTTTAAAGCGTAGTTGAAGTCAGGAATGCTCTGCAGAGGGTTCATGATCAAAGACCCAGTTGCTGCATGATGTGGCAGGCAATTGGAGAACACTAACTCCACAAGGACTGCAGCGGTTCAAGAAGGCCGACTGCCACCTTGTGTTGTGCCTGGGTGTCACCCACAGAGACTGCCTGCATTACCAGAGCTGCAAGTCTACCGACTCCGTCTTGAGGCTGTTACTGCCGATTTTGGCAAGTTAAGGGTAACCCTTTCGGCATCTGTGGGCCTACTGTACGCTATACTGCGCGGTGAGGCTGGTACTGATTGGGCAGCCGCGAAACACTGACTGTCAACATGAAAGGAAAGAGAAAAGCAGCTGCTGTTTGCCTGACAAGGTTTGCAAGGAGCCCTGAGGGAGAGCCATCTGCTGTCAGAATCTGTGCTGCTCACAATAAGGGAAGCAACAAGATCAAAAAATATAGTCAGACAGATTTCCTAACAGTACAGCAGCATTGGGTATGGGGCCATGTCTTTTAAAATTTCACAATGATAGAATTTTATTCGTACAAGGGTGAGAATTCCTCTGGCCAACAAGTCCAGTAACACTTGTGTGAAGATTCCAACCTCAGCACTTGCTGTGACTCTCTGTCCAATGGGGATGTAAAGTCTTGGGCCGTTATTACTAATGGGGTGTCATTGGAGCCATAAACTAATGGGGTGTCATTGGAGCCATAAACTAATGGGGTGTCATTGGAGCCAGGAACTAATTGCAAAGAAGATAAGATTATATTTGCCTTCACACAGAACTTGCCTAGGATACCCGAGGAAATCGAGACAGGCAAGTAGATCACAAGGAGTGGGCTCCCTTTGGCCCTCAACTAGTCTAGTATTCTCAGATCAGGCAGAGGTCACACTCATTCGAATCATAGTCAGAGTTAGTGTGAAAACCAGGAGACTGGCTTTCTGGCCCACTTCAAGTAGCAGTGATTAATTTTGCATTACCACCGTCACAGCAATGGGACGCCTCGATCATCCCTGAGGGTCCTCTCACAGGCTGAAGGGTAGAGTGTGAAAATAGCCGAATGCTGTGCTGCCAATCAGTGTGATCACAGACAGGATTGAGGAGATATTGATTGGGTCAATTCAGAACATTCGACATTGGACTTTGGCATTCAAATCAATACTGGATGAAGATAAAGTCTCCTGTGTTTGCGTGTCACGAGACACACTCCATTAGTTCCTGGCCCCAATGACACCCCATTAGTTCCTGGCTCCAATGACACTCCATTAGTTCCTGGCTCCAGTGACACCCCATTAGTTCCTGGCTCCAGTGACACTCCATTAGTTCCTGGCCACAATGACACCCCATTAGTTCCTGGCTCCAATGACACTCCATTAGTTCCTGGCTCCAGTGACACTCCATTAGTTCCTGGCCACAATGACACCCCATTAGTTCCTGGCCCCAATGACACCCCATTAGTTCCTGGCTCCAGTGACACTCCATTAGTTCCTGGCTCCAATGACACCCCATTAGTTCCTGGCTCCAATGACACTCCATTAGTTCCTGGCCCCAATGACACCCCATTAGTTCCTGGCCCCAATGACACCCCATCAGTTCCTGGCTCCAGTGACACTCCATTAGTTCCTGGCTCCAATGACACCCCATTAGTTCCTGGCTCCAGTGAAACCCCATTAGTTTATGGCTCCAGTGACACCCGATTAGTTTATGGCTCCAGTGACACCCCATTAGTTTATGGATCCACTGACACCCCATTAGTTTATGGCTCCAATGACACCCCATTAATTCCTGGCTCCAATGACACCCCATTAGTTTATGGCTCCACTGACACCCCATTAGTTTATGGCTCCAATGACACCCCATTAATTCCTGGCTCCAATGACACCCCATTAGTTCCTGGCTCCACTGACACCCCATTAGTTCCTGGCTCCACTGACACCCCATTAGTTTATTGCTCCAATGACACCCCATTAGTTCCTGCCTCCAATGACACCCCATTAGTTTATGGCCCCAATGACACCCCATTAGTTCCTGGCTCCAGTGACACCCCATTAGTTTATGGCCCCAATGACACCCCATTAGTTCCTGGCTCCAATGACACCCCATTAGTTCCTGGCTCCAATGACACCCCATTAGTTCCTGGCTCAAATGATACTCCATTAGTTTATGGCTCCAATGACACCCCATTAGTTTATGGCTCCAATGACACCCCATTAGTTTATGGCTCCAATGACACTCCATTAGTTCCTGGCCCCAGTGACACCCCATTAGTTTATGGCTCCAGTGACACCCCATTAGTTTATGGCGCCAGTGACACCCCATTAGTTTATGGCTCCAATGACACTCCATTAGTTCCTGGCTCCAGTGACACCCCATTAGTTCCTGGCTCCAGTGACACCCCATTAGTTTATGGCTCCAATGACACTCCATTAGTTTATGGCTCCAGTGACACCCCATTAGTTTATGGCTCCAATGACACTCCATTAGTTTATGGCTCCAATGACACCCCATTAGTTCCTGGCTCCAATGACACTCCATTAGTTCCTGGCTCCAGTGACACCCCATTAGTTCCTGGCTCCAATGACACTCCATTAGTTCATGGCTCCAATGACACCCCATTAGTTCCTGGCTCCAATGACACCCCATTAGTTTATGGCTCCAGTGACACCCCATTAGTTCCTGGCTCCAATGACACCCCATTAGTTTATGGCTCCAATGACACCCCATTAGTTCCTGGCTCCAATGACACCCCATTAGTTTATGGCTCCAATGAAACCCCATTAATTCCTCGCTCAAATGACACTCCATTAGTTCCTGGCTCCAATGACACTCCATTAGTTTATGGCTCCAATGACACCCCATTAATTCCTGGCTCCAATGACACTCCATTAGTTCCTGGCTCCAATGACACCCCATTAGTTCCTGGCTCCAGTGACACCCCATTAGTTCCTGGCTCCAATGACACTCCATTAGTTTATGGCTCCAATGACACCCCATTAATTCCTGGCTTCAATGACACTCCATCAGTTCCTGGCTCCAATGACACCCCATTAGTTCCTGGCTCCAGTGACACCCCATTAGTTTATGGCCCCAATGACACCCCATTAGTTCCTGGCTCCAGTGACACCCCATTAGTTTATGGCCCCAATGACACCCCATTAGTTCCTGGCTCCAGTGACACCCCATTAGTTTATGGCCCCAATGACACCCCATTAGTTCCTGGCTCCAATGACACCCCATTAGTTTATGGCTCAAGTGACACCCCATTAGATTATGGCGCCAGTGACACCCCATTAGTTTATGGCTCCAATGACACCCCATTAGTTCCTGGCTCCAATGACACTCCATTAGTTTATGGCTCCAATGACACTCCATTAGTTCCTGGCTCCAGTGACACCCCATTAGTTCCTGGCTCCAATGACACTCCATTAGATTATGGCTCCAATGACACTCCATTAGTTTATGGCTCCAGTGACACCCCATTAGTTTATGGCTCCAATGACACCCCATTAGTTCCTGGCTCCAATGACACTCCATTAGTTCCTGGCTCCAATGACACCCCATTAGTTTATGGCTCCAGTGACACCCCATTAGTTCCTGGCTCCAGTGACACCCCATTAGTTCCTGGCTCCAATGACACCCCATTAGTTCCTGGCTCCAATGACACCCCATTAGTTCCTGGCTCCAGTGACACCCCATTAGTTTATGGCTCCAATGACACCCCATTAGTTCCTGGCTCCAGTGACACCCCATTAGTTTATGGCTCCAAAGACACCCCATTAATTCCTGGCTCCAATGACACTCCATTAGTTCCTGGCTCCAATGACACCCGATTAGTTTATGGCTCCAGTGACACTCCATTAGCTTATGGCTCCAATGACACCCCATTAGTTCCTGGCTCCAATGACACCCCCATTAGTTCCTGGCTCCAATGACACCCCATTAGTTTATGGCTCCACTGACACCCCATTAGTTTATGGCTCCAATGACACCCCATTAATTCCTGGCTCCAATGACACCCCATTAGTTCCTGGCTCCACTGACACCCCATTAGTTTATGGCTCCAATGACACCCCATTAGTTCCTGCCTCCAATGACACTCCATTAGTTCCTGGCTCCAGTGACACCCCATTAGTTTATGGCCCCAATGACACCCCATTAGTTCCTGGCTCCAGTGACACCCCATTAGTTTATGGCCCCAATGACACCCCATTAGTTCCTGGCTCCAATGACACCCCATTAGTTTATGGCTCCAATGATACCCCATTAGTTAATGGCTCCAATGACACTCCATTAGTTCCTGGCCCCAGTGACACCCCATTAGTTTATGGCTCCAGTGACACCCCATTAGTTTATGGCTCCAATGACACTCCATTAGTTTATGGCTCCAGTGACACCCCATTAGTTCCTGGCTCCAATGACACTCCATTAGTTCATGGCTCCAATGACACCCCATTAGTTCCTGGCTCCAATGACACCCCATTAGTTTATGGCTCCAGTGACACCCCATTAGTTCCTGGCTCCAATGACACCCCATTAGTTTATGGCTCCAGTGACACCCCATGAGTTCCTGGCTCCAGTGACACCCCATTAGTTTATGGCTCCAATGACACCCCATTAGTTTATGGCTCCAATGACACCCCATTAGTTCCTGGCTCCAATGACACCCCATTAGTTTATGGCTCCAATGAAACCCCATTAATTCCTCGCTCCAATGACACTCCATTAGTTCCTGGCTCCAATGACACTCCATTAGTTTATGGCTCCAATGACACCCCATTAATTCCTGGCTCCAATGACACTCCATTAGTTCCTGGCTCCAATGACACCCCATTAGTTCCTGGCTCCAGTGACACCCCATTAGTTCCTGGCTCCAATGACACTCCATTAGTTTATGGCTCCAATGACAACCCATTAATTCCTGGCTTCAATGACACTCCATTAGTTCCTGGCTCCAATGACACTCCATCAGTTCCTGGCTCCAATGACACCCCATTAGTTCCTGGCTCCAGTGACACCCCATTAGTTTATGGCCCCAATGACACCCCATTAGTTCCTGGCTCCAGTGACACCCCATTAGTTTATGGCCCCAATGACACCCCATTAGTTCATGGCTCCAGTGACACCCCATTAGTTTATGGCCCCAATGACACCCCATTAGTTCCTGGCTCCAATGACACCCCATTAGTTTATGGCTCAAGTGACACCCCATTAGATTATGGCGCCAGTGACACCCCATTAGTTTATGGCTCCAATGACACTCCATTAGTTCCTGGCTCCAGTGACACCCCATTAGTTTATGGCTCAAGTGACACCCCATTAGATTATGGCGCCAGTGACACCCCATTAGTTTATGGCTCCAGTGACACCCCATTAGTTTATGGCTCAAGTGACACCCCATTAGATTATGGCGCCAGTGACACCCCATTAGTTCCTGGCTCCAGTGACACCCCATTAGTTCCTGGCTCCAATGACACCCCATTAGTTTATGGCTCCAGTGACACCCCATTAGTTCCTGGCTCCAATGACACCCCATTAGTTCCTGGCTCCAGTGACACCCCATTAGTTCCTGGCTCCAGTGACACCCCATTAGTTTATGGCTCCAATGACACTCCATTAGTTCCTGGCTCCAGTGACACCCCATTAGTTCCTGGCTCCAGTGACACCCCATTAGTTTATGGCTCCAATGACACTCCATTAGTTTATGGCCCCAATGACACCCCATTAGTTCCTGGCTCCAATGACACCCCATTAGTTTATTGCTCCAGTGACACCCCATTAGTTCCTGGCTCCAGTGACACCCCATTAGTTCCTGGCTCCAGTGACACCCCATTAGTTCCTGGCTCCAATGACACCCCATTAGTTCCTGGCTCCAGTGACACCCCATTAGTTCCTGGCTCCAATGACACTCCATTAGTTTATGGCTCCAATGACACCCCATTAATTCCTGGCTCCAATGACACTCCATTAGTTCCTGGCTCCAATGACACCCCATTAGTTCCTGGCTCCAGTGACACCCCATTAGTTTATGGCCCCAATGACACCCCATTAGTTCCTGGCTCCAGTGACACCCCATTAGTTTATGGCCCCAATGACACCCCATTAGTTCCTGGCTCCAGTGACACCCCATTAGTTTATGGCCCCAATGACACCCCATTAGTTCCTGGCTCCAATGACACCCGATTAGTTTATGGCTCCAGTGACACTCCATTAGCTTATGGCTCCAATGACACCCCATTAGTTCCTGGCTCCAATGACACCCCCATTAGTTCCTGGCTCCAATGACACCCCATTAGTTCCTGGCTCCAATGACACCCCATTAGTTCCTGGCTCCAATGACACCCCATTAGTTCATGTCTCCAGTGACACCCCATTAGTTCCTGGCTCCAGTGACACCCCATTAGTTCCTGGCTCCAATGACACCCCATTAGTTCCTGGCTCCAGTGACACCCCATTAGTTCATGGCTCCAGTGACACCCCATTAGTTTATGGCTCCAGTGACACTCCATTAGTTCATGGCTCCAGTGACACCCCATTAGTTTATGGCTCCAATGACACCCCATTAGTTCCCGGCTCCAATGACACCACATTAGTTCCTGGCTCCAGTGACACCCCATTAGTTTATGGCTCCAGTGGCACCCCATTAGTTTATGGCTCCAGTGACACCCCATTAGTTCCTGGCTCCAGTGACACCCCATTAGTTTATGGCTCCACTGACACCCCATAAGTTTATGGCTCCAATGACACCCCATTAATTCCTGGCTCCATTGACACCCCATTAGTTTATGGCTCCAATGACACCCCATTAGTTGATGGCTCCAGTGACACTCCATTAGTTCCTGGCTCCAATGACACTCCATTAGTTTGTGGCTCCAATGACACCCCATTAATTCCTGCCTCCAATGACACTCCATTAGTTCCTGGCTCCAATGACACCCCATTAGTTACTGGCTCCAGTGACACCCCATTAGTTTATGGCCCCAATGACACCCCATTAGTTCCTGGCTCCAGAGACACCCCATTAGTTTATGGCCCCAATGACACCCCATTAGTTCCTGGCTCCAATGACACCCCATTAGTTTATTGCTTCAGTGACACTCCATTAGTTCCTGGCTCCAATGACACCCCATTAGTTCCTGGCTCCAATGTCACCCGATTAGTTCCTGGCTCCAATGACACCCCATTAGTTTATGGCTCCAATGACACTCCATTAGTTTATGGCTCCAATGACACCCCATTAGTTCCTGGCCCCAGTGACACCCCATTAGTTTATGGCTCCAGTGACACCCCATTAATTTATGGCTCCAGTGACACCCCATTAGTTTATGGCTCCAATGACACTCCATTAGTTTATGGCTCCAATGACACTCCATTAGTTCCTGGCTCCAGTGACACCCCATTAGTTCCTGGCTCCAGTGACACCCCATTAGTTCCTGGCTCCAGTGACACCCCATTAGTTCCTGGCTCCAGTAACACCCCATTAGTTTATGGCTCCAGTGACACCCCATTAGTTTATGGCTTCAATGACACTCCATTAGTTCCTGGCTCCAATGACACCCCATTAGTTCCTGGCTCCAATGACACTCCATTCGTTTATGGCTCCAGTGACACTCCATTAGTTCATGGCTCCAATGACACCCCATTAGTTCCTGGCTCCAATGACACCCCATTAGTTCCTGGCTCCAATTACACCCCATTAGTTTATGGCTCCAGTGACACCCCATTAGTTCCTGGCTCCAATGACACCCCATTAGTTTATGGCTCCAGTGACCCCCCATTAGTTTCTGGCTCCAGTGACACCCCATTAGGTTATGGCTCCAATGACACCCCATTAGTTCCTGGCTCCAATGACACTCCATTAGTTTATGGCTCCAATGACACCCCATTAATTCCTTGCTCCAATGACACCCCATTAGTTTATGGCTCCAGTGACACCCCATTGGTTCCTGGCTCCAATGACACCCCATTAGTTTATGGCTCCAGTGACACCCCATTAATTCCTGGCTCCAATGACACTCCATCAGTTTATGGTTCCAATGACACTCCATTAGTTCCTGGCTCCAATGACACTCCATTAGTTTATGGCTCCAATGACACCCCATTAATTCCTGGCTCCAATGACACTCCATTAGTTCCTGGCTCTAATGACACCCCATTAGTTCCTGGCTCCAGTGACACCCCATTAGTTCCTGGCTCCAATGACACTCCATTAGTTTATGGCTCCAATGACACCCCATTAATTCCTGGCTCCAATGACACTCCATTAGTTCCTGGCTCCAATGACACCCCATTAGTTCCTGGCTCCAGTGACACCCCATTAGTTTATGGCCCCAATGACACCCCATTAGTTCCTGGCTCCAGTGACACCCCATTAGTTTATGGCCCCAATGACACCCCATTAGTTCCTGGCTCCAATGACACCCGATTAGTTTATGGCTCCAGTGACACTCCATTAGTTTATGGCTCCAATGACACCCCATTAGTTCCTGGCTCCAATGACACCCCCATTAGTTCCTGGCTCCAATGACACCCCATTAGTTCCTGGCTCCAATGACACCGCATTAGTTCCTGGCTCCAATGACACTCCATTCGTTCATGGCTCCAGTGACACCCCATTAGTTCCGGGCTCCAATGACACCCCATTAGTTCCTGGCTCCAGTGACACCCCATTAGTTCATGGCTCCAGTGACACCCCATTAGTTTATGGCTCCAGTGACACTCCATTAGTTCATGGCTCCAGTGACACCCCATTAGTTTATGGCTCCAATGACACCCCATTAGTTCCTGGCTCCAATGACACCCCATTAGTTCCTGGCTCCAATGACACCCCATTAATTTATGGCTCCAGTGACACCCCATTAGTTTATGGCTCCAATGACACTCCATTAGTTTATGGCTCCAATGACACTCCATTAGTTCCTGGCTCCAGTGACACCCCATTAGTTCCTGGCTCCAGTGACACTCCATTAGTTCCTGGCTCCAATGACACCCCATTAGTTCCTGGCTCCAGTGACACCCCATTCGTTCCTGGCTCCAGTAACACCCCATTAGTTTATGGCTCCAGTGACACCCCATTAGTTTATGGCTTCAATGACACTCCATTAGTTTATGGCTTCAATGACACTCCATTAGTTCCTGGCTCCAATGACACCCCATTAGTTCCTGGCTCCAATGACACCCCATTAGTTCCTGGCTCCAATGACACCCCATTAGTTTATGGCTCCAGTGACACCCCATTAGTTCCTGGCTCCAATGACACCCCATTAGTTTATGGCTCCAGTGACCCCCCATTAGTTTCTGGCTCCAGTGACACCCCATTAGGTTATGGCTCCAATGACACCCCATTAGTTCCTGGCTCCAATGACACTCCATTAGTTTATGGCTCCAATGACACCCCATTAATTCCTTGCTCCAATGACACCCCATTAGTTTATGGCTCCAGTGACACCCCATTGGTTCCTGGCTCCAATGACACCCCATTAGTTTATGGCTCCAGTGACACCCCATTAATTCCTGGCTCCAATGACACTCCATCAGTTTATGGCTCCAATGACACTCCATTAGTTCCTGGCTCCAATGACACTCCATTAGTTTATGGCTCCAATGACACTCCATTAATTCCTGGCTCCAATGACACTCCATTAGTTCCTGGCTCCAGTGACACCCCATTAGTTCCTGGCTCCAATGACACTCCATTAGTTTATGGCTCCAATGACACCCCATTAATTCCTGGCTCCAATGACACTCCATTAGTTCCTGGCTCCAATGACACCCCATTAGTTCCTGGCTCCAGTGACACCCCATTAGTTTATGGCCCCAATGACACCCCATTAGTTCCTGGCTCCAGTGACACCCCATTAGTTTATGGCCCCAATGACACCCCATTAGTTCCTGGCTCCAATGACACCCGATTAGTTTATGGCTCCAGTGACACTCCATTAGTTCCTGGCTCCAATGACACCCCCATTAGTTCCTGGCTCCAATAACACCCCATTAGTTCCTGGCTCCAATGACACCCCATTAGTTCCTGGCTCCAATGACACTCCATTAGTTCATGGCTCCAGTGACACCCCATTAGTTCCTGGCTCCAATGACACCCCATTAGTTCCTGGCTCCAGTGACACCCCATTAGTTCATGGCTCCAGTGACACCCCATTAGTTTATGGCTCCAGTGACACTCCATTAGTTCATGGCTCCAGTGACACCCCATTAGTTTATGGCTCCAATGACACCCCATTAGTTCCTGGCTCCAATGACACCCCATTAGTTTATCGCTCCAGTGACACCCCATTAGTTCCTGGCTCCAATGACACTCCATTAGTTTATGGCTCCAATGACACTCCATTAGTTCCTGGCTCCAATGACACCCCATTAGTTCATGGCTCCAGTGACACCCCATTAGTTTATGGCTCCAGTGACACTCCATTAGTTCATGGCTCCAGTGACACCCCATTGGTTTATGGCTCCAATGACACCCCATTAGTTCCTGGCTCCAATGACACCCCATTAGTTTATGGCTCTAGTGACATCCCATTAGTTCCTGGCTCCAATGACACCCCATTAGTTCATGGCTCCAATGACACCCCATTAGTTTATGGCTCCAGTGACACCCCATTAGTTCCTGGCTCCAATGACACCCCATTAGTTCATGGCTCCAATGACACCCCATTAGTTTATGGCTCTAGTGACTCCCCATTAGTTCCTGGCTCCAATGACACCCCATTAGTTTCTGGCTCCAGTGACACCCCATTAGTTCCTGGCTCCAATGACACCCCATTAGTTCATGGCTCCAATGACACCCCATTAGTTTATGTCTCCAATGACACCCCATTAGTTTATGGCTCCAATGACACCCCATTAGTTTATGGCTCCAGTGACACTCCATTAGTTCCTGGCTCCAATGACACCCCATTAGTTCCTGGCTCCAATGACACTCCATTAGTTTATGGCTCCAGTGACACTCCATTAGTTCATGGCTCCAATGACACCCCATTAGTTCCTGGCTCCAATGACACCCCATTAGTTCCTGGCTCCAATGACACCCCATTAGTTTATGGCTCCAGTGACACCCCATTAGTTCCTGGCTCCAATGACACCCCATTAGTTTATGGCTCCAGTGACCCCCCATTAGTTTCTGGCTCCAGTGACACCCCATTAGGTTATGGCTCCAATGACACCCCATTAGTTCCTGGCTCCAATGACACTCCATTAGTTTATGGCTCCAATGACACCCCATTAATTCCTTGCTCCAATGACACCCCATTAGTTTATGGCTCCAGTGACACCCCATTGGTTCCTGGCTCCAATGACACCCCATTAGTTTATGGCTCCAGTGACACCCCATTAATTCCTGGCTCCAATGACACTCCATCAGTTTATGGCTCCAATGACACTCCATTAGTTCCTGGCTCCAATGACACTCCATTAGTTTATGGCTCCAATGACACCCCATTAATTCCTGGCTCCAATGACACTCCATTAGTTCCTGGCTCTAATGACACCCCATTAGTTCCTGGCTCCAGTGACACCCCATTAGTTCCTGGCTCCAATGACACTCCATTAGTTTATGGCTCCAATGACACCCCATTAATTCCTGGCTCCAATGACACTCCATTAGTTCCTGGCTCCAATGACACCCCATTAGTTCCTGGCTCCAGTGACACCCCATTAGTTTATGGCCCCAATGACGCCCCATTAGTTCCTGGCTCCAGTGACACCCCATTAGTTTATGGCCCCAATGACACCCCATTAGTTCCTGGCTCCAGTGACACCCCATTCGTTTATGGCCCCAATGACACCCCATTAGTTCCTGGCTCCAATGACACCCGATTAGTTTATGGCTCCAGTGACACTCCATTAGTTTATGGCTCCAATGACACCCCATTAGTTCCTGGCTCCAATGACACCCCCATTAGTTCCTGGCTCCAATGACACCCCATTAGTTCCTGGCTCCAATGACACCCCATTAGTTCCTGGCTCCAATGACACTCCATTAGTTCATGGCTCCAGTGACACCCCATTAGTTCCTGGCTCCAATGACACCCCATTAGTTCATGGCTCCAGTGACACCCCATTAGTTTATGGCTCCAGTGACACTCCATTAGTTCATGGCTCCAGTGACACCCCATTAGTTTATGGCTCCAATGACACCCCATTAGTTCCTGGCTCCAATGACACCCCATTAGTTTATCGCTCCAGTGACACCCCATTAGTTCCTGGCTCCAATGACACTCCATTAGTTTATGGCTCCAATGACACTCCATTAGTTCCTGGCTCCAATGACACCCCATTAGTTCATGGCTCCAGTGACACCCCATTAGTTTATGGCTCCAGTGACACTCCATTAGTTCATGGCTCCAGTGACACCCCATTGGTTTATGGCTCCAATGACACCCCATTAGTTCCTGGCTCCAATGACACCCCATTAGTTTATGGCTCTAGTGACATCCCATTAGTTCCTGGCTCCAATGACACCCCATTAGTTCATGGCTCCAATGACACCCCATTAGTTTATGGCTCCAGTGACACCCCATTAGTTCCTGGCTCCAGTGACACTCCATTAGTTCATGGCTCCAGTGACACCCCATTAGTTCATGGCTCCAATGACACCCCATTAGTTTATGGCTCTAGTGACTCCCCATTAGTTCCTGGCTCCAATGACACCCCATTAGTTTCTGGCTCCAGTGACACCCCATTAGTTCCTGGCTCCAATGACACCCCATTAGTTCATGGCTCCAATGACACCCCATTAGTTTATGTCTCCAATGACACCCCATTAGTTTATGGCTCCAATGACACCCCATTAGTTTATGGCTCCAGTGACACTCCATTTGTTCCTGGCTCCAATGACACTCCATTAGTTCATGGCTCCAATGACACCCCATTAGTTCATGGCTCCAATGACACCCCATTAGTTTATGGCTCCAGTGACACCCCATTAGTTCCTGGCTCCAATGACACCCCATTAGTTCATGGCTTCAATGACACCCCATTAGTTTATGGCTCCAGTGACTCCCCATTAGTTCCTGGCTCCAATGACACCCCATTAGTTCCCGGCTCCAATGACACCCCATTAGTTCATGGCTCCAATGACACCCCATTAGTTTATGGCTCCAATGACACCCCATTAGTTCATGGCTCCAATGACACCCCATTAGTTCCTGGCTCCAATGACACTCCATTAGTTGATGGCTCCAGTGACATCCCATTAGTTCCTGGCTCCAATGACACCCCATTAGTTTATGGCTCCAATGACACCCAATTAGTTTATGGCTCCAGTGACACCCCATTAGTTCATGGCTCCAATGACACCCCATTAGTTCATGGCTCCAATGATACTACATTAGTTTATGGCTCCAATGGCACCCCATTAGTTCCTGGCTCCAATGACACCCCATTAGTTTATGGGTACACTGGAGGTAATTTTAACCCGCAAGAACATTGGGGGCGGGTGGGAAGATAAAAATAGTCAAAATGTAAATCCCGCCTCTAACCTGCCCACTTCTGGTTTTAACAGAGATGGTTTGAGGCGCGGGTGACCAACCCCCTCTCAGGAGGCGAGTCGGTCACTGAAGGCTGCAGGCCTCCTTAATAGATTATTTATTTTTAACTCCTCGGGGCCGGGATTTCCGGGGCTCATGATTGACGCCAGAAAGAGGAGGCGAGAAAGCCCGGATCCATGAGGTGAGTGCCTTTATTGCACTGCTTGTGGGCTCGGAGGAGCAGGAGGGTTTCCTCCTGGCCCAACAAGCTCAACAAGTGATCGGCAGACCCCCACGATCTCCGTCCCCCCCCCGATCTCCGTCCCCCCCCTGATCTCCGTCCCCCCCGCAATGCAATAATGGGCAAGTTGTTGTAATGGTGATAATGATTACATTTAAAAAACATATAAATGAGCAACATGTCACACACCCTGGTGCTTCCCCTTGGTGAATTACAAACCTTCGTCTTTCTCTTCCTACCTCTCCCACATGGTGCAACCCCTGTGGTTTCAGCAGAGGTAGTAGCAGGTTGCTCAGGTCCCTGCCCAGAATGCTGAGATGCTCTCGGCCTACACCCTCTGGGTTTTCGAGCCCGTAAGGGACCCTCCAAAGACTGCTCCACTTGCACCTGTGCAGGGGCAGACTTGGCCATCGGGGGAGGAGGCAGCTTTGCGGGTACTGGTTGAGGGGGGGGCAATGGGTGAGACGTGGGGGCGCTTTGAGTGGTGTCCCCACTTCCATGTCCCCTTTCACCATCGTCCCTCCCCTGGGCCAGTGACACATCACTCCCACCACTCTGCTGGACAACAGGTTGGTGAGGACATGTGCCTCGTTCTAAGGTCACTGATAAGTTATCTGTCTGCCTGTTTAAGGCGGTTGACATGTTTGCATCCAGAGTCCGTACAGCCGTTGTCATGGCCTGCATGGACTGGTTTGTGAGCCGTGCTTGAAGCTCAATGGAGGCGGTCACTCTCTCCATCGCAGACATTCCCACATTTACCTGGGCCACCGATCCACCAGCGATGGAGTTGGACTCCCCCATCCCCTCCCCTATTGTGGACAGTGTGTGTGGCACTTTTTCTATCACTTCGCAAAGTTGCAGTTGCACCTCAATCATTCTCAATCTCGATGATGGCCCCCCCCCCCGGGTTTCAGCATCGATGTCCAGTTGAGCAGAGCTTGGAGAGGAGTGTGCACCCCCCCGACACAGACTCTCCACAGCTGCCCCTACCACAAGTGTCTGCTCGTGCTCACTTGTGAGTGGTGAATCACCAGGTGACAACCCAACTAACTGTCTAACAGAGCCACCGAAGTGCGAGTATCTGCGCTGGTGCTTGGCTCGATAACCTGTGACGGTGCTCCCTCACAAGGAAGGAGCTCCTCTGAGGAATCAATGTCTTCCATTTCTGCTGATTCCTTGTGAAAACGCAAAGGCCCTGGAAGACATCAGATTAATGATTCATTGCAAATCTGACAATCTTTCCAATGACCATACTGAGGTCTGGGACAGTTCACTCATTGATCAAATCAATTCACCATGTGTGTGAAAGATGTTAAAGTTCTGTCACCAGCCACCTGCGGATTCCCAGTCTCTCCATCTCCGATGGACAGGCCTGCAACCCTCCGACTCATCCTCTCATCCTCCTCCTCCGTATCTGTCAGCTCCACTTTATGTGGTGACCTACCTCCAGTCCTCATCCTCTCCCTTGTGTTTTGCGCTCTCTTTGGGAGAGAAAGAACAGACCTGTGAGTGACTGACGGTGACGTATTCACCCTATGGATACATTGCTTTGGGTGAGGCTGACCATGAAAGAGATGCATCAGAGGGAGACTATCAGACAGTTACATCACATTGAATCAGGATTGAGGTGAGTGGCAGTGGTGGGTGAATAAGTGGGCAGTTGAGGAAATGCAGAGAAAGTGAAGGATGGTTGATGCTGAAACTTAACTGGGTCTGAGGAGTGATGTGATGGGGTTAGCGTGCCAACACAAGACTGAGGGGGGATGTGGAATAACACAGGATGTGGTGAATCAGCATATGTACTCACTTTTCCTGACCTGGTTAGGTCATTAAACACTTCCTGCATTGAACCCAAGACACTGGACACTGTGCTCCTGCTGCTCGCCTCTCCTGCTATCTCCAGCCACGCCTGCTTGGTGACAGAATCAGGTTTCTTCCTCCTATCACCGGTGTAGGGCACCTCCCTCCTGCTTCTCCCAGCAGCCAGTGGAACCTCAAGGGAGGCTGATAACCTGGGTTCTGCCTTTCCTCGATATCCTTCCATCTCAATGTTTCCTCCTTTCTCCTTCAAAATCCATTTATGCTTTGGCCCTCTAAAGAGTGGACTTCCGATGGTGTCTTGTGGTGCACAGTACTCCCACTGTGCAGCTTGAAGACGGGAAACCCAGAAGTAAAATTAAGGGCCTTCAACTGAGTTGCGATCGCTCAATCTGACAGGCTCAAATTATACTGGTTTCCCAGGACACCATTTATCCACCCGCTGAGTTCCCGCCATCAGGATAAAATCATGCCCCATGTCACCACGACACATTCCCCATTAGTTTATGGTAACAAGATCAACACTACACACACCCCATTAACTTATGATTACAATATCATCACTTCACACACCCCATTAGTTTATGGTTATAATATCATCACTACACACACCCCATTAGTTTATGATTATAATATCATCACTACACACACCCCATGAACTTATGATTACAAAATCGTCACGACACACACCCCGTTAGTTTATGGTTATAATATCACCACTACACACACCCCATCAATTTATGATTACAATATCATCACTACACACACCCCATTAGTTTATGATTACAATATCATCACTACACACACCCCATTAGTTTATGATTATAATATCACCACTACACACACCCCATTAGTTTATGATTACAATATCATCACTACACACACCCCATTAGTTTATGATTACAATATCACCACTACACACACCCCATTAGTTTATGATTACAATATCACCACTACACACACCCCATTAGTTTATGATTATAATATCACCACTGCACACACCCCATTAGTTTATGATTACAATATCACCACTACACACACCCCATTAGTTTATGATTACAATATCATCACTACAGACACCCCATTAATTTCTCTCCATCCAAGCCCCTAATGCTATGGCTGTCCCAGTCAATGTTGGGAAAGTTAAAGTCCCCTACTATTACCACCCTATTTTTCTTGCAGCTGTCTGTAATCTCCTTACATATTTGCTCCTCAATTTCCCGTTGACTATTTGGGGGTCTGTAGTACAATCCTATCAAAGTGATCTCTCCCTTCTTATTTTTCAGTTCTACCCATATGGACTCAGTGGGCGAACCCTCGGATATATCCCCTCTCACTACTGCCGTGATGTTCTCCCTAATCAAGAACGCAACTCCCCCTCCTCTCTTACCTCCTGCTCTATCTTTCCTATAGCATCTGTACCCTGGAACATTGAGCTGCCAGTCCTGCCCCTCCCTTAGCCATGTTTCACTCATAGCTATAACATCCCAGTCCCATGTACCCACCCATGCCCTGAGTTCATCTGCCTTGCCCATCAGACTTCTTGCATTGAAATAAATGCAGTTTAATCTTGACTTCCCTTGGTCTTTGCCCTGCTTTCTCAGACCATCTGTCCGGTCATGTTTTGTACACTCTCCCTTACTGCCTTTTGTTTCTGTCACCACTTTACTTCCCACTGACTTCCTGCATCGGTTCCCATCCCCCTGCCACATTAGTTTAAACCCTCCCCAACAGCACTGGCAAACACTCCCCCTAGGACATTGGTTCCAGTCCTGCCCAGATGCAGACCGTCCAATTTGTACTGGTCCCACCTCCCCCAGAACCGGTTCCAATGGCCCAGGAATTTGAATCCCTCCCTCTTGCACCATCTCTCAAGCCACGTATTCATCCTAGCTATCCTGTCATTCCTACTCTGACTAGCCCGTGGCACTGGTAGCAATCCTGAGATTACTACCTTTGAGGTCCTACTTTTTAGTTTAACTCCTAACTCCCTAAATTCAGCTTGTAGGACCTCATCCCGTTTTTTACCTATATCGTTGGTACCTATATGCAGCACGACAACTGGCTGTTCACCCTCCCCCTCCAGAATGTCCTGCAGCCACTCCGAGACATCCCTGACCCTTGCACCAGGGAGGCAACATACCATCCTGGAGTCTCGGATGCGTCCGCAGAAACGCCTGTCTATTCCCCTTGCAATCGAGTCCCCTATCACTATAGCTCTGCCACTCTTTTTCCTGCCCTCCTGTGCAGCAGAGCCAGCCACGGTGCCATGAACCTGGCCGCTGTCACCTTCCCCTGGTGAGCCATCTCCCCCAACAGTATCCAAAACGGTATACCTGTTTTGGAGGGAGATGACCGCAGGGGACCCCTGCACTGCCTTCCTACTCTTCCTCTGTCTGTTGGTCACCCATTCACTATCTCCCTCAGTAATTTTTATCTGCGGTGTGACCAACTCCCTGAACGTGCTATCCACGACTTTCTCAGCATCGCGGATGCTCCAAAGTGAGTCCATCCGCAGCTCCAGAGCCGTCAAGCGGTGAAACAGTCGCTGCAGCTGGACACACTTCCCGCAGGTGAAGGAATCAGGGATACAGGAAGGAGCCCTGAATTCCCACATCCCACAAGAGGAACATGACACGGGTCTGGGATCTCCTGCCATGACTTAACCCTTAAGTTAGCTTAACACAACTACGATGTCAAGAAAAAGAAAAGGAAAGAAAAACTACTTACCAGTCACCAGCCAATCACTTACCTGTTGGCTGTGACTTCGTGCCTCAACAAATTTATGGTTATAATATCACCACTACACACACCCCATTAGTTTATGGTTATAATATCATCACTACACACACCCCATTAGTTTATGGTTACAATATCATCACTACACACACCCCATTAGTTTATGGTTATAATATCATCACGACACACACCCCATTAGTTTATGGTTACAATATCATCACTACACACACTCCATTAGTTTATGGTTATAATATCATCACTACACACACCCCATTAGTTTATGGTTACAATATCATCACTACACACACCCCATTAGTTTATGGTTACAATATCATCACTACACACACCCCATTAGTTTATGGTTACAATATCATCACTACACACACCCCATTAGTTTATGGTTATAATATCATCACTACACACACCCCATTAGTTTATGGTTACAATATCATCACTACACACACCCCATTAGTTTATGGTTATAATATCATCACTACACACACCCCATTAGTTTATGGTTACAATATCATCACTACACACACCCCATTAGTTAACAACAACATGTTGTAAACAATTTTACAACACCAAGTTATAGTCCAGCAATTTTATTTTAAATTCACAAGCTTTCGGAGGCTTCCTCCTTCGTCAGGTGAACGATGTGAAAATGAAATCCTCGAAATGAAATCGCATTTATAATTCACAGAACAATGCTTGGTGAGTACAGACAGTTTTTTCAACTGCCCGTTGCCAAGGCAATCAGTGTGCAGACAGACAGGTGTTACCTGCCAGGTCTCACAGAATATACAAATCACCAAAAAAAAACAACAAACAAAAAAAAACAGAGATAGAGAGGTAGAAACATAGAAAAGACAGCAACTGACCCGTTATATTAAAAACAGATAACATTTGTTCGCTGGTGGGGTTACGTGTAGCGTGACATGAACCCAAGATCCCGGTTGAGGCCGTCCTCATGGGTGCGGAACTTGGCTATCAATTTCTGCTCGACGATTTTGCGTTGTCGTGTGTCTCGAAGGCCGCCTTGGAGAACGCTTACCCGAAGGTCGGTGGATGAATGTCCATGACTGCTGAAGTGTTCCCCGACTGGGAGGGAACCCTCCTGTTTGGCGATTGTTGCACGGTGTCCGTTCATCCGTTGTCGCAGCGTCTGCATGGTCTCGCCAATGTACCATGCTCTGGGGCATCCTTTCCTGCAACGTATGAGGTAGACAACGTTGGCCGAGTCACAGGAGTATGAACCATGCACCTGGTGGGTGGGGACCAAATTCGCACCCCAATACGCCAACATTTTCATGCACAAGTTCGAGCAGGACTTCTTCACTGCACAAGACCTCCAACCAACACTATACACCAGATACATCGACGACATTTTCTTTCTATGGACCCACGGCAAGGAATCACTAAAGAGACTACACGATAACATCAACAAATTCCATCCCACCATCAAGCTCACCATGGACTACTCCTCAGAATCAGTTTCTTTCTTGGACACACGAATCTCCATCAAAGACGGGCACCTCAGCACCTCACTCTACCGCAAGCCCACGGACAACCTCACGATGCTCCACTTTTCCAGCTTCCACCCTAACCACGTCAAAGAGGCCATCCCCTATGGACAGGCCCTGCGAATACACAGGGTCTGCTCAGACGAGGAGGAACGCGATGGACACCTACAGACGCTGAAAGACGCCCTAGTAAGAACGGGATATGACGCTCGACTCATCAATCGACAGTTCCGACGGGCCACAGCAAAAAATCGCATAGACCTCCTCAGGAGACTAACACGGGACGCAACCAACAGAGTACCCTTTGTCGTCCAGTACTTCCCCGGAGCGGAGAAACTACGCCATGTTCTCCGCAGCCTTCAACATGTCATCAATGAGGACAAACACCTCGCTATGGCCATCCCCACACCTCCACTACTCGCCTTTAAACAGCCACCCAACCTCAAACAGACCATCGTTCGCAGCAAATTACCTAGCTTTCAGGAGAACAGCGTCCATGACACCACACAACCCTGCCACGGTAACCTCTGCAAGACATGCCAGATCATCGACACAGATACCACCATCACACGAGAGGACACCACCCACCAGGTGCATGGTTCATACTCCTGTGACTCGGCCAACGTTGTCTACCTCATACGTTGCAGGAAAGGATGCCCCAGAGCATGGTACATTGGCGAGACCATGCAGACGCTGCGACAACGGATGAACGGACACCGCGCAACAATCGCCAAAGAGGAGGGTTCCCTCCCAGTCGGGGAACACTTCAGCAGTCAGGGACATTCAGCCACCGATCTTCGGGTAAGCGTTCTCCAAGGCGGCCTTCGAGACACACGACAACGCAAAATCGTCGAGCAGAAATTGATAGCCAAGTTCCGCACCCATGAGGACGGCCTCAACCGGGATCTTGGGTTCATGTCACGCTACACGTAACCCCACCAGCGAACAAATGTTATCTGTTTTTAATATAACGGGTCAGTTGCTGTCTTTTCTATGTTTCTACCTCTCTATCTCTGTTTTTTTTTGTTTGTTGTTTTTTTTTGGTGATTTGTATATTCTGTGAGACCTGGCAGGTAACACCTGTCTGTCTGCACACTGATTGCCTTGGCAACGGGCAGTTGAAAAAACTGTCTGTACTCACCAAGCATTGTTCTGTGAATTATAAATGCGATTTCATTTCGAGGATTTCATTTCACATCGTTCACCTGACGAAGGGGGAAGCCTCCGAAAGCTTGTGAATTTAAAATAAAATTGCTGGACTATAACTTGGTGTTGTAAAATTGTTTACAATTGTCAACCCCAGTCCATCACCGGCATCTCCACATCATAACAACATGTTGAGTATTTCAAGGACCCACTGGCTTCCTGCTGCCGGACAGGGTGAGAGCAGGATAGATTGTGCGGGACCCCAGCATATTAAGAGGTCAGTTTCACTCTTGTAAAGGCAGTGCTCCCACATTGTAAACAGGCTCTTGTGATCGACAATGCATTACCTCCGTCTGACCTCACTAGTGAAAACACACAAGGAAAGAAGGCAAACTAGTATTTTCCTCCCACTTGGTTGAAACTGCATAACACATTCACCCAAAGATGCCACTTCTGTACTCAACCCCAATGAACTGAAAATCACAAGTTGACTGATGACATCCCCAAATAACATGCATTGCCTCCCGTTCACTCTGTTCCTCAATTGCTGTTGTTGCACAATGCAGTTTTAACTGTGGGTTATTCAAAGTTTCTGGGAGAATTTATCCTGCACAGCGAGTTGTTCTGATCTGGAATGTGCTGCCTGAAAGGGCGGTGGAAGCAGATTCAATAATAACTTTCAAAAGGGAAGTGGATAGATACTTGAAGGGAAAAAATTACAGGGCTATCCAATTGGATAGCTCTTTTAAAGAGCCGGCACAGGCACGATGGGCTGAATGGCCTCCTCCTGTGTTGTAACTACGATGATCCTATGACTCAATCTGTTTGTTATATCTCCCCCACAACAGGTCAGCCAATGAGAAGAGAGAAGCACGAATCTTCTTAATCAGCTGGGAACTGTAATTATGGCCACAGTGGCCATTGGTTCTGGTACTCGACCAGCAATCCAGAGGTCAGGAGTTCAAATCCCACCAGGGCAAGTTGTAAAATGAATTGAATAAATCTGGCAATCTGTGGGCTGGTACCAGGAGTTATGTTAAAACATTGAATAAAGGTTGTGCACTACTAAATCCCACATCCTCCAATCTGCACACCAGACCTCACCAATCTGCTGATCTGAGTTGGTACCAGGCCTGCGAGAGTCCATGCACCAAGGTTCTCTGCTGATGCAGTAGAGACCTTGGTGCAAGAGGTGGATAGAAGGAGGGACATCCCATATTCGCAGGGAGGAGGGGGGGGGGGGTGCAAGAGGCCCTCACAGGCATACACCCAAAAGGCAATGGGAGGCAGCGGGGGACGAAGTCAATGCCGGGCGCACAGCACCACGAGCATGGACGCAGTACAGGAAGAAGTTCAATGCTTTAACATGAGTGGTCAAGGTGAGTGAGGTCAACTGTCCAGTGGCGTCTCCAACCAACTACACCACACACTACACCCCCATCACCCACATACCAACAAACTCTTTCCACCAGTTCTCAACTGTGCCAATCAGATGCTTCCTCTCACCTTTACACATTACCACTGTTTGAAGCCGCCCACCCACAACTCACAGGCCACACACTGGCAGCTATTCAACCATGACAGGCACATTATCCAGACACACGTCCCGCATTCTTGCAGGAGAAGGTAATAGGGCAATAATAGTAGGGGACTTCAACGACGCTAACATCAACTGGGATTCAAACAGTGTGAGGGGCACAGAGGGCGCAAAATTCTTGATCGATGTCCAGGAGAACTTTTTTAGCCAGTACGTGACAAGCCCAACAAGAGGGGATGCAATTCTAGATTTAGTCCTGGGAAATGAAGATGGGCAAGTGGATGAAGTGACAGTGGGTGACCATATTGGGAATAGTGACCACAATTCAGTTAGTTTTAGCATTATTATGGAAAAGGACAGAGTTAAATCAGGAGTAAACGTTTTAAATTGGGGGAAGGAAAATTTTACAGAACTAAGAGGTGATTTGGCAGAAGTGGACTGGACACAACTACTTGAGGAGAAATCAGTGGCAAGCCAGTGGGAGGCACTAAAAAGTTAAATTCTACGGGTACAATGCAGACACGTCCCCTCAAAGAAAAAGGGTGGCACTGCCAAATTTAGAGCCCCCTGGTTGTCTCGAAGATAAAGCAGAAAAAGAAAGCTTATGACTGTCACAGAAAACTAAATACTGCAGAAAACCTAGAGGAATATAGAAAGTACAGGGATGACGTAAAAAAGGAAATAAGGAAAGCAAAGAGAGGGCATGAAAAAATATTAGCTGGTAAGATTAAAGAAAACCCAAAGATGTTTTCTCAATGCATTAAGAACAAGAGGATAGCTAAGGAAAAGGTGGACCTATCAGGGATGATAAGGGTAACTTGTGTGTAGAAGCAGAGGATGTGGGTAGGGTTTTAAATGAATATTTTGTCTCCGTATTCACAAAGGAAAGGGATGGTCCGGACGTAGTAGTTAAAGAGAAGAGGTGTAAAATATTGGATAAGGTAAACATAACGGGAGAGGAAGTACTAGAGAGACTGGAATCCTTGAAAGTTGATAAGTCACCAGGGCCGGATGGATTGTTTCCTAGGCTATTGAAGGAAGCCAGGGAGGAAATATCGGATGCTCTGAGGATCATTTTCCAATCCTCACTGGATACAGGGGAGGTACCGGAGGACTGGAAGACTGCAAACGTAGTACCATTGTTTAAAAAGAGTACGAGGGAAAGGCCGAACAATTATCAGCCGGTCAGTCTTACCTCAGTGGTGGGCAAACTATTAGAATCAATACTGAGAGATAGGAAAGGCATGGTTTAATCAGGGATAGTCAGCATGGACTTGTTCAGGGAAGGTCATGCCTTACAAATCTGATTGAATTCTTTGAGGAAGTGACAAGGAGGATTGATGAGGGTAGTGCAGTGGATGTTGTCTACATGGATTTTAGTGAGGCATTTGACAAGGTCCCACATGGCAGACTGATCAGAAAGGTAAAAGCCCATGGGATACAGGGAAATGTGACGAATTGGATCCAAAATTGACTCAGTAACAGGAAACAAAGGGTAAAAGTCGATGGATGTCTTTGCGAATGGAAATCCGTTTCCAGTGGTGTGCCACAGGGCTCAGTGTTGGGTCCCTTGCTGTTTGTGGTATATATTAATGATTTGGACTTGAACGTAGGGGGCATGATTGGCAAATTTGCAAACAGCACAAAAATTGGCCGTGTAGTTGATAGTGAAGAGGATAGCTGTAGACTCCAAGAAGATATCAATGGGTTGGTGGAGTGGGCAGAAAAGTGGCAAATGGAGTTCAACCCGGTGAAGTGTGAGGTAATGCACTTAGGGAGGGCAAACAGTAAAAGGGAATACGCAGTAAACTGGAATATACTGAGAGGGGTAGAGGAAGTGAGAGACCTTGGAGTGCATGTGCACAGGTCCCTGAAGGTGGCAGTACAGGTAGATAAGGTTGTGAAGAAGGCATACGGAATGCTCTCCGTTATTAGCCAAGGTATAGAATACAAAAGCAGGGATGTAATGATGGAACTGTATAAAACGCTGGTAAGGCCACAGCTGGAGTATTGTGCGCAGTTCTAGTCACCACATTACAGGAAGGACGTAATTGCTCTGGAGAGAGTGCAGAGAAGATTTACAAGAATGTTGCCAGGGCTTGAAAATTGCAGCTACGAGGAGAGATTGGATAGGCTGGGGTTGTTTTCCTTGAAGCAGAGGAGGCTGAGGGGTGACTTGATTGAGGTGTATAAAATTATGAGGGGCCTTGATAGAGTGGACAGGAAGTACCTGTTTCCCCTGACGGAGAGTTCAAGAACTAGAGGACATAGATTTAAGCTGATTGGCGGAAGGATTAGAGAGGACATGAGGAAAACTTTTTTACCCAGAGGGTGGTGGGTGTATGGAATTCGCTGCCCGAATTGGTGGTAGAGGCAGGGACCCTCAACTCTTTTAAAAGGTACCTGGACCTACACCTAAAGTGCTGTAAGCTGCAGGGCTACGGACCGGGTGCTGGAAGGTGGGATTAGAATGGGCACCTGGTTGTTCTTCGAGCCGGCACAGACACGTTGGTCCGAATGGCCCCCTTCTGTTCTGTATCTTTTCTATGGTTCTATGTCCTAAGGTGGCGCATATCAGGAGGCAGCAAATGGCAGTGGCATTTAGCCCCTCGAGCCTGTTCCGCCATTCGATCAGATCATGGTGGACCTGTGACCTAACTCCATATACCCGCCTTAGCCCCATATCCCTTAATACCCTTAATTCACAGGAATCCATCATTCTCAGATTTAGAATTCACAAGTGAGCTAGCATCAACTGCCGTCTGCAGAAGAGTGTTCCAAACGTCTCCCACCCTTTGCCTGTAGAAACATTTCCTAACTTCACTCCTGCACGTCCTGGCTCTAAATGTTAGGCTATGTCCCCGTGTCCTATTATTGGAGTCTAGGAGACCTCCAAAAACAGTTACAAATGTCTCGGCAGCCAAAAGCAATAATCCAGCCACTAACCTGTAAATCCTGCACGGTCCCTTTAAATAACGCTGGTGGGGTGTCCTCCAGGCACTCTAAGACATGTCCATATGGTCAGGGTTAAGACTGTGCGTTGAGTTGAGCGTTAGGTCCCAAAATGGTGTCGATCACTTTAAATCAGCATTGCACACTGATTGTATCCATTTTCTCCCTACTTTACATGATTCCAGCTTTCGTTATCTATGCCTGCGCTAACTCCTATACCAAGATGGCGTCTGGCGCACGTCACGCTGGAAACGTGCGTGCTCATCCAAGGCGCCATCTTGGATGTCGGAGAGGCCGTGTAGCACTGAAACAACGGGTGCTACGCGATCCAATTTAACACCCATTGAGATTAAAATGAAACAGAGAAAGCAGGCTTCTGATAAATACCAGGCTCATCAGTCACGAGAGAACCAAGCAGAATACAGAATCTTACAGCGCAGAAGGAGGCCATTCAGCCCATCGTGCCTGTGCCGGCTCTTTGAAAGAGCTATTCAATTAGTCCCACTCCCCTGCTCTTTCCCCATAGCCCTACAATTTTTTCCTTTTCAAGTATTCATTCAATTCCCTTTTGAAAGTTATTATTGAATCTGCTTCCACCGCCCTTTCAGGCAGCGCATTCCAGATCAGAACAACTCGCTGTGTAAAAAATTCTCCTCATCTCGCCTCTGGTTCTTTTGCCGATCACCTTAAATCTGGGTCCTCTGGTTAGTGACCCTCCCGCCAGTGGAAACAGTTTCTGCTTATTTACTCGATCAAACCCTCTATGCATGGAAGCTTAAAGGAAGCAAGTCAGCCTCCACAATATGGGATGTTAGTGATTGAGATGTAAGAATGTTGCTATACACGGTCTAGGGGAGATTGGAGCCACGGGATGACCAGCAGGTTGCTACCAGCCGATATACTAGGAGTGATATTGGGACGAGCAGTGGCTGGGGTGTGACCAATATTGGGACGGGCAGTGTTTGGGGTGTGACCAATGTTGGGACGGGCAGTGTTTGGGGTGTGACCAATATTGGGGTGGGCAGTGGTTGGGGTGTGACCAATATTGGGGTGGGCAGTGGTTGGGGTGTGACCAATATTGGGGTGGGTAGTGGTTGGGGTGTGACCAATATTGGGGTGGGCAGTGTTTGGGGTGTGACCAATATTGGGGTGGGCAGTGGTTGGGGTGTGACCAATATTGGGGTGGGCAGTGTTTGGGGTGTGACCAATATTGGGGTGGGCAGTGTTTGGGGTGTGACCAATATTGGGGTGGGCAGTGGTTGGGGTGTGACCAATATTGGGGTGGGCAGTGTTTGGGGTGTGACCAATATTGGGGTGGTCAGTGTTTGGGGTGTGACCAATATTGGGACGGGTAGTGGTTGGGGTGTGCCCAATATTGGGGTGGGCAGTGGTTGGGGTGTGACCAATATTGCGGCGGGTAGTGGTTGGGGTGTGACCAATATTGGGACGGGTAGTGGTTGGGGTGTGCCCAATATTGGGGTGGGCAGTGGTTGGGGTGTGACCAATATTGCGGCGGGTAGTGGTTGGGGTGTGACCAATATTGCGGCGGGTAGTGGTTGGGGTGTGACCAATATTGCGGCGGGTAGTGGTTGGGGTGTGCCCAATATTGCGGTGGGCAGTGGTTGGGGTGTGACCAATATTGGGACGGGTAGTGGTTGGGGTGTGACCAATATTGCGGCGGGTAGTGTTTGGGGTGTGACCAATATTGGGACGGGTAGTGGTTGGGGTGTGCCCAATATTGCGGTGGGCAGTGGTTGGGGTGTGCCCAATATTGCGGCCTGTAGTGGTTGGGGTGTGACCAATATTGCGGCGGGCAGTGTTTGGGGTGTGCCCAATATTGGGACGGGTAGTGGTTGGGGTGTGCCCAATATTGCGGCGGGTAGTGGTTGGGGTGTGCCCAATATTGGGACGGGTAGTGGTTGGGGTGTGCCCAATATTGGGACGGGTAGTGGTTGGGATGTGACCAATATTGCGGCGGGTAGTGGTTGGGGTGTGACCAATATTGCGGCGGGTAGTGGTTGGGGTGTGCCCATTGGCCACATGAAGGAGGCAGCATGGGACTGGTCAGCTGCCAACGTAAAGGCTGCGCCCAGTGGGCAGCTTCAAGGGGAGATGTGATTTTTGTCGGGAACAGAAAGAAGCAGCACTGTGAGCATCAGGCTCCACGTGAGTGTGGAAACTGCAGAACAACAAGATAAACATTTTAATCCGTTAAAAGTAGAAAATCCACAAGCAACTGCCAGCAAAATGCCTCTCCATCTTCCAATCCGCTTTACCTGAGAGTAGCTGAGGAATCCTTGAAGTACCTTTGGTGTCAGCATTGGCTCAGTTGGTAGCGCTCTCACCTCTGGGTCAGAAAGCCGTAGCTTCAAATCCCACTCCAAAGACTTGAGCACATAATCCAAGCTGACACTCCAGAGCAATACTGAGGGAGTGCTGCACTGTCAGAGGTGTAGTCTTTTGAATGAGACGTTAAACCGTGGCCCCGTCTGCCCTCTCAGGTGGATGTTATAGATCCCATGGCACTATTTCAAAGAAGAGCAGGGGAGTTCTCCCCAGTGTCCTGGTCAATATTTATCCCTCAACCAACATCACTAAAACAGATTATCTGGTCATTATCACATCGCTGTTTGTGGGATCTTGCTGTGCGCAAATTGGCTGCCACGTTTCCTACATTACAACAGTGACTACATTTCAAAAGTACTTCATTAGCTGTAAAGCGCTTTGGAACGTCCTGAGGTTGTGAAAGGCGCTATATAAATGCAAGTCTTTCCTTTTTTTTGTTTCTCTGGTAATCTCCATGTCCTGACTTGTATCGGCCTTGGTTGGTGGGCAGAGGCAGGAGTCAGGCTGGCAGAGACGATAATGGCATTGGTATCTACCGTCCACGTTTGATTGGTGGTGAGAGGGTCATTGCCTCCCCTGTACATGGGGATGACTCAGTGGGAGCGGTATGTTTGGTGTCACACCTGTGAAATAAAGCGCAGGTTTAACTGGGCTCCTAGTGGCCACGGGAATGTGGTACAACTGTGTTCAGTGTTCGCATCTTAACTTCACCAGAAGTTACTCCCACCCCGTGCAGATTATTATAATTCTATATAAGCTGGACATTAGATGGTTCATCTTTCCCCAGAGAGTAGTGAGTCTCTGGAACGTGTTACTGGCTGGTGTAGTGGGTGCTGACTCTCTGCGCGTCTTCAAGAGGGAGCTGGGGCAGAGATCACATCAAATAGAAAGTAAGTGGATTTACAGTTAACGTATGGTCCATGTGATCTCTTGGGCTGGTTTTGATCTCCTGAGGGGATTGGAGAGGAATTCTTCAGATTTGTTTCCCCTTATTGGCTCTGGGATTTTGTGTATTTTTTCCTCTCCTGGGAGATTACGTGGTTGTGGTGGTGTGGGGAAGGGGGTTGTGGAGGAGGGGAGTGTCCAGGTGTCTCCGGCCATCATGGTGTGGGGCAGGATTGATGGACCAGCTGGTCTTTTCCTGCTGCTCTATCACGTATGTTTGCATGTTCTGGTTGTAGCATGTACTTTGTTGCACCTGCCCTCTGTCTCTGTCTCTCTCACCATGTCTGTCATTGGCTGTCATAAGCTATGGTCACTCAGCGTGACATTAGTCCCCTTGTGCCATCCTTCCTCTCTTCATTCCCCTACCAAAAAGGGGGCACAGATGACGAGTTTAAAATGAAAACACTGTGGGAGCCTCTGGGAAACGGGCACAGCCCTGCATGACCTTGAGTTGGTGTTTGTGTCCCAGGGAGCTTCTCCAAAACGTGATGCGATCTGAAGTACTTTGTACATTATGAGTGCGTATCGGAAAATGCCTGGATGAGTATACATTCCCCTCTGTGTGCTCAGGACACGCGGGACACCTGACCGTAGGCAAGGACTGAGAACATCTACCCACTAAGGTGAGAATTTGATTTGGCCCATTTTCAGGCCTGACCTAGACGGTGCCCTGGGTTAGAGTTTGTCCTGAGATAGTCAGGGTCAGGAACACCAGGTCTACGTGCAGTCTAACATCACGGTAAGTGTTTAAATTACTCTTACCAGAATATGGAGCTGGGAGGAGCAGGAGACCCCACCCCACATTAAAAGAACGCAGGCCGCTGCTTCCCAAAGCTTCCCCCATCGTGACGTTGTCTCCCTCTCCCGATCGCTCCCTCTCCTGATCGCCCCCTCCCGATCACCCCCTCTCCCGATCACCCCCTCTCCCGATCGCCCCCTCTCCTGATTGCCCCCTCTCCTGATTGCCCCCTCTCCCGATTGCCCCCTCTCCTGATTTCCCCCTCTCCTGATTGCCCCCTCTCCCTATCGTCCCCTCTCCCGATCGCCCCCTCTCCTGATTGCCCCCTCTCCCGATCACCCCCTCTCCCGATCGCCCCCTCTCCTGATTGCCCCCTCTCCTGATAGCCCCCTCTCCCGATTGCCCCCTCTCCTGATTGCCCCCTCTCCTGATTGCCCCCTCTCCCTATTGTCCCCTCTCCCGATCGCCCCCTCTCCTGATTGCCCCCTCTCCCGATCGCCCCCTCTCCTGATTGCCCCGTCTCCCGATCACCCCCTCTCCCGATTGCCCCCTCTCCTGATTGCCCCCTCTCCCGATCGCCCCCTCTCCTGATTGCCCCCTCTCCCAATCGCCCCCTCTCCTGAGTGCCCCCCTCCTGATCGCCCCCCTCCTGATCGCCCCCTCTCCTGATTGCCCCCTCTCCCGATCGCCCCCTCTCCTGATTGCCCCCTCTCCCGATCGCCCCCTCTCCTGATTGCCCCCTCTCCTGATTGCCCCCTCTCCCGATGACCCCCTCTCCCGATCGCCCCCTCTCCTGATTGCCCCCTCTCCTGATTGCCCCCTCTCCCAATCGCCCCCTCTCCTGAGTGCCCCCCTCCTGATCGCCCCCCTCCTGATCGCCCCCTCTCCTGATTGCCCCCTCTCCCGATCGCCCCCTCTCCTGATTGCCCCCTCTCCTGATCGCCCCCTCTCCTGATTGCCCCCTCTCCCGATCGCCCCCTCTCCTGATTGCCCCCTCTCCCGATCGCCCCCTCTCCTGATTGCCCCCTCTCCTGATTGCCCCCTCTCCTGATCGCCCCCTCTCCCTATTGTCCCCTCTCCTGATCGCCCCTTCTCCCGATCGCCCCCTCTCCCAATCACCCCCTTTCCTGTTCGCCCCCTCTCCTGATCGTCCCCTCTTCTGATCACCCCCTCTTCTGATTGCCCCCTCTCCCAATCACCCCCTTTCCTGTTCGCCCCCTCTCCTGATCGTCCCCTCTTCTGATCACCCCCTCTTCTGATTGCCCCCTCTCCCGATCGCCCCCTCTCCCGATCGCCCCCTCTCCCTATCGCCCCCTCTTCTGATTGCCCCCTCTCCCGATCGCCCCCTCTCCCTATCGCCCCCTCTCCTGATCGCCCCCTCTCCCGATCGCCCCCTCTCCTGATTGCCCCCTCTCCTGATCGCCCCTTCTCCAGATTGCCCCCTCTCCTGTTTGCCCCCTCTCACGATCACCCCCTCTCCTGATTGCCCCCTCTCCCGATTGCCCCCCTTCTGATTGCCCCCTCTCCTCGTTGCCCCCTCTCCCGATCGCCCCCTCTTCTGTTCGCCCCCTCTCCCGATCGCCCCCTCTCCTGATCACCCTCTCTTCTGATTGCCCCCTCTTCTGATCGCCCCCTCTCCCGATCGCCCCCTCTCCCGATCGCCCCCTCTCCTGATTGCCGCCTCTCCTGATCGCCCCCTCTCCTGATTGCCGCCTCTCCTGATTGCCCCCTGTTCTGATTGCCCACTCTCCCGATTGCCCCCTCTCCCGATCGCCCCCTCTTCCGATCGCCCGCTCTCCCGATCGCCCCCTTTCCCGATCGCCCCCTCTCCCGATCGCCCCCTCTTCTGATCGCCCCCTCTTCTGATCGCCCCCTCTTCTGATCGCCCCCTCTTCTGATCGCCCCCTCTCCCGATCGCCCCCTCTCCCGATCGCCCCCTCTCCCGATCGTCCCCTCTCCTGAACGTCCCCTCTTCTGATTGCCCCCTCTTCTGATTGCCCCCTCTCCCTATCGCCCCCTCTCCTGATCACCCCCTCTTCTGATTGACCCCTTTCCTGATCGCCCCCTCTCCTGATTGCCCCCTTTTCCGATCGCCCCCTCTCCTGATCGCCCCCTCTCCTGATTGCCCCATTTCCCGATCCCCCCCTCTCCTGATTGCCCCCTCTTCTGATTGCCCCCTCACCCGATCGCCCCCTCTCCCGATCGCCCCTTTAAGGACCTACCTGAGGACCAATGCCTCCGATGTGGTTGCCTGATCTTTGAGGGTGTTTCTCCGGCCAGCTGCCTGGAGATGTGCATTAGGAGTCCGCAGCTCGCTGGCTCTCGAATATCACGTGTGCCTCAAGCCTATCGTTCAGGCACAGGGATTATTTCCTTTACCCCCTGTAGTCCCGTTTTTGGGCGTGTGTATTTTTCCCCACTGTGTTCATATTCCAGGTCATATAGGGGTACAGAGCCCCAAACAGCAACACACAGGCCGATAATGAGCACGTGGACTCTGCGGAAGTCAGCACGTCCACACAATTATGCTGTTCTCTCACGTTGCTGCTGGAATTAGTGGTGAAAGTGCCACCATCAGCCCTGCTGAATAATGCACCTGGGACATCCTGTGGACAGCAAATTATCGACACTGCAGAGGTCCCCAGCACAGTGGTTTAGTAAAGGATGATGTAATGTGCCCATAGTGTGAGAATGACCATGTGTTGTCCATTGATTCACCATGGCATTTACATTGTGTACTCACCATGGCATTTACACTGTGTACTCACCATGGCATTTACAATATGTGTACACACCATGGATTTTACACTAAGTGTACACATCATGGTATTTACATTGACGGATTTGGGAATTGTACTTGTTCTATAGTTATATAAAAAGAAAAAGGGTGGCTAAGGCAAACGTAGGTCCCTTAGAAGATGGTGGGAAACATGGAGATGGCAAAAATGCTGAACAAATATTTTGTTTCAGTCTTTACGGTAGAGGACACTAAGAATATCCCAACACTGGACAAACAGGGGGCTCTAGGGGGGAAGGAGCTCAATACGATTAAAATTACTATGGAATTGGTACTCAGTAAATTAATGGGACTCAAGGCGGATAAATCCCCTGGACCTGATGGCTTACATCCTAGGGTCTTGAGGGAAGTGGCAGTAGGGATTGTGGATGCTTTGGTAATAATTTTCCAAAATTCTCTGGACTCGGCAAAGGTCCCGGCAGATTGGAAAACTGCTAATGTAACACCCTTATTTAAAAAGGGTAGTAGGCAGAAGGTTGGAAATTATAGACCAGTTAGCCTAACATCTGTGGTGGGTAAAATTTTGGAGTCTATTATTAAGGAGACAGGAACGGAACATTTGGATAAACATAATTTAATAGGACAAAGTCAGCATGGCTTTATGAAGGGGAAGTCATGTCTAACAAATTTGCTTGAGTTCTTTGAGGACATAACGTACAGGGTGGGTAAAGGGGAACCAGTGGACGTAGTGTATTTAGACTTCCAGAAGGCATTCGACAAGGTGCCACATAAAAGATTATTGCTCAAGATAAAGAATCACTGGATTGGGGGTAATATTCTGGCATGGGTGGAGGATTGGTTATCTAACAGGAAGCAGAGAGTTGGGATAAATGGTTCATTCTCGGACTGGCAACCTGTAGCCAGTGGTGTTCCGCAGGGGTCGGTGCTGGGTCCCCAACTCTTTACAATCTATATTAACGATTTGGAGGAGGAGACCGAGTGTAACATATCAAAGTTTGCAGATGATACAAAGATGGGAGGGAAAGTAGAGAGTGAGGAGGACATAAAAAACCTACAAGGGGATATAGACAGGCTGGGTGAGTGGGCGGAGATTTGGCAGATGCAATACAATATTGGAAAATGTGAGGTTATGCACTTTGGCAGGAAAAATCAGAGAGCAAGTTATTATCTTAATGGCGAGAAACTGGAAAGTACTGCAGTGCAAAGGGATCTGGGGGTCCTAGTGCAAGAAAATCAAAAAGTTAGTATGCAGGTGCAGCAGGTGATCAAGAAGGCCAATGGAATGTTGGCTTTTATTGCTAGGGGGATAGAATATAAAAACAGGGAGGTATTGCTGCAGTTATATAAGGTGTTGGTGAGACCGCACCTGGAATACTGCATACAGTTTTGGTCACCATACTTAAGAAAAGACATACTTGCTCTCGAAGCAGTACAAAGAAGGTTCACTTGGTTAATCCCGGGGATGAGGAGGCGGACATATGAGGAGAGGTTGAGTAGATTGGGACTCTACTCATTGGAGTTCAGAAGAATGAGAGGCGATCTTATTTATTTATTTATTTATTTATTCGTTCACGGGATGTGGGCGTCGCTGGCAAGGCCAGCATTTATTGCCCATCCCTAATTGCCCTCGAGAAGGTGGTGGTGAGCTGCCTTCTTGAACCGCTGCAGTCCGTGTGGTGACGGTTCTCCCACAGTGCTGTTAGGAAGGGAGTTTCAGGATTTTGACCCAGCGACGATGAAGGAACGGCGATATATTTCCAAGTCGGGATGGTGTGTGACTTGGAGGGGAACGTGCAGGTGGTGTTCTTCCCATGTGCCTGCTGCTCTTGTCCTTCTAGGTGGTAGAGGTCGCGGGTTTGGGAGGTGCTGTCGAAGAAGCCTTGGCGAGTTGCTGCAGTACATCCTGTGGATGGTGCACACTGCAGCCACAGTGCGCCGGTGGTGAAGGGAGTGAATGTTTAGGGTGGTGGATGGGGTGCCAATCAAGCGGGCTGCTTTATCTTGGATGGTGTCGAGCTTCTTGAGTGTTGTTGGAGCTGCACTCATCCAGGCAAGTGGAGAGTATTCCATCACACTCCTGACTTGTGCCTTGTAGATGGTGGAAAGGCTTTGGGGAGTCAAGAGCTGAGTCACTCGCCGCAGAATACCCAGCCTCTGACCTGCTCTCGTAGCCACAGTATTTATATGGCTGGTCCAGTTAAGTTTCTGGTCAATGGTGACCCCCAGGATGTTGATGGTGGGGGATTCGGCGATGGTAATGCCGTTGAATGTCAAGGGGAGGTGGTTAGACTCTCTCTTGTTGGAGATGGTCATTGTCTGGCACTTATCTGGCGCGAATGTTACTTGCCACTTATCAGCCCAAGCCTGGATGTTGTCCAGGTCTTTCTGCATGCGGGCTCAGACTGCTTCATTATTTGAGGGGTTGCGAATGGAACTGAACACTGTGCAGTCATCAGCGAACATCCCCATTTCTGACCTTATGATGGAGGGAAGGTCATTGATGAAGAAGCTGAAGATGGTTGGGCCTAGGACACTGCCCTGAGGAACTCCTGCAGCAATGTCCTGGGGCTGAGATGATTGGCCTCCAACAACCACTACCATCTTCCTTTGTGCTAGGTATGACTCCAGCCACTGGAGAGTTTTCCCCCTGATTCCCACTGACTTCAATTTTACTAGGGCTCCTTGGTGCCACACTTGGTCAAATGCTGCCTTGATGTCAAGGGCAGTCACTCTCACCTCACCTCTGGAATTCAGCTCTTTTGTCCATGTTTGGACCAAGGCTGTAATGAGGTCTGGAGCCGAGTGGTCATAGAGTCATAGAGTTATACAGCACGGATAGAGGCCCTTCGGCCCATCGTGTCCGCGCCGGCCATCAAGCCCTGTCTACTCTAATCCCATATTCCAGCATTTGGTCCGATAGTGTCCTGGCGGAACCCAAACTGAGCATCGGTGAGCAGGTTATTGGTGAGTAAGTGCCGCTTGATAGCACTGTCGACGACACCTTCCATCACTTTGCTGATGATTGAGAGTAGACTGATGGGGAGGTAATTGGCCGGATTGGATTTGTCCTGCTTTTTGTGGACAGGACATACCTGGGCAATTTTCCACATTGTCAGGTAGATGCCAGTGATCTTATTGAAACATATAAGATTGTGAAGGGGCTTGATCGGGTGGATGCGGTAAGGATGTTCCCAAGGATGGGTGAAACTAGAACTAGGGGGCATCATCTTAGAATAAGGGGCTGCTCTTTCAAAACTGAGATGAGGAGAAACTTCTTCACTCAGAGGGTAGTAGGTCTGTGGAATTTGCTGCCCCAGGAAGCTGTGGAAGCTACATCATTAAATAAATTTAAAACAGAAATAGACAGTTTCCTCGAAGTAAAGGGAATTAGGGGTTACGGGGGGCGGGCAGGAAATTGGACATGAATTTAGATTTGAGGTTAGGATCAGATCAGCCATGATCTTATTGAATGGTGGAGCAGGCTCGAGGGGCCGATTGGCCTACTCCTGCTCCTATTTCTTATGTTCTTATGTTCTTATGTACTTTCAGGCTGCAAATGACCTGTTCAGACCAATGATCAAATGGACAATTTTGATCATTGTCTCAGTTCCATCTTCATGAACACAAGCAAACATGAAGGGAAGACTTTTCACAGATTGGTTTTTGCTTGGCAGCAATGGAAAGAGAATATATCTCAATCCTTGGATTCTGATTTAAATAGACAACACAAATAGATGCCATGAAGCAGGAATAGATGGAGGTTTGAGTGCTGTCCGGTCAGGTTTGATTCTGAACTGAGCTCTGTAATATCTTCCAGCAGGTGTGTGGATAACCTCAGGGGTCAGACACACCTGGGTATATCTTACCAACATGTTGCAGACACACCTGGATTGTTCCGACTAACGTGGCAGACACATCTGGATCGTTCCAACCAACGTGTGGCAGCAACACCTGGATCGTTCCGACCAACAAGTGTCAGACACACCTGGATCATTCCGACCAACATGTGGCAGACACACCTGGATCGTTCCGACCAACATGTGGCAGACACACCTGGATTGTTCTGACCAACATGTGGCAGACACACCTGGATTGTTCCGACCAACATGTGGCAGACACACACAGGGGACGTGGCGGTGAAGTGGGAGGAGGCCATGTGCCCAACTATCTAGGTGTAGAGGTGTCAAGCTAGGGGAGTGAAGGAAGGGGATGAATTCCAGTGAAGAGGGGGCAACTGACCCAAAAGTACTCCCATATAAAGACCACTTGAGAAGAGAAAGTGTATTGAAAGCAATTGAGCACTGTTCTGGTCTCCAAGACACAAGGGAGACACTCCAGCACTAGAGGCAGAGAAGAGCCAGGAGGCTGATCCCCTGGGTCAGGGGCCCGAGATATGGGGAAAGACCGGACAGATTTGGGATATAATTTTAAACTAATCCATCCGGCGGCAATCTGATGAGATCGGATTGGCTGCCTGTTTTACACCCCACACGATTTTATTTTCCACTGAGTTCAATAGAGAGTAAAATGGGACGGGTTGGATTCTGAGATTCCCACCAGACGAGTTAGGTTAAAATTACACCGTTAGACTTTTCAGCCTGGAGAGAAGGCATCTGAGGGCTGATCTTATTTAGGAACATCAGTTGGTAATTGGTATAGAAAAAGTTAATCTGGAATCGTGCTTTAAATTGAACTGTGGGAGTGGGACAAGAGAACAAAGAGGATGGAGGCAAATTTCTGAGAAGTGCAAAAACAATAGGGGAGAAATAGTGGGGGATTTCAACTACCCGAATATTAACTGTAATACAATCAGTGCACAAAATTTGAGGGCTCAAAATTTTTAAATTGCAATCAGGAAAACTATTTTAGCGAGTACATAGCAAGCCCAACAAGAGAGGGGGCAGTTCTGGATTTAGTTTTAGGGAATGAAGCTGGGCAGGTGGAAGGAGTATCAGTGGGAGAGCATTTTGGTGGTAGTGATCATAACACAGTCAGATTTAGCGTAGTTATGGAAAAGGACAAAAATAGAACAGGAGTAAAAGCTCTCAATTGGGGAAAGGCCAATTTTACTAAGCTGAGAAGTGATTTAACAAAAGTGGACTGGAAACAGTTACTTGAAGGTAAATCAGTGTCAGAGCAGTGGGAGACATTCAAGGGGGAGATTCAAGGGGTTCAGAGTAAACATGATCCCACAAAGAAAAAGGGGTGGGACTGTCCAATCTAGAGCCCCCTGGATGACAAGGAGCATACAGGGTAAGATAAGGCAAAAGAGGGAAGTTTATGTCAGACACCGAGAGCTCAATACTTCAGAAAGCCGAGAGGAGTATCGAAAGTGCAGGGGTGAAATTAAAAAGGAAATCAGAAAAGCAAAGAGAGGGCATGAAAAAATACTGGCAAGTAAAATCAAGGAAAATCAAAAGATGTTTTATAAATACATAAATAGCAAGAGGATAACTAAGGAAAGAGTAGGGCCAATTAGAGATCAAAAAGGTAAACTATGTGTGGAGGCGGAAGATGTGGGTCTGGATCTTAATGAATACTTTGCATCTGTCTTCACAAAAGAGAGGGACGATGCAGACATTGTAGTTAAGGAGGAGGAGTGTGAAATATTGGATGGGATAAATATAGTGAGAGAGGAAGTATTAAGGGGATTAGCATCTTTGAAAGTAGATAAATCACCAGGCCTGGATGAAATGTATCCCAGGCTGTTAAAAGATACAAAGGAGGAAATAGCGGAGGCTCTGACCATCATTTTCCAATCCTCCCTGGCTACAGGCATGGTGCCGGAGGATTGGAGGACTGTGAACATTGTACCGTTGTTTCAAAAGGGAGAGAGGGAGAGACTGAGTAATTACAGGCCGGTCAGTCTAACCTCGGTGGTGGGCAAATTATTGGAATCAATTCTGAGGGACAGGATATATCTTCACCTAGAAAGTCACGGATTGATCAATGTCAGTCAGCATGGATTTGTTAAGGGAAGGTCGTGTCTGACAAACTTGGTTGAATTTTTTGACAAGGTAACAAGGAGGATCGATGAGGGTAGCATGTTTGATGTAGTGCACATGGATTTTAGCAAGGCTTTTGACAAGGTCCCACATGGCAGACTAATCAAAAAAGTAAAAGCCCATGGGATCCAAGGGAAAGTGGCAAGTTGGATCCAAAATTGGCTCAGTGACAGGAAGCAAAGGGTAATGCTCAACGAGTTTTTAAAATTCGTTCATGGGATGTGGGCGTCGCTGGCGAGGCCAGCATTTATTGCCCGCCCCTAATTGCCCTTGGGAAGGTGGTGGTGAGCCGCCTTCTTGAACCGCTGCAGTCAATGTGATGAAGGTTCTCCCAAGGTCCTGTTAGGTAGCGAATTCCAGGATTTTGACCCGGCAACAATGAAAGAACAGCGATATATTTCCAAGTCGGGATGGTGTGTGACTTGGAGGAGAACATGCAGGTGGTGTTGTTCCCATGTGCCTGCTGTCCTTGTCCTTCTAGGTGGTAGAGGTCGCGGGTTTGGGAGGTGTTGTTGAAGAAGCCTTGGCGAGTTGCTGCAGTGCATCCTGTGGATGGTACACACAGCAGCCACAGTGCGTCGGTGGTGAAGGGAGTGAATGTTTATGGTGGTGGATGGGGTGCCAGTCAAGCGGGCTGCTTTGTCCTGGATGGTGTCGAGCTTCTTGAGTGTTGTTGGAGCTGCACTCATCCAGGCAAGTGGAGAGTATTCCATCACACTCCTGACTTGTGCCTTGTAGATGGTGGAAAGGCTTTGGGGAGTCAGGAGGTGAGTCACTCGCCGCAGAATACCCAGCCTCTGACCTGCTCTCGTAGCCACAGTATTTATGTGGCTGGTCCAGTTAAGTTTCTGGTCAATGGTGACCCCCAGGATGTTGATGGTGGGGGATTCGGCGATGGTAATGCCGTTGAATGTCAAGGGGAGGTGGTTAGACTCTCTCTTGTTGGAGATCGTCATTGTCTGGCACTTATCTGGCGCGAATATGACTGGAAGGCTGTTTCCAGTGGGGTTCCGCAGGGCTCATTACTGGATCCCTTGCGTTTTGTGGTATATATTAATGATTTGGACTTAAAAGTAGGGGGCATGATTAAGAAGTTTGGAGATGATACAAAAATTGGCTGTGTGGTTAATAGTGAGGAGGAAAGCTGTAGACTGCAGGAAGATATCAATGGACTGGTCAGGTGGACAGAAAAGTGGCAAATGGAACTCAATCCGGAGAAGTGTGAGGTAATGCCTTTAGGGAGGGCAAAGAAGGCAAGGGAGTACACTATAAATGGGAGGTTACTGAGAGGTGTAGAGGAAGTGAGGGACCTTGGAGTGCAAAAAATGGCACCGATCCTGGCGAATGGGAAAGATACAAAGATCAACAAAGGGTCACAAAACACATTGTAAGAGCTACAAAAAGAGAGTATGAAAAGAAACGCGCAAGGGATATCAAAACCAATACAAAGAACCTTTATAGTTATATTAGGAAAAAGAGGGTGGTCAGGAGCAGTGTTGGCCCCTTAAAAACTGAAAGTGGGGATATTGTCATTGACAATGGGGAAATGGCGGACATGTTGAACAATTACTTTGCGTCAGTATTTACAGTCGATAAAGAGGACAGCATGCCGGAAATCCCAAGAAAACTTATATTGAATCAGGGACAGGGACTCAATAAAATTAACATAAGTAAAGCAACAGTAATGAAGAAAATAATAGCACTAAAGAGTGACAAATCCCCAGGACCAGATGGTTTCCATCCCAGGGTTTTAAAGGAAGTAGGTGAGCACATTGCAGATGCCCGAACTATAATCTTTCAAAGTTCTCTAGATTCAGGAACTGTCCCTCTAGATTGGAAAATTGCACATGTCACTCCGTTTTTTAAGAAAGGAGAGAGAGGGAAACCAAGGAATTATCGACCAGTTAGCCTAACATCTGTTGTGGGGAAAATTCTGGAGTCTATAATTAAGTATAGGGTGACTGAACAGCTCGAGAATTTTCAGTTAATCAGAGAGAGCCAGCATGGATTTGTGAAAGGTAGGTCGTGCCTGACAAACCTGATTGAATTTTTTGAAGAGATGACTAAAGTAGTGGACAGGGGAATGTCAATGGATGTTATTTATATGGACTTCCAGAAGGCATTTGATTAGGTCCCACATAAGAGACTGTTAGCTAAGATAGAACCCATGGAATCGAGGGAAAAGTACGGACTTGGTTAGGAAGTTGGCTGAGCGAAAGGCGACAGAGAGTAGGGATAATGGGTAGGTACTCACATTGGCAGAATGTGACTAGTGGAGTCCTGCAGGGATCTGCCTTGGGGCCTCAATTATTCACAATATTTATTAATGACTTAGATGAAGGCATAGAAAGTCTCATATCTAAGTTTGCCGATGACACAAAGATTGGTGGCATTGTAAGCAGTGTAGATAAAAACATAAAATTACAAAGCGATATTGATAGATTAGGTGAATGGGCAAAACTGTGGCAAATGGAATTCAATGCAGGCAAATGTGAGGTCATCCACTTTGGACCAAAAAAGGATAGAACAGGGTACTTTCTAAATGGTAAAAAGTTAAAAACAGTGGATGTCCAAAGGGACTTTGGGGTTCAGGTACATCGATCATTGAAGTGTCATGAACAGGTGCGGAAAATAATCAATAAGGCTAATGGAATGCTGGCCTTTATATCTAGAGGACTGGAGTACAAGGGGGCAGAAGTTATGCTGCAGCTATACAAAACCCTGGTTAGACCGCACCTGGAGTACTGTGAGCAGTTCTGGGCACCGCACCTTCGGAAGGACATATTGGCCTTGGATGGAGTGCAGCGTAGGTTTACTAGAATGATACCCGGACTTCAAGGGTTAAGTTATGAGGAGAGATTGCACAAATTGGGGTTGTATTCTCTAGAGTTTAGAAGGTTAAGGGGTGATCTGATCGAAGTTTATAAGATATTAAGGGGAACAGATAGGTGGATAGAGAGAAACTATTTCCGCTGGTTGGGGATTCTAGGAGTAGGGGGCACAGTCTAAAAATTAGAGCCAGACCTTTCAGGAGCGAGATTAGAAAACATTTCTACACACAAAGGGTGGTAGAAGTTTGGAACTCTCTTCCGCAAACGGCAATTGATACCAGCTCAATTGCTAAATTTAAATCTGAGATAGATAGCTTTTTGGCAACCAAAGGTATTAAGGGATATGGGCCAAAGGCAGGTATATGGAGTTAGATCACAGATCAGCCATGATCTTATCAAATGGCGGAGCAGGCTCGAGGGGCTGAATGGCCTATTCCTGTTTCTATATTCCTATGTTCCTATGCATGTCCACAGATCCCTGAAGGTAGCAGGACAGGTAGATAAGGTGGTTAAGAAGGCATACGGGATACTTTCCTTTATTAGCCGAGGCATAGAATATAAGAGCAGGCTGGTTATGCTTGAACTGTATAAAACATTGAGTATGTTTACAGTTCTGGTCACCACATTACAGGAAAGATGTGATTGCACTAGAGAGGGTACAGAGGAGATTTACGAGGATGTTGCCAGGACTGGAGAATTTTAGCCAAGAGGAAAGATTGGATAGGCTGGGTTTTTTTTCTTTGGAACAGAGGAGGCTGAGGGGTGATTTAATTGAGGTATATAAAATTATGAGGGGCCTAGATAGAGTGGATAGGAAGGACCTATTTCCCTTAGCAGAGGGGTCAGTGACCAGGGGGCGTTGAATTCAAGTGATTGGTAGAAGGATTAGAGGGGAGCTGAGGAGAATTTTTTTCACCCAGAGGGTGGTGGGGGTCTGGAACTCACTGCCTGAAAGGGTGGTCGAGGCAGAAACCCTCAACTCATTTAAAAAGTACCTGGATGTGCACCTGAAGTGCTGTAACCTACAGGGCTACGGACTGAGTGCTGGAAAGTGGGATTAGGCTGGGGGGCTCATTTTCGGCCGGCGTGGACACGATGGGCCGAATGGCCTCCTCCTGTGCTGCAAATTTTCGATGATTCTGTGACACAGATTCAAACTTGTAAAACAGTAAATTGATACGAGGTAGTGGAGAGAGAGAATGATCAACACTTGGAGTGATGGAGGCAGAAACCTCGAATCTTGTAAGAAACAATCAGATGCAGCAGTGGGACAGGGGAGAGTAGGGTTGCTCTGGATGGATGAATTAAGGTGGGTGGAATGGCCTTCGTCAGGCGATCTTGTGAAGACACAAAACCTTGTTGTTGAGATTGAATTAATTCCACCAGATGGCAGCATAGCACCTTGTTAAACAGCAGGGCTCCTGCAGGCACAGTGCGATCAAACTGTGCAGTGGCTTCGGAAATAGATGTGATTGAGAAAAATAATGGTTAAAACATTGTAATTACATTGTAATCAGTGCCTGGACACTGCAGGTCAGTTTATATTTGTAAATGATCAAATTTCCTAATGATGTGTATTTCCCTCATATTTACTAAATCTGAATGTCACATCGCTGATTTGCTGGGTGAGTTAAAAAGATTGCAAAAACTAGTGTAGCACATTGTAACTATTACTTTACTTGTGCAATCAATCAGAATGCTCAACAAAGTTGGATCTAACCAGACATTATTGTACTCGAAATGACTGCGGGATTAAACTGTCAGTTAATAATTTGATGTGGAGATGCCGGTGATGGACTGGGGTTGACAAATGTAAAGAATCTTACAACACCAGGTTATAGTCCAACAGTTTTATTTGAAAATCACAAGCTTTCGGAGATTATCTCCTTCGTCAGGTGAGTGAGTGTGGGACTCCTTGAACGTTTCGCATTTATAGTCCGAGAACAATACCTGGTGATTACAGATAATCTTTCCAACTGCCCGTTGTCAAGGCAATCAAAGTGTTCAGACAGAGAAATGTTACCTACAGGATCACTGAATATGCAAACGGCCAGAACAAAAGACAGAGAGAGAGAGAGAGAAACATCCGAAAGGAAGAGAAAGACAGAGAATGACCCGTTGTATTAAAAACAGATAACTTTTATTCGCTGGTGGGGTTACGTGTAGCGTGACATGAACCCAAGATCCCGGTTGAGGCCGTCCTCATGGGTGCGGAACTTGGCTATCAATTTCTGCTCGACGATTTTGCGTTGTCGTGTGTCTCGAAGGCCGCCTTGGAGTACGCTTACCCGAAGATCGGTGGCTGAATGTCCTTGACTGCTGAAGTGTTCCCCGACTGGGAGGGAACCCTCCTGTCTGGTGATTGTTGCGCGGTGTCCGTTCATCCGTTGTCGCAGTGTCTGCATGGTCTTGCCAATGTACCATGCTCCGGGGCATCCTTTCCTGCAACGTATGAGGTAGACAACGTTGGCCGAGTCACAGGAGTATGAACCATGTACCTGGTGGGTGGTGTCCTCTCGTGTGATGGTTGTATCTGTGTCGATGATCTGGCATGTCTTGCAGAGGTTGCCGTGGCAGGGTTGTGTGGTGTCGTGGACACTGTTCTCCTGAAAGCTGGGTAATTTGCTGCGAACCCTCTCACCCTCTGTCTTTTGTTCTGGCCGTTTGTATATTCGGTGGTCTTGTATGTAACATCTCTCTGTCTGAACACTTTGATTGCCTTGACAACGGGCAGTTGGAAAGATTATCTGTAATCACCAGGTATTGTTCTCGGACTATAAATGTGAAACGTTCAAGGAATCCCACTCACTCACCTGACGAAGGAGATAATCTCCGAAAGCTTGCGATTTTCAAATAAAACTGTTGGACTATAACTTGGTGTTGTAAGATTCTTTACAGTTAATAATTTGCCTGTGTATGTGGATTCTGGTATTAACTTGTGGTTACATAGTTTACCGAGTTTACATAGTTTACCCACTGCAAAAAGAGGCAGAACCTAAATTTAACAATTACCTCCACCTTTTATTAAATTTATGTAAAGACAAAACTTGCTGAGGGCTGATTAATATAGAATTATAGAATCATGCAGCACAGAAGGAGGCCATTCGGCCCATCGTGCCTGTGCCGGCTCTTTGAAAGAGCTCTCCAATTGGTCCCACTCCCCTGCTCTTCCCCATAGCGCTGCAGATCTTTCCTTGTCAAGGAAATAGATGGTGAAAGGCCGAGGGCCCAGTGCAGATCCCTGGGGATGGTCAGGTCTGAGGTCTCTCTGCAGTGCAGTCTGCAGAGAACCTCCTGCATGTGTTTGTTGCATTCAGCACAACCCTGAAATGCACATGGGACCAGACATCAAGCGGACCTTCCCACATCTGGAGAGGAAGGAGCTGAAGTGGGAGGGCGAAGATACCAGCTTGTAGACAGAGGTGCTCGAGGTTAGTGGATTGCCCAGTGTCTCGCCCGGTCTACTCATCGGCATTAGTGTTAATCATGGCTCAGTGGGCAATTCCCTCACTCTGAGTCAGCAGGGTCAAATTCCACTCCAGAGACTTGAGCACAGAATCTCGGCTGATACTCCAATACAATACTGAGGGAGAGCTGCACTGTCGCAGGTTCAGTACTGGGGGAGCGCTGCACTGTCAGACGGTCAGTACTGAGGGAGAGCTGCACTGTCAGAGGGTCAGTACTGAGGGAGAGCTGCACTGTCAGAGGGTCAGGCCTGAGCGAGAGCTGCACTGTCAGAGGGTCAGTACTGAGGGAGGGCTGCACTGTCGGAGGGTCAGGCCTGAGGGAGCGCTGCACTGTCAGAGGGTCAGTACTGAGGGAGGGCTGCACTGTCGGAGGGTCAGTACTGAGGGAGCGCTGCACTGTCGGAGGGTCAGTACTGAGGGAGTGCTGCACTGTCAGAGGGTCAGTACTGAGGGAGGGCTGCACTGTCAGAGGGTCTGTACTGAGGGAGCGCTCCACTGTCAGAGGGTCTGTACTGAGGGAGGGCTGCACTGTCGAAGGGTCAGCACTGAGGGAGTGCTGCACTGTCAGAGGGTCAGTACTGAGGGAGTGCTGCACTGTCGGAGGGTCAGTACTGAGGGAGAGCTGCACTGTCGGAGGGTCAGGACTGAGCGAGAGCTGCACTGTCAGAGGGTCAGTACTGGGGGAGTGCTGCACTGTCAGAGGGTCAGGACTGAGGGAGAGCTGCACTGTCGGAGGGTCAGTACTGAGGGAGCGCTGCACTGTCGGAGGGTCTGTACTGGGGGAGTACTGCACTGTCGGAGGGTCAGTACTGAGGGAGTGCTACACTGTCGGAGGGTCAGTACTGGGGGAGAACTGCACTGTCGGAGGGTCAGTACTGAGGGAGCGCTGCACTGTCAGAGGGTCAGTACTGAGGGAGTGCTGCACTGTCGGAGGGTCTGTACTGAGGGAGGGCTGCACTGTCGGAGGGTCAGTACTGGGGGAGTACTGCACTGTCGGAGGGTCAGTATTGAGGGAGCGCTCCACTGTCAGAGGGTCACTACTGAGGGAGGGCTGCACTGTCAGAGGGTCAGTACTGAGGGAGTGCTGCACTGTCGGAGGGTCAGTACTGAGGGAGGGCTGCACTGTCGAAGGGTCAGTACTGAGGGAGTGCTGCACTGTCAGAGGGTCAGTATTGAGGGAGCGCTCCACTGTCAGAGGGTCACTACTGAGGGAGTGCTGCACTGTCGGAGGGTCAGTACTGAGGGAGCGCTGCACTGTCGAAGGGTCAGTACTGAGGGAGTGCTGCACTGCCGGAGGGTCAGTACTGGGGGAGTGCTGCACTGTCAGAGGGCTGGTACTGGGGGAGTGCTGCACTGTCAGAGGTGCCAGCTTTCGGATAAAACGTTAAACCAGGCCCTGCATGCCCTCTCAGGGGACATAAAAGATCTCAGGGTGCTTTTTTGAAGAAGAGCAGGGGAGTTCTTACAGTGTCCTCGAGACCACTATCATATACAGGAGGCCTGACTCGAGACCACTATCATATACAGGAGGCCTGACTCGAGACCACTATCATATACAGGAGGCCTGACTCGAGACCACTATCAGATACAGGAGGCCTGACTCGAGACCACTATCATATACAGGAGCAAAAGCAAAATACTGTGGATGCTGGAAATTTAAAATAAAAACAGAAAATGTTGGAAATACTCAGCTGGTCAGGTAGCATCTGTGGAGAGATAAACAGAGTTAATGTTTCAGGTTTATTCATAGAAGCTTGGAGTACAAAAGGAAGGAAGTTTATGAAACACTGGCTAATCCTCAGCTGGAGTACTGTGTCCAATTCTGGGAACCACACTTTAGGAAGGATGTCAAGGCCTTAGAGAGGGTGCAGAGGAGATTTACTAGAATGGTTCCAGGGTGAGGGAGAGACTGGAGCAGTTGAGATTGTTCTCCTTAGAGCAGAGAAGGTTAAGAGGAGATTTGATAGGGGTATTCAAAATCATGAGTTCATAAGGAGAAACTGTTTCCAGTGGCAGGAGGGTCGGTAACCAGAGGACACAGATTTAAGGTGATCGGCAAAAGAACCAGAGGTGACATGAGGAAACATTTTTTTACACAGTGAGTTGTTATGATCTGGAATTCACTGCCTGAAAGGGCGGTGGAAGCAGATTCAATAATAACTTTCAAAAGGGAATTGGATAAATACTTGAAGGGAAAAAATGTCCAGGGCTCTGGGGAAAGAGTAGGGGAGTGGGACTAATTGGATAGCTCTTTCAAAGAGCTGGCACAGGCATGATGGGCCGAATGGCCTCCCTCCATACCATGATACTATGCTGGGTCACTGACCTTTCATCAGAACTGGAAGAAGTAAAGAATTAACAGTTTTTAATCAAGTACAGAACCAGGGAAAGGTGGGGTCGGTGGGGGGCGGGGGGCGTGTGGGGAGGGCAGTGGTTGGTGGTGGGGTTGGGTGAGCAGCAGAGAGGAACGAGAACCATTACCAGCACCCGCTGTCTGAGAAAATAGGAGCAGTGGTTCTGATCTGAAGTTATTGAAATCAATGTTGAGTCCGGAAGATTGTAAAATGCCTAAAGGGAAGATGAGGTGCTGTTCCTCGAGCTTCCCTTGAGCTTCATTGGAACAGTGTAAGGGGCCGAGGACAGAGAGGTCTTTTGCCAATCACCTTAAATCTGTGTCCCCTGGTTACCGACCCTTCTGCCAATGGGAACAGTTTCTCTTTATTTACTTTATCTAAACCCTCCATGATTTTGAACACTTCTATCAAATCTCCTCTTAACCTTCTCTGCTCGAAGGAGAACAACCCCAGCTTCTCCAGTCTATCCACGTAACTGAAGTCCCTCATCCCTGGAACCATTCTAGTAAGAAGAAAGAAGGAAAGAAAGACTTGCATTTACATAGCGCCTTTCATGACCTTAGGATGTCCAAAAGCATTTTACAACCAATGATGTACTTTTGAAGTGTAGTCACCGCTGTAATGTAGAAAACGCGGCAGCCAATTTGCGCACAGCAAGATCCCACAAACAGCAATGTGATAATGACCAGATAATCTGTTTTAATGATGTTGGTTGAGGGATAAATATTGGCCAAGACACCGGGGAGAATTCCCCTGCTCTTCTTCGAATAGTGCCATGGGATCTTTTACATCCACCTGAGAGAGCAGGCAGGGCCTCGAATTAACGTCTCATCCGAAAGACATGGAAATCCGAAATTCGAGTAAATCTCCTCTGCACCCTCTCTAAGTCCTTGACATCCTTCCTAAAGTGTGGTGCCCAGAATTGGAGACAATACTCCAGCTGAGACCCAACCAGTGTTTTACAAAGGTTTAGCATAATTTCCTTGCTTTTGTACTCTGTGCCTCTATTAATAAAGCCCAGGATCCCACATGCTTTTTGAACAGCCTTCTCAACTTGTCCTGCCACCTTCAAAGATTTGTGCATGTAAACCCCCAGGTCTCTCTGTTCCTGCACCCCCTTTAAAATTGTACCATTTAGTTTTTATTGCTTCTCCTCATTCTTCCTACCAAAATGTATCACTTCACACTTCTCTGTGTTAAATTTCCATCTGCCATGCGTCTGCCCATTTCACCAGTCTGTCTCTGTCCTCCTGAAGTCTGTTACTATCCTTCACATTGTTTACTACATTTCCGAATTTCGTGTCATCTGCAAACTTTGAAATTATACCCTCTATACCCAAGTCCAGGTCATTAATATATATTAGAAAGAGCAGTGGTCCTAATACTGACCCCTGGGGAACACCACTGTATACTTCCCTCCAGTCTGAAAAACAACCGTTCACCACTACTCTCTGCTTTCTGCCTCTTAGCCAATTTTGTATCCACGCTGCCACTGTCCCTTTAATCCCATTGATTTGAATTTTGCTAACAAGTCTATTATTTTTTAAAATTCATTCATGGGATGTGGGCGTCGCTGGCGAGGCCGGCATTTATTGCCCATCCCTAATTGCCCCTTGAGAAGGTGGTGGTGAGCCGCCTTCTTGAACCGCTGCAGTCCGTGTGGTGACGGTTCTCCCACAGTGCTGTTAGGAAGGGAGTGCCAGGATTTTGACCCAGCGACGATGAAGGAACGGCGATATATTTCCAAGTCGGGATGGTGTGTGACTTGGAGGGGAACGTGCAGGTGGTGGTGTTCCCATGTGCCTGCTGCCCTTGTCCTTCTAGGTGGTAGAGGTCGTGGGTTTGTGAGGTGCTGTTGAAGAAGCCTTGGCGAGTTGCTGCAGTGCATCCTGTGGATGGTACACACTGCAGCCACTGTGTGCCGGTGATGAAGGGAGTGAATGTTTAGGGTGGTGGATGGGGTGCCAATCAAGCGAGCTGCTTTGTCCTGGATGGTGTCGAGCTTCTTGAGTGTTGTTGGAGCTGCACTCATCCAGGCAAGTGGAGAGTATTCCATCACACTCCTGACTTGTGCCTTGTAGATGGTGGAAAGGCTTTGGGGAGTCAGGAGGTGAGTCACTCGCTGCAGAATACCCAGCCTCTGACCTGCTCTTGCAGCCACAGTATTTATGTGGCTGGTCCAGTTAAGTTTCTGGTCAATGGTGACCCCCAGGATGTTGATGGTGGGGGATTCGGCGATGGTAATGCCACTGAATGTCAAGGGGAGGTGGTTAGACTCTCTCTTGTTGGAGATAGTCGTTGCCTGGCACATGTCTGGCACGAATGTTACTTGCCACTTATAAGCCCAAGCCTGGATGTTGTCCAGGTCTTGCTGCATGCGGGCACGGACTGCTTCATTATGTGGTACTTTATCAAATGCCTTTTGAAAGTCCATATACACAGCATCAACCGCACTACCCTCATCAACCCTCTCCGCTACTTCATCAAAGATCTCAATCAAATTAGTCAAACACAATTTTCCTTCAACAAATCCATGCTGACTCTCATTTATTAGCCCAGACTTTTTGAAATGCCAATTAATTTTGTCCCAGATTATTGTCTCTAGAAGTTTCTCCACCACTGACATTAGGCTGACTGGCCTGTAATTGTCGGGTTTATCCCTCTCCCCCTTTTTTGAACAGGGGTGTAAAATTTACAATCCTCCAGTCCTCCGGCACCACCCCCGTATCTAAGGAGGATTGGAAGATTGTGACCAGAGCTCCTGCAATTTCCACCCTTACTTCCCTCAGTAACCTAGGATGCATCCCATCCGGACCGGGTGACTTTCCTACTTTGAGTATTGCCAATCTTTTAAGTACCTCCTCTTTATCTATTTTTATCCTATCCAATATCACTACTGCCTCCTCCTTCACTGCTACACTGGCAGCATCCTCTTCTCTAGTGAAGACCGATGTGAAGTATTCATTTATTACCTCAGCCATTCCCTCTGTCTCCACTAGAAGATCTCCTTTTTTGTCCCTAATCGGTCCCACCCTTCCTTTGACTACCTTTTTACTATTTATATGTTTATAAAAGACTTTTGTGTTCCTTTTATGTTAGCCGATAATCTATTCTCATTCTCTCTCTTTGTCCCTCTGATTCCCTTTTTTTGATCTCCTCTGTACTTTCTGTATTCAGCCCTGTTCTCTACTGTATTATGAACCTTACATTTGTCATAAGCCTCCTTCTTCTGTTTTATTTTAATCTCGATATCTTTAGTCATCCAGGGAGCTCTAGTTTTGGATGCTCTTCCTTTCCCCCTCGAAGGGATGTGTTTACTCTGTACCCGAACCATCTCCTCCCTGAAGGCCTCCCATTGCTCAGTTACTGTTTTGCTTAACAATTATTGATTCCAATCCACCAGGGCAAGATCCATTTTAACTCAATTTGCTCTCCTCCAGTTAAGCATTTTCGCATTTGATTGTTCCTTATCCTTTTCCATAATTTTTCTGAACCTAATGATATTATGATCACTGTTCACCAAATGCTCCCCCACTGAAACATGCTCCATTTGCCCCACTTCATTCCCCAGAACTAGATCCAGCACTTTTCTTCCTGGTTGGGCTGGAAACACACTGATCCAGAAAGTTCTCTTGAACACATTTCAGGAATTCCTCCCCCTCTTTGCCCTTTACACTGTTACTGTCTCAGCTTATATTGGGATAATTGAAGTCTCCCATTATCACTACTCTATAGTTCTTGCATCTTTCTGTAATTTGTCTGCAAATTTTCTCCTCTCTCTCCTTCCCACTATCCGGTGGCCTGTATTATACACCCAATAGTGCAATAGCTCCTCTACTGTTCCTTAATTCTCACCAAATAGGTTCTGTCTTTGACCCCTCAAGAACATCATCCCTTTCCATGGCTATAATAGTTTATTTGACCAATACTGCCCCCCTCCTTTCTTTCCTTCCCTATCTTTCCTGAATATCTTGTAGCCAGGAATATTAAGTACCCAATCCTCCCCTTCTTTGAGCCAGGTCTCTGTTATTGTCACTATATCATAGTCCCATGTGGCGACTTGAGCCTGCAGCTCACCAACCTTATTTACCACACTTCATGCATTTACGTACACACACTCCAATCTCATCTTCGACTGCCTCGCATTTTCCCCCTGTCTGATCCCTCCTATTTCTGAACTATTCGTTACTCTACTCGAGGGTGGCAAATGTAACCCCACTATTTAAAAAAGGAGGGAGAGAAAAAACAGGGAATTACAGAGCCTAACATCAGTAGTGGGGGAAAATGCTAGAGTCTATTATAAAGGATGTGATAACAGAACACTTGGAGGGCATTAATGGGATTGGACAAAGTCAGCATGGGTTTATGAAAGGGAAATCATGCTTAACAAATCTACTAGAGTTTTTTGAGGATGTAATTAATAGAATAGATAGGGGAGAACCAGTGGATGTGGTGTATTTGGATTTTCAGAAGGCTTTTGATAAGGTCCCACACAAGAGGTTAATGTGCAAAATTAAAGCACATGTGATTGGGGGGAATATACTGGCATGGATTGAGAATTGGTTGACAGACAGGAAACAGAGAGTAGGAATAAACGGGTCTTTTTCCGGGTGTCAGGCAGTGACTAGTGGGGTACCGCAGGGATCAGTGCTTGGGCCCCAGCTATTCACAATATATATCAATAATTTGGATGAGGGAACTGAATGTAACATTTCCAAGTTTGCAGACGACACAAAGCTGGGGTGGAATGTGAGCTGTGAGGAGGATGCAAAGAGGCTCCAATGTGATTTAGACAAGTTGGGTGAGTGGGCAAGAACATGGCAGATGCAGTATAACGTGGATAAATGTGAGGTTATTCACTTTGGTTTTAAGAACAGAAAGGCAGATTATTATCTGAATGATGATAGATTGGGAAAAGGGGAGGTGCAACGAGACCTGGGTGTCCTTGTACACCAGTCTCTGAAAGCGAGCATTCAGGTGCAGCAAGCAGTTAGGACGTCGAATGGTATGTTGGCCTTCATTGCAAGAGGATTCGAGTACAGGAACAGGGATGTCTTACTACAGTTATACAGGGCCTTGGTGAGACCACATCTGGAGTATTGTGTGCAGTTTTGGTCTCCATATCTGAGGAAGGATATCCTTGCCATGGAGGGAGTGCAACGAAGGTTTACCAGACTGATTCCTGGGATGGCAGGACTGACGTATGAGGAGAGATTGGGTCGACTAGGGCTATATTCACTAGAATTTAGAAGAATGAGAGGTGATCTCATCGAAATATATAAAATTCTAACAGGACTAGACAGTCTAGATGCAGCGAGGATGTTCCCGATGGATGGGGAATTCATAACCAGGGGTCACAGTCTCAGGAAACGGGGTATGCCATTTAGAACCGAGATGAGGAGAAATTTCTTCACTCAGAGGGTGGTGAACCTGTGGAATTCTCTACCACAGAAGGCAGTGGAGGCCAAGTCATTAGATGTATTCAAGAAGGAGATAGATATATTTCTTAATGCTAGAGGGATCAAGGGATATGGGGAAAAAGCAGGAACAGGATATTGAGTTGGACGATGAGCCGTGATCATTTTGAATGGCGGAGCAGGCCTGAAGGGCCGAATGGCCTACTCTTGCTCCTATTTTCTATGATTCTATGATTCCAGTGCTACTTGTCTCTCCCAGTCCTCTGTTCACCTTGTTTCTCCTCTCTAATGTTTTATCCTGGTACCCACCCCCCCTACCAAATTAGTTTAAACCCCCCCCCCCACAGCACCAGTGAACCTCCCCGCGAGGACATTGCACCCGGCCCTGTTGAGGTGCAACTCCAGCATCTTGGACGGATCTCTTTTCCTCCCGACGTGATTGGTTCCCACATGGACCATGATTGGCAGAGGATGATCTGTTGAATGTGGAGGCCAGTGGGGTGAGAGGTGAGGACAAGGGGGACCCTATTGTGGTTCTGGGAGGGAGGGTCATTAATCACTCCTGCCCTCCATCCTATCACAGACCTTCCCTTTTGTGCTTTCCTCCTCTCCCCTCCCTCCCCCCCTTTCCCCTGACTCTGTATTTGCTTAAAAACTGTTAACTTTACTTCTTCCAGTGCTGATGAAAGGTCATTGACCTGAAACGTTAACTCTGTTTCTCTCGCCACAGATGCTACCTGACTTGCTGAGTATTTCCAGCAGTTTCTGTTTTTAGTACATATATAGGAGGCCTGACTCCGAGCCTGTTATGAGACCTCACTGCAGACAAAGTTGAAAAGTCAAAAGAGGTGAATTTCTTTAATGGATAACACAATAACAGCCTCAAAATCAGGTGTCAACCTAAAATGCTTTTCTTAAATAGTCTTCCTAACTATCCTCCGAGCTGCTCCCCCAATGGCTTCAGCACGGCCAGTAGAAGGCTGGTGCTCAAGTGAGGCTCATGGTCGATGCCCTGGGAGCTCGGGCCTGAGGGGGCAGGGTCTGGTATACTGAGGGGGCAGCGGTAAGACTGCAGAGTCTGGTCTGCTGCCTGGACAGCGGTGAGACTGCAGAGTCTGGTCTGCTGCCTGGACAGCGGTGAGACTGCAGAGTCTGGTCTGCTGCCTGGACAGCGGTGAGACTGCAGAGTCTGGTCTGCTATCGGGACAGTCTGGCCTGGCTGGCTTCCTGGCACTGGGGCAGTCATTGGTTCAGGGGGTGGCGAAGGAGTAGGCATGCTGACATCCTGAGTGAGGGCAACATATGCCATGCCCTTGAGGCTGAAGCTCGTTATTCCCACTGATCGGGAGGAGAGTGTCTGTAGGAGATCAGTCATGTGATTGAAACTCATGTCCATGTGATCCACCAGCGTACCCAAGGTGATGGACACCAGAACTTTAATGGCATCAGTTTGAGTGTCTATCAAAGTTGATGGAGCTGGTGTCACAGACTCCTGATGTGAGGATCTGGCTACAGCGTCGATAGAAGTGACCACACGCTCCGTGGTAAACTGCAGAGTGCTGAAGACAGAGATGATGACTTCAGGGGACCAGTCTTCAGTTGTAGTGGAGTTGGACAAGGTTTTGGAAAGTTGCCTTGGAAGTACTGCTCCATGCCTGAGAGTTTGGAGGAGTTTCCAGTTTGTGTGGCACTCTGTTACAGCACTGGTTTGCCACACTGCCTGAATGAGTGATTCCTTGAGAAAAAAGAAAGGATGCAATGAAAGGCAGACAGTCTGCTCAGTGCGGCCCACAGCATTGCTGGATGATATCAATGGCTGCCAGCTCCACCTTGCTGTGGGCCTGGTTGTTTGCTGGCTCTCCTCTTCCTTGTGTTGTCAGCCATTTTCTTCTGTAGAATGAGAGAGGGGGAGTTTGTGAGTGGCTGGTGAAAAGGGATGTGTAGATGTGGGCTCAGTGTGTATGTTGAGAGGGAGAAGAAGCAAGTTGTGAGCAAGATGGGGAGCTGTTCAATGGGAAGCTAGTGGCTGGACTGTGAAGTGAGAAAGATGTCATCAGGGGAGTGTAATGATTGGCATTTGCCACCCGGTGAGAACAGAACGATGTTATAGGGCGGTGTGAAGGTGGCAAAATCAAACAAGTGTGTGATTGGAAAGAGGAGGAGAGGGCGTGCACTGTCCCCTTGTGATTGGTGCAGAAGCATTGTGGTGTCGGGGAGAGGTGGGGGGGAGAGGTGGGGGAGGGGGAGTCCTGGTGGGGGAGAGGTTGTGGGGAGAGGTGGGGGGAGAGCTGGTGGAGGAGAGGTGGGGGGAGAGCTGGTGGAGGAGAGGTGGGGGGGAGACCTTGTGGGGGAGAGGTGGGGGGGAGACCTGGTTGGGGAGAGGTGGGGGAGAGACCTGGTGGGGGAGAGGTGGGGGAGAGACCTGGTGGGGGAGAGCTGGTGGGGGTGGGGGGTGGGGGTGGGGGGTGGGGGTGGGGGAGTCCTGTTGGAGGAGAGGTGGTGGTAAGGTAGACCTGGTGCGTGAGGAGGAGACCTGGTGGGGGGTGGGGGAGACCTGGTGGGGGGTGGGGGAGACCTGGTGGGGGGTGGGGGAGACCTGGTGGGGGGTGGGGGAGGGGGAGACCTGGTGGGGGAGAGGTGGGGGTGGGGGAGACCTGGTGGGGGAGAGGTAGGGGGAGGGAGACCTGGTGGGGGAGAGGTAGGGGGGGAGACCTGGTGGGGGAGAGGTCGGGTGGGGGAGAGGTGGGGGAGGGGGAGACCTCTGGAGGAGAGGTGGGGGAGGGGGAGACCTGGTGGGGGAGAGGTGGGGGAGGGGGAGACCTGGTGGGGGAGAGGTAGGGGGGGAGACCTGGTGGGGGAGAGGTCGGGTGGGGGAGAGGTGGGGGAGGGGGAGACCTCTGGAGGAGAGGTGGGGGAGGGGGAGACCTGGTGGGGGAGAGGTGGGGGAGGGGGAGACCTGGTGGGGGAGAGGTGGGGGGGGGGAGACCTGGTGGGGGAGAGGTCGGGTGGGGGAGAGGTGGGGGCGGGGAGACTTGGTGGGGGAGAGGTAGGGTGGGGGAGAGGTGGGGGAGGGGGAGACCTCTGGAGGAGAGGTGGGGAGGGAGACCTGGTGGGGGAGAGGTGGGGGTGGGGGAGACCTGGTGGGGGAGAGGTGGGGTGGGGAGACCTGGTGGGGGAGAGGTCGGGTGGGGGAGAGGTGGGGGAGGGGGAGACCTCTGGAGGAGAGGTGGGGGGGGAGACCTGGTGGGGCAGAGGGAGACCTGGTGGGGGAGAGGTGGGGGGGAGACCTGGTGGGGCAGAGGGAGACCTGGTGGGGGAGAGGTGGGGGTGGGGGAGACCGGGTGGGACAGAGGTGGGGGTGGGGGAGACCGGGTGGGACAGAGGTTGGGGAGGGGGAGACCTGGTGGGGGAGAGGTGGGGGTGGGGGAGACCTGGTGGGGGAGAGGTAGGGGGGGAGACCTGGTGGGGGAGAGGTAGGGGGAGGGAGACCTGGTGGGGGAGAGGTGGGGGCGGGGAGACCTGGTGGGGGAGAGGTAGGGGGGGAGACCTGGTGGGGGAGAGGTGGGGGCGGGGAGACCTGGTGGGGGAGAGGTAGGGGTGGAGACCTGGTGGGGGAGAGGTAGGGGTGGAGACCTGGTGGGGGAGAGGTCGGGTGGGGGAGAGGTGGGGGAGGGGGAGACCTCTGGAGGAGAGGTGGGGGAGGGGGAGACCTGGTGGGGGAGAGGTGGGGGAGGGGGAGACCTGGTGGGGGAGAGGTGGGGGGGGAGACCTGGTGGGGGAGAGGTCGGGTGGGGGAGAGGTGGGGGCGGGGAGACCTGGTGGGGGAGAGGTAGGGGGGGAGACCTGGTGGGGGAGAGGTGGGGGGGAGACCTGGTGGGGGAGAGGTGGGGGTGGGGGAGACCTGTGGTCAGGTGTAATGCAGAGAAGTGGAGATAGATTCTGCTCACCCTCACTGTTCTGATCAGGTCGTTGACATGCTTCCAGCACCGAATCCAAGACCCGGGGGTGATGTGGGCATTGGAATTGTCTGCCACCTCTCTCCACACCTGGTACAGGGTTTGTTTGAGCACCTTCCTGCCATCTGATGGGGTTAGTACCTCCTTCTGTGCCCTTACCTGCTCTGCCAGCAGCTCCACCACTGTGTCTCAGAACTGCGATGCTCTTCCCTGACTCATCTCCAAGTTATGAATCCTCCCCGTGCTGCCACAACGATTTAGTGCAGTTGATTGCAACCTGTTTTATTTTTTATTGTTTTATTCATTCTTGGGATGTGGGCGTCGCTGGCAAGGCCGGCATTTATTGCCCATCCCTAATTGCCCTTGAGAAGGTGGTGGTGAGCCGCCTTCTTGAACCGCTGCAGTCCGTGTGGTGACGGTTCTCCCACAGTGCTGTTAGGAAGGGAGTTCCAGGATTTTGACCCTGGAACGATGAAGGAAATCCAGAGCAGTGAGCTTGCTGGAAATCCCACCTGCTATTGGCCGGGCTGTTCGTCACTGCTGTGATCACGTGGGCGGCTCACCAATTACATTCAAATGGGACCCGATTGTCAAAATGGTCCAGGCCTCAGAATGATTATAGGAACATAGGAGCATTAACGACATTAGGAACAGAAATGGGCCATTCAGCCCCTGGAGCTCACTTCACCTTTCCATTAGAGAGAGTTCCAGATTCCCACTCCCCTTTGTGTGAAGAAGTGCTTCCTGACATCACCCCTGAACGGCCTAGCTCTAATTTTAAGGTTATGTCCCCTTGTTCTGGACTCCCCCCACCAGAGGAAATAGTTTCTCTCTATCTACCCCATCAAATCCTTTAATCATCTTAAACACCTCAATTAAGTCACCTCTAATCTTCCATATTCAAGGGAATACAAGCCTGGCCTGTGCAACCTGTCCTCATAATTTAACCCTTTTAGCCCCGGTATTTTCTGGTGAATCTGCGCTGCATCCCGTCAAAGGCCAATATATCCTTCCTGAGGTGCGGTGCCCAGAACTGATCGCAGTCTCCAGATGTGGTCTAACCAGAGCTTTATATAACTGGAGCAAAACTTCCTCCCCTTTGTATTCCAGCCCCTTTGAGATAAAGGCCAACATTCCATTAGCCTTTGATGTTGGGAAGGCTCCACCCATCACCAGCCCAAAGATCGCCTTAGGTAAAATCTACCCTCTGTGCATCCCCCACTCGAATACACAGATGATATTTTCTCAGTCATGTCCTGCAGTGCATTTACCCACTGAACCAACCAGGGAAGAGGGGCAAGCTGCAGTATCTTTCTTTGTCACTCACTCTTTGAGCATAAAAAAAATTATTGCCATTCCAAGGAAGCTGGACCTATCGACCCTGGGTCCAAGTACAACTGCCTTTTGGGTTGTATTTGGAGGTAGTTTGGTGGAACTGGAAACTGGGATTTTTGGATATTCGGAAGATGTTCAGCGCAGAGAGAATAAAAGTAACAGTCCAGCCAAGTTCACCTTTAAAACAACGAAACAAATTTTACAACTAAGAGGCACTATAATTGACAGACACCAGGACGCTAGAATCACAAGGTCACATGATAATTACAGATGGATCATAGAATCATAGAATGTTTACAGCACAGAAGGAGGCCATTTGGCCCATCGAGCCCATGCCGGCTCTTTGTAAGAGCAATCCAGTTTGTCCCATTCCCCCGCTCCTTCTCCATAGCCCTGCAAATTTTTTCTCTTCAAGTATTTATCCAGTTACTTTTTGAAAGCCAGGATTGAATTTGCTTCCAACGCCCTTTCAGACAGTGCCACTCGCTGCGTAAAAAACTTTTCCCTCATGTCGCCTTTGGCTCTTTTGCCAATTACCTTAAATCTGTGTCCTCTGGTTCTCGACCCTTCCACCAATGGGAACAGTTTCTCTTTATTTACTTTATCTAAACCCGTCATGATTTTGAACACGTCTATCAAATCTCCTCTCAACCTTCTCTGCTCTAAGGAGAACAATCCCAGCTTCTCCAGTCTATCCATGTAACTGAAGTCCCTCATCTCTGGAACCATTCTAGTAAATCTTTTCTGCACCCTCTCTAAGGCCTTCACATCCTTCCTAAAGTGAGGTGCCCAGAATTGAACACAATACTCCAGTTGTGGCCGAACCAGTGTTTTATAAAGGTTCATCATAACTTTCTTACTTTGTTACTTTATGCCTTTATTTGTGCACATATACCCCCAGGGCTCTCTGTTCCTGGACCCCCTTTAGAATCGTACCATTTAGTTTATATTGCCTCTCCCCATTCTTCCTGCCAAAATGTATCACTTCACACTTCTCTGCGTTAAATTTCATCGCCACGTGTCCGCCCATGCCACCAGCCTGTCTATGTCCTCTTGAAGTCTATCACTATCCCCCTCACTGTTTACTACACTTCCAAGTTTTGTGTCATCTGCAAATTTGGAAATTGTGCCCTGTACCCCCAAGTCCAAGTCATTAATATATATCAAGAAAAGCAGTGGTCCCAGCACTGACCCCTGGGGAACACCACTGTACACCTTCATCCAGTCCAAAAAACAACCGATCACCACTACTCTCTGTTTCCGGTCCCTTAGCCAATTCTGTATCCATGCTGCCACTGCCCCCTTTATTTCATGGGCTTCAATTTTGCTGATAGGCCTATTATGTGGCACTTTATCAAATGCCTTTTGAAAGTCTATATACACCACATCAACCACATTGCCCTCATCGACCCTCTCTGCAACCTCATCAAAAAACTCTATCAGGTTAGTTAAATATGATTTGCCTTTAACAAATCCATGCTGGCTTTCCTTAATTACTCCACACTTGTCCAAGTGACTGTTAATTCTGTCCTGGATTATTGTTTCTAAAAGCTTCTCCATCATCAAGGTTGAACTCATTGGTCTGCAGATGCCAGATTTATCCTGAAACACTTTTCTATCCTACTTCCTTTCTTTCCTTCTTCCTTTCATTCTTTCTTTTTGTCTCTGGCCGCTGTAGGTCAGCAGCTTCCCAGATATTCTCTCAATAATGATTCTGAGAATGAAATTGTGCAGAAACCAAACACTGAACAGCAGTGACTGGAGTCCAACAAACAACCTTCCAGAATGTGAATGGAGCCCAAAGCTGCCAAGTGGTTTTATGACTTATGCTTCCTTCCTTCCCATCCCACAAACTTGAAAAATATGTCGAACATTTATTTTGTTGTTTTTCCAATAAATATTATGATTCCCAAGAGAAATATGACATCTGTCAAAAGAAATTCCATATTTAATTATATTTAAAGAAGAAAAATATTTACCACATTTTTTATAGTGCGTGAACTGCAAGTATGTAGATTGTGGGCAGCACGAACTCAGTGTGTAGGTTATGGGCATCACTAACTCAGTGTGCAGGTGATGGGCATCACTAACTCAGCGTGTAGATTATGGGCATCACTAACTCAGTGTGTAGATTATGGGCATCACTACCGCAGTGTGCAGGTTATGGGCATCACTAAATCAGTGTGCAGGTTATGGGCATCACCAACTCAGCGTGTAGATTATGGGCATCACTAACGCAGTGTGCAGGTTATGGGCATCACTAAATCAGTGTGCAGGTTATGGGCATCACTAACTCAGTGTGTAGATTATGGGCAGCACGAACTCAGTGTGTAGGTTATGGGCATCACAAACTCAGTGTGTAGATTATGGGCATCACTAACTCAGTGTGTAGGTGATGGGCATCACTAACTCAGCGTGTAGATTATGGGCATCACTAACTCAGTGTGTAGATTATGGGCATCACTACCGCAGTGTGCAGGTTATGGGCATCACGAACTCAGCGTGTAGAATATGGGCATCACTAACTCAGAGTGCAGATTATGGGCATCACTAACTCAGCGTGTAGATTATGGGCATCACTAACTCAGTGTGTAGATTATGGGCATCACTACCGCAGTGTGCAGGTTATGGGCATCACTAAATCAGTGTGCAGGTTATGGGCATCACCAACTCAGCGTGTAGATTATGGGCATCACTAACGCAGTGTGCAGGTTATGGGCATCACGAACTCAGTGTGTAGGTTATGGGCATCACTAACTCAGTGTGTAGATTATGGGCATCACTAACTCAGTGTGTAGGTGATGGGCATCACTAACTCAGCGTGTAGATTATGGGCATCACTAACTCAGTGTGTAGATTATGGGCATCACTACCACAGTGTGCAGATTATGGGCATCACTAACTCAGTGTGTAGATTATGGGCATCACTAACTCAGTGTGCAGGTTATGGGCATCACTAACTCAGTGTGTAGGTTATGGGCATCACTAATTCAGTGAGTAGGTTATGGGCATCACTAACTCAGCGTGTAGATTATGGGCATCACGAACTCAGTGTGTAGATGATGGGCATCACAAACTCAGTGTGTAGATGATGGGCATCACTAACTCAGTGTGCAGGTTATGGGCATCACTAACTCAGCGTGTAGATTATGGGCATTACAAACTCAGTGTGCAGATAATGGGCATCACTAACTCAGTGTGCAGGTTATGGGCATCACGAACCCAGCGTGTAGATTATGGGCATCACTAACTCAGAGTGGAGGTTATGGGCATCACGAACTCAGCATGTAGATTATGGGCATCACAAACTCAGTTTGTAGATTATGGGCATCACTTCCGCAATGTGCAGGTTATGGGCATCACCAACTCAGTGTGTAGATTATGGGCATCACGAACTCAGTGTGTAGATTATGGGCATCACTAACTCAGTGTGCAGGTTATGGGCATCACGAATTCAGTGAGCAGGTTATGGGCATCACGAACTCAGTGTGTAGATTATGGGCATCACTTCCGCAGTGTGCAGGTTATGGGCATCACTAACTCAGTGTGTAGATTATGGGCATCACGAACTCAATGTGTAGATTATGGGCATCACTAACTCAGTGTGCAGGTTATGGGCATCACTAATTCAGTGAGTAGGTTATGGGCATCACTAACTCAGCGTGTAGATTATGGGCATCACGAACTCAGTGTGCAGATTATGGGCATCACGAACTCAGTGTATAGATTATGGGCATCACTAACTCAGTGTGCAGGTTATGGGCATCACTAACCCAGCGTGTAGATTATGGGCATCATGAACTCAGTGTGTAGGTGATGGGCATCACTAACTCAGCGTGTAGATTATGGGCATCACTAACTCAGTGTGTAGATTATGGGCATCACTACCGCAGTGTGCAGGTTATGGGCATCACGAACTCAGCGTGTAGAATATGGGCATCACTAACTCAGTGTGTAGATTATGGGCATCACTACCGCAGTGTGCAGATTATGGGCATCACTAACTCAGCGTGTAGAATATGGGCATCACTAACTCAGTGTGCAGATTATGGGCATCACTAACTCAGCGTGTAGATTATGGGCATCACTAACTCAGTGTGTAGATTATGGGCATCACTACCGCAGTGTGCAGGTTATGGGCATCACTAAATCAGTGTGCAGGTTATGGGCATCACCAACTCAGCGTGTAGATTATGGGCATCACTAACGCAGTGTGCAGGTTATGGGCATCACGAACTCAGTGTGTAGGTTATGGGCATCACTAACTCAGTGTGTAGATTATGGGCATCACTAACTCAGTGTGTAGGTGATGGGCATCACTAACTCAGCGTGTAGATTATGGGCATCACTAACTCAGTGTGTAGATTATGGGCATCACTTCCGCAATGTGCAGGTTATGGGCATCACCAACTCAGTGTGTAGATTATGGGCATCACGAACTCAGTGTGTAGATTATGGGCATCACTAACTCAGTGTGCAGGTTATGGGCATCACGAATTCAGTGAGTAGGTTATGGGCATCACGAACTCAGTGTGTAGATTATGGGCATCACTTCCGCAGTGTGCAGGTTATGGGCATCACTAACTCAGTGTGTAGATTATGGGCATCACGAACTCAATGTGTAGATTATGGGCATCACTAACTCAGTGTGCAGGTTATGGGCATCACTAATTCAGTGAGTAGGTTATGGGCATCACTAACTCAGCGTGTAGATTATGGGCATCACGAACTCAGTGTGCAGATTATGGGCATCACGAACTCAGTGTATAGATTATTGGCATCACTAACTCAGTGTGCAGGTTATGGGCATCACTAACCCAGCGTGTAGATTATGGGCATCATGAACTCAGTGTGTAGGTGATGGGCATCACTAACTCAGCGTGTAGATTATGGGCATCACTAACTCAGTGTGTAGATTATGGGCATCACTACCGCAGTGTGCAGGTTATGGGCATCACGAACTCAGCGTGTAGAATATGGGCATCACTAACTCAGTGTGTAGATTATGGGCATCACTACCGCAGTGTGCAGATTATTATGCATCACTAACTCAGCGTGTAGAATATGGGCATCACTAACTCAGTGTGCAGATTATGGGCATCACTAACTCAGCGTGTAGATTATGGGCATCACTAACTCAGTGTGTAGATTATGGGCATCACTACCGCAGTGTGCAGGTTATGGGCATCACTAAATCAGTGTGCAGGTTATGGGCATCACCAACTCAGCGTGTAGATTATGGGCATCACTAACGCAGTGTGCAGGTTATGGGCATCACGAACTCAGTGTGTAGGTTATGGGCATCACTAACTCAGTGTGTAGATTATGGGCATCACTAACTCAGTGTGTAGGTGATGGGCATCACTAACTCAGCGTGTAGATTATGGGCATCACTAACTCAGTGTGTAGATTATGGGCATCACTACCACAGTGTGCAGATTATGGGCATCACTAACTCAGTGTGTAGATTATGGGCATCACTAACTCAGTGTGCAGGTTATGGGCATCACTAACTCAGTGTGTAGGTTATGGGCATCACTAATTCAGTGAGTAGGTTATGGGCATCACTAACTCAGCGTGTAGATTATGGGCATCACGAACTCAGTGTGTAGATGATGGGCATCACAAACTCAGTGTGTAGATGATGGGCATCACTAACTCAGTGTGCAGGTTATGGGCATCACTAACTCAGCGTGTAGATTATGGGCATCACAAACTCAGTGTGCAGATAATGGGCATCACGAACTCAGTGTGTAGATGATGGGCATCACTAACTCAGTGTGCAGGTTATGGGCATCACGAACCCAGCGTGTAGATTATGGGCATCACTAACTCGGAGTGTAGGTTATGGGCATCACGAACTCAGCGTGTAGATTATGGGCATCACGAACTCAGTTTGTAGATTATGGGCATCACTTCCGCAATGTGCAGGTTATGGGCATCACCAACTCAGTGTGTAGATTATGGGCATCACGAACTCAGTGTGTAGATTATGGGCATCACTAACTCAGTGTGCAGGTTATGGGCATCACGAATTCAGTGAGTAGGTTATGGGCATCACGAACTCAGTGTGTAGATTATGGGCATCACTTCCGCAGTGTGCAGGTTATGGGCATCACTAACTCAGTGTGTAGATTATGGGCATCACGAACTCAGTGTGTAGATTATGGGCATCACTAACTCAGTGTGCAGGTTATGGGCATCACTAATTCAGTGAGTAGGTTATGGGCATCACTAATTCAGTGAGTAGGTTATGGGCATCACTAACTCAGCGTGTAGATTATGGGCATCACGAACTCAGTGTATAGATTATGGGCATCACTAACTCAGTGTGCAGGTTATGGGCATCACTAACCCAGCGTGTAGATTATGGGCATCACGAACTCAGAGTGTAGGTTATGGGCATCACTAACCCAGCGTGTAGATTATGGGCATCACAAACTCAGTGTGTAGTTTATGGGCATCACGAACACAGCATGTAGATTATGGGCATCACGAACTCAGTGTGTAGGTTATGGGCATCACTAACTCAGCGTGTCGATTATGGGCATCACTAACTCAGAGTGTAGAATATGAGCATCACGAACTCAGTGTGTCGGTTTTGGGCATCACTAACTCAGTGTGTAGGTTTTGGGCATCACTAACTCAGCGTGTAGATTATGGGCATCACGAACTCAGAGTGTAGGTTATGAGCATCACTAGCTCAGTGTATCGGTTATGGGCATCACTAATTCAGCATGTAGATCATGGGCATCACTAACTCAGTGTGTAGATTATGGGCACCACTAACTCAGTGTGTAGGTTATGGGCATCACTAACTCAGTGTGTAGTTTATGGGCATCACAAACTCAGTGTGTAGATTGTGGGCATCACTAACTCAGTGTGTAGATTATGGGCATCACTAACTCAGTGTGTAGATTATGGGCATCACGAACTCAGTGTGTAGGTTATGGGCATCACTAACTCAGTGTGCAGGTTATGGGCATCACTAACTGAGCTTGTGGATTATGGGCATCACGAACTCAGTGTGCAGATGATGGGCATCAATAACTCAGTGTGTAGATTATGGGCATCACTAACTCAGTGTGCAGGTTATGGGCATCACTCACACAGCATGTAGATTATGGGCATCACGAACTCAGAGTGTAGAATATGGGCATCACTAACTTAGTGTGCAGATTATGGGCACCATGAACTCAGTGTGTAGGTTATGGGCATCACTAACTCAGTGTGTAGGTTATGGGCATCACTAACTCAGTGTGCAGTTTATGGGCATCACTAACTCAGGGTGTGGGTTATGGGCATCACTAACTCAGTGTGCAGGTAATGGGCATCGTTTACTCAGTGTGTAGGTTATGGGCATCACTAACTCAGCGTGTGGGTTATGGGCATCACAATCTCAGTGTGCAGTTTATGGGAATCGTTTACTCAGTGTGTAGGTTATGGGCATCACGAACTCAGTGTGTAGGTTATGGGCATCACTAACACAGTGTGTATGTTATGGGCATCACTAACTCAGTATGTTGGTTGTGGGCATCACTAACTCAGTGTGTAGGTTATGGGCATCACTAACTCAGTGTGTAGGTTATGGGCATCACTAACTCAGTGTGCAGTTTATGGGCATCGTTTACTCAGTGTGTAGGTTATGGGCATCACTAACACAGCGTGTGGGTTATGGGCATCACTAACTCAGCGTGTAGATAATGGGCATCACTAATTCAGTGAGTAGGTTATGGGCATCAATAACTTAGTGTGTCGGTTTTGGGCATCACGAACTCAGCGTGTAGATTATGGGCATCACGAACTCAGAGTGTAGGTTATGAGCATCACTAACTCAGTGTCTCGGTTATGGGCATCACTAATTCAGTGAGTAGGTTATGGGCATCACTAACTCAGCGTGTAGATTATGGGCATCACTAACGCAGTGTGCAGGTTATGGGCATCACTAACTCAGCGTGTAGATTATGGGCATCACTAACTCAGCGTGCAGATTATGGGCATCACGAACTCAGTGTGTAGGTTATGGGCATCACGAACTCAGTTTGTAGATTATGGGCATCACTACCGCACTGTGCAGGTTATGGGCATCACTAAATCAGTGTGCAGGTTATGGGCATCACCAACTCAGCGTGTAGATTATGGGCATCACTAACGCAGTGTGCAGATGATGGGCATCAATAACTCAGTGTGTAGATTATGGGCATCACTAACTCAGTGTGCAGGTTATGGGCATCACTCACACAGCATGTAGATTATGGGCATCACGAACTCAGAGTGTAGAATATGGGCATCACGAAATCAGTGTGCAGGTTATGGGCATCACGAACTCAGTGTGCAGGTGATGGGCATCACTAACTCAGTGTGTAGGTTATGGGCATCACTAATTCAGTGAGTAGGTTATGGGCATCACAACTCAACGTGTAGATTATGGGCATCACGAAATCACTGTGTAGATTATGGGCATCACGAACTCAGTGTGCAGATTATGGGCATCACTAACTGAGTGTGCAGGTTATGGGCATCACTAACCCAGCGTGTAGATTATGGGCATCACTAACTCAGAGAGTAGGTTATGGGCATCACTAACTCAGCGTGTAGATTATGGGCATCACGAACTCAGTTTGTAGATTATGGGCATCACGAACTCAGTGTGCAGGTTATGAGCATCACTAACTCAGAGTGTAGATTATGGGCATCACTAACTCAATGTGTAGGTTTTGGGCATCACTAACTCAGTGTGTAGGTTTTGGGCATCACGAACTCAGTGTGTAGATAATGGGCATCACTAACTCAGTGTATCGGTTATGGGCATCACTAATTCAGCATGTAGATTATGGGCATCGCTGACTCAGTGTGTAGATTATGGGCATCACTAACTCAGTGTGTAGGTTATGGGCATCACTAACTCAGTGTGTAGTTTATGGGCATCACTAACTCAGTGTGTAGATTATGGGCATCACTAAATCAGTGTGCAGGTTATGGGCATCACGAACTCAGTGTGCAGGTTATGGGCATCACTAACTCAGTCTGTAGGTTATGGGCATCACTAATTCAGTGAGTAGGTTATGGGCATCACGAACTCAACGTGTAGATTATGGGCATCACGAAATCAGTGTGTAGATTATGGGCATCACGAACTCAGTGTGCAGATTATGGGCATCACTAACTGAGTGTGCAGGTTATGGGCATCACTAACCCAGCGTGTAGATTATGGGCATCACTAACTCAGAGTGTAGGTTATGGGCATCACTAACTCAGCGTGTAGATTATGGGCATCAATAACTCAGTGTGTAGGTTATGGGCATCACTAACTCAGTGTGCAGGTTATGGGCATCACTAACACAGCATGTAGATTATGGGCATCACTAACTCAGAGTGTAGAATATGGGCATCACTAACTCAGTGTGCAGGTTATGGGGATAACTAACTCAGTGTGTTGGTTATGGGCATCACGAACTCAGTGTGTAGGTTATGGGCATCACTAACTCATTACGCAGTTTATGGGCATCACTAACTCAGGGTGTGGGTTATGGGCATCACTAACTCAGTGTGCAGGTTATGGGCATCGTTTACTCAGTGTGTAGGTTTTGGGCATCACTAACTCAGCGTGCAGATTATGGGCATCACGAAATCAGTGTGTAGGTTATGGGCATCACTAACTCATTACGCAGTTTATGGGCATCACTAATTCAGTGAGTAAGTTATGGGCATCACTAACTCAGCGTGTAGATTATGGGCATCACTAACGCAGTGTGCAGGTTATGGGCATCAGTAACTCAGCGTGTAGATTATGGGCATCACTAACTCAGCGTGCAGATTATGGGCCTCACGAACTCAGTGTGTAGGTTATGGGCATCACTAATTCAGTGAGTAGTTTATGGGCATCACTAACTCAGCGTGTAGATTATGGGCATCACGAACTCAGTTTGTAGATTATGGGCATCACAAACTCAGCATGTAGATTATGGGCATCACTAACTCAGAGTGTAGATTATGGGCATCACTAAGACAGTGTGTAGGTTTTGGGCATCACGAACTCAGTGTGCAGGTTTTGGGCATCACTAACTCAGCGTGTAGATTATGGGCATCACAAACTCAATGTGTAGATTATGGGCATCACTAACTCAGTGCGTAGATTATGGGCATCACTAACTCAGTGTGTAGGTTATGGGCATCACTAATTCAGTGAGTAGGCTATGGGCATCACTAACTCAGCGTGTAGATTATGGGCATCACGAAATCAGTGTGTAGATTATGGGCATCACTAACTCAGTGTGCAGATTATGGGCATCACTAACTGAGTGTGCAGGTTATGGGCATCACTAACTCAGCGTGTAGATTATGGGCATCACGAACTCAGTTTGTAGATTATGGGCATCACAAACTCAGTGTGTAGTTTATGGGCATCACGAACTCAGCATGTAGATTATGGGCATCACGAACTCAGCGTGTAGATTATGGGCATCACTAACTCAGAGTGTAGGTTTTGGGCATCACTAACTCAGTGTGTAAGTTTTGGGCATCACTAACTCAGTGTGTAGGTTTTGGGCATCACGAACTCAGTGTGTAGATTATGGGCATCACTAACTCAGTGTGTAGGTTTTGGGCATCACTAACTCAGCGTGTAGATTATGGGCATCGCTAACTCAGTGTGTAGATTATGGGCATCACTAACTCAGTGTGTAGGTTATGGGCATCGCTAACTCAGTGTGTAGATTATGGGCATCACTAACTCAGTGTGTCGGTTATGGGCATCACTAACTCAGTGTGTAGTTTATGGGCATCACAAACTCAGTGTGTAGATTGTGGGCATCACTAACTCAGTGTGCAGATTATAGACATCACTAACTCAGTGTGTAGGTTATGGGCATCACTAACTCAGTGTGTAGGTTATGGGCATCACTAACTCAGTGTGCAGGTTATGGGCATCGTTTACTCAGTGTGTAGGTTATGGGCATCACTAACTCAGTGTGCAGATTATGGGCATCACAAACTCAGTGTGTAGGTTATGGGCATCACTAACTCAGTGTGTAGGTTATGGGCATCACTAACTCAGTGTGCAGGTTATGGGCATCACTAACCCAGCGTGTGGATTATGGGCATCAGTAACTCAGTGTGTAGGTTTTGGGCATCACTAACTCAGTGTGCAGGTTATGGGCTTCACGAACTCAGTGTGCAGTTTATGGGCATCGTTTACTCAGTGTGTAGGTTATGGGCATCACTAACTCAGCGTGTGGGTTATGGGCATCACTAACTCAGCGTGTAGATAATGGGCATCACTAATTCAGTGAGTAGGTTATGGGCATCAATAACTTAGTGTGTCGGTTTTGGGCATCACGAACTCAGCGTGTAGATTATTGGCATCACGAACTCAGTGTCTCGGTTATGGGCATCACTAACTCAGCGTGTAGATTATGGGCATCACAAACTCAGCGTGTAGAATATGGGCATCACTAATTCAGTGAGTAGGTTATGGGCATCACTAATTCAGTGAGTAGGTTATGGGCATCACCAACTCAGCGTGCAGATTATGGGCATCACTAACTCAGCGTGCTGATTATGGGCATCACGAACTCAGTGTGTAGGTTATGGGCATCACTAATTCAGTGAGTAGGTTATGGGCATCACTAACTCAGCGTGTAGATTATGGGCATCACTAACTCAGTTTGTAGATTATGGGCATCACAAACTCAGTATGTAGATTATGGGCATCACTAACTCAGAGTGTCGGTTATGGGGATCACTAACTCAGTGTGTAGTTTAAGGGCATCACTAACTCAGTGTGCAGATAGTGGGCATCACCAACTCAATGTGTCGATTATGGGCATCACTATCTCAGTGTGTAGATTATGGGCATCAATAACTCAGTGTGTAGGTTATGGGCATCACTAACTCAGTGTGCAGTTGATGGGCATCAATAACTCAGTGAGCAGATTATGGGCATCACTAACTCAGTGTGCAGGTTATGGGCATCACTAACACAGCATGTAGATTATGGGCATCACTAACTCAGAGTGTAGAATATGGGCATCACTAACTCAGTGTGCAGGTTATGGGGATAACTAACTCAGTGTGTTGGTTATGGGCATCACGAACTCAGTGTGTAGGTTATGGGCATCACTAACTCATTACGCAGTTTATGGGCATCACTAACTCAGGGTGTGGGTTATGGGCATCACTAACTCAGTGTGCAGGTTATGGGCATCGTTTACTCAGTGTGTAGGTTTTGGGCATCACTAACTCAGCGTGCAGATTATGGGCATCACGAAATCAGTGTGTAGGTTATGGGCATCACTAACTCATTACGCAGTTTATGGGCATCACTAATTCAGTGAGTAAGTTATGGGCATCACTAACTCAGCGTGTAGATTATGGGCATCACTAACGCAGTGTGCAGGTTATGGGCATCACTAACTCAGCGTGTAGATTATGGGCATCACTAACTCAGCGTGCAGATTATGGGCCTCACGAACTCAGTGTGTAGGTTATGGGCATCACTAATTCAGTGAGTAGTTTATGGGCATCACTAACTCAGCGTGTAGATTATGGGCATCACGAACTCAGTTTGTAGATTATGGGCATCACAAACTCAGCATGTAGATTATGGGCATCGCTAACTCAGAGTGTAGATTATGGGCATCACTAAGACAGTGTGTAGGTTTTGGGCATCACGAACTCAGTGTGTAGGTTTTGGGCATCACTAACTCAGCGTGTAGATTATGGGCATCACAAACTCAATGTGTAGATTATGGGCATCACGAGCTCAGTGTGCAGATTATGGGCATCACGAACTCAGTGCGTAGATTATGGGCATCACTAACTCAGTGTGCAGGTTATGGGCATCAGTAACTCAGTGTGTAGGTTATGGGCATCACTAATTCAGTGAGTAGGTTATGGGCATCACTAACTCAGCGTGTAGATTATGGGCATCACCAAATCAGTGTGTAGATTATGGGCATCACTAACTCAGTGTGCAGATTATGGGCATCACTAACTGAGTGTGCAGGTTATGGGCATCACTAACTCAGCGTGTAGATTATGGGCATCACGAACTCAGTTTGTAGATTATGGGCATCACAAACTCAGTGTGTAGTTTATGGGCATCACGAACTCAGCATGTAGATTATGGGCATCACGAACTCAGCGTGTAGATTATGGGCATCACTAACTCAGAGTGTAGGTTTTGGGCATCACTCACTCAGTGTGTAAGTTTTGGGCATCACTAACTCAGTGTGTAGGTTTTGGGCATCACGAACTCAGTGTGTAGATTATGGGCATCACGAACTCAGTGTGTAGGTTTTGGGCATCACTAACTCAGCGTGTAGATTATGGGCATCGCTAACTCAGTGTGTAGATTATGGGCATCACTAACTCAGTGTGTAGGTTATGGGCATCGCTAACTCAGTGTGTAGATTATGGGCATCACTAACTCAGTGTGTCGGTTATGGGCATCACTAACTCAGTGTGTAGTTTATGGGCATCACAAACTCAGTGTGTAGATTGTGGGCATCACTAACTCAGTGTGCAGATTATGGGAATCACTAACTCAGTGTGTAGGTTATGGGCATCACTAACTCAGTGTGTAGGTTATAGGCATCACTAACTCAGTGTGCAGGTTATGGGCATCGTTTACTCAGTGTGTAGGTTATGGGCATCACTAACTCAGTGTGCAGATTATGGGCATCACAAACTCAGTGTGTAGGTTATGGGCATCACTAACTCAGTGTGTAGGTTATGGGCATCACTAACTCAGTGTGTTGGTTGTGGGCATCACGAACTCAGTGTGTAGGTTATGGGCATCACTAACTCAGTGTGTTGGTTGTGGGCATCACGAACTCAGTGTGTAGGTTATGGGCATCACTAACTCTGCGTGGAGATAATGGGCATCACTAATTCAGTGAGTAGGTTATGGGCATCAATAACTTAGTGTGTCGGTTTTGGGCATCACGAACTCAGAGTGTAGGTTATGAGCATCACGAACTCAGTCTCTATGTGATGGGCATCACGAACTGAGCATGGAGATTATGGGCATCACGAACTCAGTGTGTTGGTTATGGGCATCACTAACTCAGTGTGTAGGTTATGGGCATCACTAACTCAGTGTGCAGGTTATTGGCATCGTTTACTCAGTGTGTTGGTTATGGGCATCACTAACTCAGTGTGCAGATTATGGGCATCATAAACTCAGTGTGTCGGTTATGGGCATCACTAACTCAGTGTGTAGGTTATGGGCATCACTAACTCAGTGTGCAGGTTATGGGCATCGTTTCCTCAGTGTGCAGGTTATGGGCATCACTAACTCAGTGTGTAGGTTATGGGCATCACTAACTCAGTGTGTTGGTTGTGGGCATCACGAACTCAGTGTGTAGGTTATGGGCATCATTAACTCAGTGTGTTGGTTGTGGGCATCACGAACTCAGCGTGGATATAATGGGCATCACTAACTCAGTGTGTAGGTTATGGGCATCACTAACTCAGCGTGCAGGTTATGGGCATCACTAACTCAGCGTGGAGATAATGGGCATCACTAATTCAGTGAGTAGGTTATGGGCATCAATAACTTAGTGTGTCGGTTTTGGGCATCACGAACTCAGAGTGTAGGTTATGTGCATCACTAACTCAGTCTCTCGGTTATGGGCATCACGAACTCAGCATGGAGATTATGGGCATCACGAACTCAGTGTGTAGGTTATGGGCATCACTAATTCAGTGAGTCGGTTATGGGCATGACTAACTCAGCGTGTAGATTATGGGCATCACTAACTCAGTTTGTAGATTATGGGCATCACAAACTCAGCGTGTAGATTATGGGCATCACTAACTCAGAGTGTAGAATATGGGCATCACTAACTCAGTGTGTAGATTATGGGCATCACCAACTCAGTGTGTAGGTTTTGGGCATCACTAATTCAGTCAGTAGGTTATGGGCATCACTAACTCAATGTGTAGATTATGGGCATCACGAACTCAGTGTGCAGATTATGGGCATCACGAACTCAGTGTGTAGAATATGGGCATCACTAACTCAGTGTGCAGGTTATGGGCATCACGAACCCAGTGTGTAGATTATGGGATCACGAACTCAGCGTGTAGATTATGGGCATCACAAACTCAGTGTGTAGATTATGGGCATCACGAACTCAGTGTGCAGATTATGGGCATCACGAACTCAGTGTGTAGATTATGGGCATCACAAACTCAGCGTGTAGGTTATGGGCATCACGAACTCAGCGTGTAGATTATGGGCATCACGAACTCAGTTTGTAGATTATGGGCATCACTACCGCAGTGTGCAGGTTATGGGCATCACTAACTCAGTGTGTAGATTATGGGCATCACTCAATCAGTGTGCAGGTTATGGGCATCACGAACTCAGTGTGCAGATTATGGGCATCACGAACTCCGTGTGTAGATTATGGGCATCACTAACTCAGTGTGCAGGTTATGGGCATCACTAACTCAGTGTGTAGGTTATGGGCATCACTAATTCAGTGAGTAGGTTATGGGCATCACTAAATCAGTGTGTAGATTATGGGCATCACGAACTCAGTGTGTAGGTTATGGGCATCACGAACTCAGTGTGTAGGTTATGGGCATCACTAACTCAGAGTGTAGAATATGGGCATCACTAACTCAGTGTGCAGGTTTTGGGCATCACTAACTCAGTGTGCAGATTATGGGCATCACGAACTCCGTGTGTAGATTATGGGCATCACTAACTCAGTGTGCAGGTTATGGGCATCACTAACTCAGTGTGTAGGTTATGGGCATCACGAATTCAGTGAGTAGGTTATGGGCATCACTAACTCAGCGTGTAGTTTATGGGCATCACGAACTCAGCATGTAGATTATGGGCATCACGAACTCAGTGTGTAGGTTATGGGCATCACTAACTCAGCGTGTAGATTATGGGAATCACTAACTCAGAGTGTAGAATATGGGCATCACTGACTCAGTGTGCAGGTTTTGGGCATCACTAACTCAGTGTGTAGGTTTTGGGCATCACAAACTCAGTGTGTAGATTATGGGCATCACTTACTCAGTGTGTAGGTTTTGGGCATCACTAACTCAGCGTGTAGATTATGGGCATCACGAACTCAGTGTGTAGGTTTTGGGCATCACAAATTCAGCATGTAGATTATGGGCATCGCTAACTCAGTGTGTAGGTTATGGGCATCGTTTACTCAGTGTGTAGGTTATGGGCATCACTAACTCAGTGTGTAGGTTATGGGCATCACTAACTCAGTGTGTAGGTTATGGGCATCAATAACTCAGTGTGTAGATTATGGGCATCACTAACTCAATGTGCAGGTTATGGGCATCACTAACACAGCATGTAGATTATGGGCATCAGTAACTCAGAGTGTAGAATATGGGCACCACGAACTCAGTGTGCAGGTTATGGGCATCGTTTACTCAGTGTGTAGGTTATGGGCATCACTAACTCAGCGTGTGGGTTATGGGCATCACTAACTCAGTGTGCAGGTTATGTGCATCGTTTACACAGTGTGTAGGTTATGGGCATCACTAACTCAGTGTGTAGGTTATGGGCATCACTAACTCAGTGTGTTGGTTGTGGGCATCACTAACTCAGTGTGGAGTTTATGGGCATCACTAACTCAGTGCGCAGTTTATGGGCATCACAAACTCAGTGTCTCGGTTATGGGCATCACAAACTCAGCATGTAGATTATGGGCATCACGAACTCAGTGTGCAGATTATGGGCATCACTAAATCAGTGTGCAGGTTATCGGCATCACCAACTCAGCGTGTAGATTATGGGCATCACTAACGCAGTGTGCAGGTTATGGGCATCACTAACTGAGCTTGCAGATTATGGGCATCACTAACGCAGCGTGCAGGTTATGGGCATCACTAACTCAGTGTGCAGGTGATTGGCATCACTAACCCAGCGTGTAGATTATGGGCATCAATAACTCAGTGTGTAGGTTTTGGGGATCACTAACTCAGTGTGTAGATTATGGGCATCACGAACTCAGTGTGTAGTTTAAGGGCATCAATAACTCAGTGTGTCGGTTTTGGGCATCACTAACCCAGTGTGTAGGTTATGGGCATTACTAACTCAGTGTGTAGTTTAAGGGCATCACTAACTCAGTGTGTTGGTTATGGGCATCACTAACTCAGTGTGTAGATTATGGGCATCACGAACTCAGTGTGCAGATTATGGGCATCACGAACTCAGCGTGTAGATTATGGGCATCACGAACTCAGTTTGTAGATTATGGGCATCACTACCGCAGTGTGCAGGTTATGGGCATCACTAACTCAGTGTATAGATTATGGGCATCACTAAATCAGTGTGCAGGTTATGGGCATCACGAACTCAGTGTGCAGATTATGGGCATCACGAACTCCGTGTGTAGATTATGGGCATCACTAACTCAGTGTGCAGGTTATGGGCATCACTAACTCAGTGTGTAGGTTATGGGCATCACTAATTCAGTGAGTAGGTTATGGGCATCACTAACTCAGCGTGTAGTTTATGGGCATCACGAACTCAGCATGTAGATTATGGGCATCACGAACTCAGTGTGTAGGTTATGGGCATCACTAACTCAGCGTGTAGATTATGGGAATCACTAACTCAGAGTGTAGAATATGGGCATCACTAACTCAGTGTGCAGGTTTTGGGCATCACTAACTCAGTGTGTAGGTTTTGGGCATCACGAACACAGTGTGTAGATTATGGGCATCACTTACTCAGTGTGTAGGTTTTGGGCATCACTAACTCAGCGTGTAGATTATGGGCATCACGAACTCAGTGTGTAGGTTTTGGGCATCACTAATTCAGCATGTAGATTATGGGCATCGCTAACTCAGTGTGTAGGTTATGGGCATCGTTTACTCAGTGTGTAGTTTATGGGCATCACTAACTCAGTGAGTAGGTTATGGGCATCACTAACTCAGTGTGTAGGTTATGGGCATCAATAACTCAGTGTGTAGATTATGGGCATCACTAACTCAGTGTGCAGGTTATTGGCATCACTAACACAGCATGTAGATTATGGGCATCAGTAACTCAGAGTGTAGAATATGGGCACCACTAACTCAGTGCGCAGGTTATGGGCATCGTTTACTCAGTGTGTAGGTTATGGGCATCACTAACTCAGCGTGTGGGTTATGGGCATCACTAACTCAGTGTGCAGGTTATGTGCATCGTTTTCTCAGTGTGTAGGTTATGGGCATCACTAACTCAGCGTGTGGGTTATGGGCATCACTAACTCAGTGTGCAGGTTATGTGCATCGTTTACTCAGTGTGTAGGTTATGGGCATCACTAACTCAGTGTGTAGGTTATGGGCATCACTAACTCAGTGTGTTGGTTGTGGGCATCACTAACTCAGTGTGTAGTTTATGGGCATCACTAACTCAGTGTGCAGTTTATGGGCATTCCAAACTCAGTGTCTCGGTTATGGGCATCACAAACTCAGCATGTAGATTATGGGCATCACGAACTCAGTGTGCAGATTATGGGCATCACTAAATCAGTGTGCAGGTTATCGGCATCACCAACTCAGCGTGAAGATTATGGGCATCACTAACGCAGTGTGCAGGTTATGGGCATCACTAACTGAGCTTGCAGATTATGGGCATCACTAACGCAGCGTGCAGGTTACGGGCCTCACTAACTCAGTGTGCAGGTTATGGGCATCACTAACTCAGTGTGCAGGTTATTGGCATCACTAACCCAGCGTGTAGATTATGGGCATCAATAACTCAGTGTGTAGGTTTTGGGCATCACTAACTCAGTGTGTAGGTTATGGGCATCACTAACTCAGTGTGCAGGTTATGGGCATCGTTTACTCAGTGTGTAGGTTATGGGCATCACTAACTCAGTGTGTAGGTTATGGGCATCACTAACTCAGTGTGTAGGTTATGGGCATCACTAACTCAGTGTGTTGGTTGTGGGCATCACCAACTCAGTGTGTAGGTTATGGGCATCACTAACTCAGTGTGTAGGTTATGGGCATCACTAACGCAGTGTGCAGGTTATGGGCATCACTAACTGAGCTTGCAGATTATGGGCATCACTAACGCAGCGTGCAGGTTATGGGCATCATTAACTCAGTGTGTAGGTTATGGGCATCACTAACTCAGTGTGCAGGTTATTGGCATCACTAACCCAGCGTGTAGATTATGGGCATCAATAACTCAGTGTGTAGGTTTTGGGCATCACTAACTCAGTGTGTAGATTATGGGCATCACTAACTCAGTGTGTAGTTTAAGGGCATCAATAACTCAGTGTGTAGGTTTTGGGCTTCACTAACTCAGTGTGTAGGTTATGGGCATCACTAACTCAGTGTGTAGTTTCAGGGCATCACTAACTCAGTGTGTAGATTGTGGGCATCACCAACTCAGTGTGTCGATTATGGGCATCACTAACTCAGTGTGTAGATTATGGGCATCACTGACTCACTGTGCAGGTTATGGGCATCACTATCCCAGCGTGTAGATTATGGGAATCAATAACTCAGTGTGTAGATTTTGGGCATCACTAACTCAGTGTGTAGTTTAAGGGCATCACTAACTCAGTGTGCAGTTGATGGGCATCAATCACTCAGTGAGCAGATTATGGGCATCACTAACTCAGTGTGCTGGTTATGGGGATCACTAACATAGCATGTAGATTATGGGCATCACTAACTCAGAGTGTAGAATATGGGCATCACTAACTCAGTGTGCAGGTTATGGGGATAACTAACTCAGTGTGTTGGTTCTGGGCATCACGAACTCAGTGTGTAGGTTATGGGCATCACTCACTCATTACGCAGTTTATGGGCATCACTAACTCAGGGTGTGGGTTATGGGCATCACTAACTCAGTGTGCAGGTTATGGGCATCGTTTACTCAGTGTGTAGGTTATGGGCATCACTAATTCAGTGAGTAGGTTATGGGCATCACTAACTCAGCGTGTAGATTATGGGCATCACTAACGCAGTGTGCAGGTTATGGGCATCACTAACTCAGCGTGTAGATTATGGGCATCACGAACTCAGCGTGCAGATTATGGGCATCACGAACTCAGTGTGTCGGTTATGGGCATCACTAATTCATTGAGTAGGTTATGGGCATCACTAACTCAGTGAGTAGGTTATGGGCATCACTAACTCAGCGTGTAGATTATGGGCATCACTAACGCAGTGTGCAGGTTATGGGCATCACTAACTCAGCGTGTAGATTATGGGCATCACTAATTCAGTGAGTAGGTTATGGGCATCACGAACTCAGCGTGTAGATTATGGGCATCACGAAATCAGCGTGTCGGTTATGGGCAGCACTAACTCAGTTTGTAGATTATGGGCATCAGGAACTCAGTGTGCAGATTATGGGCATCACGAACTCAGTGTGTAGATTATGGGCATCACAAACTCAGTGTGTACATTATGGGCATCAGGAACTCAGTGTGCAGGTTATAGGCATCACTAACTCAGTGTGCAGGTTATAGGCATCACTAACTCAGTGTGCAGGTTATAGGCATCACTAACTCAGTGTGTAGGTTATGGGCATCACTAATTCAGTGTGTAGGTTATGGGCATCACTAACTCAGCGTGTGGATTATGGGCATCACGAACTCAGTGTGTAGGTTATGGGCATCACTAACCCAGCGTGTAGATTATGGGCATCACGAACTCAGTGTGTAGGTTTTGGGCATCACTAACTCAGTGTGTAGATAATGGGCATCACTAACTCAGTGTGTAGTTTACGGGCATCAATAACTCAGCGTGTAGATTATGGGCATCACGAACTCAGCATGTAGATTATGGGCATCACGAACTCAGTGTGTATGTTATGGGCATCACTGACTCACCGTGTAGATTATGGGCATCACTAACTCAGAGTGTAGAATATGGGCATCACTAACTCAGTGTGTAGGTTATGGGCATCGTTTACTCAGTGTGTAGGTTATGGGCATCACTAACTCAGTGTGTAGGTTATGGGCATCACTAACTCAGTGTGTTGGTTTTGGGCATCACTAACTCAGTGTGTAGGTTATGGGCATCACTAACTCAGTGTGTAGGTTATGGGCATCACTAACTCAGTGTGTTGGTTGTGGGCATCACCAACTCAGTGTGTAGGTTATGGGCATCACTAACGCAGTGTGCAGGTTATGGGCATCACTAACTGAGCTTGCAGATTATGGGCATCACTAACGCAGCGTGCAGGTTATGGGCATCATTAAACTCAGTGTGTAGGTTATGGGCATCACTAACTCAGTGTGCAGGTTATTGGCATCACTAACCCAGCGTGTAGATTATGGGCATCAATAACTCAGTGTGTAGGTTTTGGGCATCACTAACTCAGTGTGTAGATTATGGGCATCACTAACTCAGTGTGTAGTTTAAGGGCATCAATAACTCAGTGTGTAGGTTTTGGGCTTCACTAACTCAGTGTGTAGGTTATGGGCATCACTAACTCAGTGTGTAGTTTCAGGGCATCACTAACTCAGTGTGTAGATTGTGGGCATCACCAACTCAGAGTGTCGATTATGGGCATCACTAACTCAGTGTGTAGATTATGGGCATCACTAACTCACTGTGCAGGTTATGGGCATCATTATCCCAGCGTGTAGATTATGGGAATCAATAACTCAGTGTGTAGGTTTTGGGCATCACTAACTCAGTGTGTAGTTTAAGGGCATCACTAACTCAGTGTGCAGTTGATGGGCATCACTAACTCAGTGTGCTGGTTATGGGGATCACTAACATAGCATGTAGATTATGGGCATCACTAACTCAGAGTGTAGAATATGGGCATCACTAACTCAGTGTGCAGGTTATGGGGATAACTAACTCAGTGTGTTGGTTCTGGGCATCACGAACTCAGTGTGTAGGTTATGGGCATCACTCACTCATTACGCAGTTTATGGGCATCACTAACTCAGGGTGTGGGTTATGGGCATCACTAACTCAGTGTGCAGGTTATGGGCATCGTTTACTCAGTGTGTAGGTTATGGGCATCACTAATTCAGTGAGTAGGTTATGGGCATCACTAACTCAGCGTGTAGATTATGGGCATCACTAACGCAGTGTGCAGGTTATGGGCATCACTAACTCAGCGTGTAGATTATGGGCATCACTAATTCAGCGTGCAGATTATGGGCATCACGAAGTCAGTGTGTAGTTTATGGGCATCACTAATTCAGTGAGTAGGTTATGGGCATCACTAACTCAGTGAGTAGGTTATGGGCATCACTAACTCAGCGTGTAGATTATGGGCATCACTAACGCAGTGTGCAGGTTATGGGCATCACTAACTCAGCGTGTAGATTATGGGCATCACTAATTCAGTGAGTAGGTTATGGGCATCACTAACTCAGCGTGTAGATTATGGGCATCACGAACTCAGCGTGTCGGTTATGGGCATCACTAACTCAGTTTGTAGATTATGGGCATCAGGAACTCAGTGTGCAGATTATGGGCATCAGGAACTCAGTGTGCAGGTTACAGGCATTACTAACTCAGTGTGCAGGTTATAGGCATCACTAACTCAGTGTGCAGGTTACAGGCATCACTAACTCAGTGTGTAGGTTATGGGCATCACTAATTCAGTGAGTAGGTTATGGGCATCCCTAACTCAGCGTGTAGATTATGGGCATCACGAACTCGGTGTGTAGGTTATGGGCATCAGTAACCCAGCGTGTAGATTATGGGCATCACTAACTCAGTGTGAGGGTTATGGGCATCACTAACCCAGCGTGTAGATTATGGGCATCACTAACTCAGTGTGTAGTTTATGGGCATCACAAATTCAGTGTGTAGATTATGGGCATCACGAACTCAGTGTGTAGGTTATGGGCATCACTAACTCAGCGTGTAGATTATGGGCATCACGAACTCAGCATGTAGATTATGGGCATCACGAACTCAGTGTGTAGGTTATGGGCATCACTAACTCAGCGTGTAGATTATGGGCATCACTAACTCAGAGTGTAGAATATGGGCATCACTAACTCAGTGTGTAGGTTATGGGCATCGTTTACTCAGTGTGTAGGTTATGGGCATCACTAACTCAGTGGGTAGGTTATGGGCATCACTAACTCAGTGTGTTGGTTGTGGGCATCACTCACTCAGTGTGTAGGTTATGGGCATCACTAACTCAGTGTATTGGTTGTGGGCATCACTAACTCAGTGTGTAGGTTATCGGCATCCCTAACTTATTGTGTAGGTTATGGGCATCACGAACTCAGTGTGCAGTTTATGGGCATCGTTTACTCAGGGTGTAGGTTATGGGCATCACTAACTCAGCGTCTCGGTTATGGGCATCACGAACTCAGCATGGAGATTATGGGCATCACTGAATCAGTGTGCAGGTTATCGGCATCACCAACACAGCGTGTAGATTATGGGCATCACTAACGCAGTGTGCAGGTTATGGGCATCAGTAACTGAGCTTGCAGATTATGGGCATCACTAACGCAGCGTGCAGGTTATGGGCATCACTAACTCAGTGTGTAGGTTATGGGCATCACTAACTCAGCGTGCAGATTATGGGCATCACGAACTCAGAGTGTAGAATATGGGCATCACGAACTCAGTGTGCAGAGTATGGGCATCACGAACTCAGTGTGTAGTTTAAGGGCATCACTAACTCAGTGTGTAGTTTATGGGCATCACAAACTCAGTGTGTAGATTGTGGGCATCACTAACTCAGTGTGTAGATTATGGGCATCACTAACTCAGTGTGTAGATTTTGGGCATCACTAACTCAGTGTGCAGGTTATGGGCATCACTAACTGAGCTTGTAGATTATGGGCATCACGAACTCAGTGTGCAGATGATGGGCATCAATAACTCAGTGTGTAGATTATGGGCATCACTAACTCAGTGTGCAGGTTATGGGCATCACTAACACAGAATGTAGATTATGGGCATCAGCAACTCAGAGTGTAGAATATGGGCATCACTAACTCAGTGTGCAGGTTATGGGCATCACTAACACAGCATGGAGATTATGGGCATCAGTAACTCAGAGTGTAGAATATGGGCACCACTAACTCAGTGTGCAGGTTATGGGCATCACTAACTCAGTGTGTTGGTTGTGGGCATCACTAACTCAGTGTGTAGGTTATGGGCATCACTAACTCAGTGTGTAGGTTATGGGCATCACTAACTCAGTGTGTAGGTTATGGGCATCACTAACTCAGTGTGTAGATTATGGGCATCACGAACTCAGTGTGCAGATTATGGGCATCACTAAATCAGTGTGCAGGTTATGGGCATCACCAACTCAGCGTGTAGATTATGGGCATCACTAACGCAGTGTGCAGGTTATGGGCATCACTAACTGAGCTTGCAGATTATGGGCATCACTAACGCAGCGTGCAGGCTGTGGGCATGACTAACTCAGTGTATAGGTTATGGGCATCACTAACTCAGTGTGCAGGTTATTGGCATCACTAACCCAGCGTGTAGATTATGGGCATCAATAACTCAGCATGTAGGTTTTGGGCATCACTAACTCAGTGTGTAGGTTTTGGGCATCACTAACTCAGTGTGTCGATTATGGGCATCACTAATTCAGTGAGTAGGTTATGGGCATCACTAACTCAGCGTGTAGATTATGGGCATCACGAACTCAGCGTGTCGGTTATGGGCATCACTAACTCAGTTTGTAGATTATGGGCATCAGGAACTCAGTGTGCAGATTATGGGCATCACGAACTCAGTGTGTAGATTATGGGCATCACAAACTCAGTGTGTAGATTATGGGCATCAGGAACTCAGTGTGCAGGTTACAGGCATCACTAACTCAGTGTGCAGGTTATAGGCATCACTAACTCAGTGTGCAGGTTACAGGCATCACTAACTCAGTGTGCAGGTTATGGGCATCACTAATTCAGTGAGTAGGTTATGGGCATCCCTAACTCAGCGTGTAGATTATGGGCATCACGAACTCGGTGTGTAGGTTATGGGCATCACTAACCCAGCGTGTAGATTATGGGCATCACTAACTCAGTGTGAGGGTTATGGGCATCACTAACCCAGCGTGTAGATTATGGGCATCACTAACTCAGTGTGTAGTTTATGGGCATCACAAATTCAGTGTGTAGATTATGGGCATCACGAACTCAGTGTGTAGGTTATGGGCATCACTAACTCAGCGTGTAGATTATGGGCATCACGAACTCAGCATGTAGATTATGGGCATCACGAACTCAGTGTGTAGGTTATGGGCATCACTAACTCAGCGTGTAGATTATGGGCATCACTAACTCAGAGTGTAGAATATGGGCATCACTAACTCAGTGTGTAGGTTATGGGCATCGTTTACTCAGTGTGTAGGTTATGGGCATCACTAACTCAGTGGGTAGGTTATGGGCATCACTAACTCAGTGTGTTGGTTGTGGGCATCACTAACTCAGTGTGTAGGTTATGGGCATCACTAACTCAGTGTATTGGTTGTGGGCATCACTAACTCAGTGTGTAGGTTATCGGCATCCCTAACTTATTGTGTCGGTTATGGGCATCACGAACTCAGTGTGCAGTTTATGGGCATCGTTTACTCAGGGTGCAGGTTATGGGCATCACTAACTCAGCGTCTCGGTTATGGGCATCACGAACTCAGCATGGAGATTATGGGCATCACTGAATCAGTGTGCAGGTTATCGGCATCACCAACACAGCGTGTAGATTATGGGCATCACTAACGCAGTGTGCAGGTTATGGGCATCAGTAACTGAGCTTGCAGATTATGGGCATCACTAACGCAGCGTGCAGGTTATGGGCATCACTAACTCAGTGTGTAGGTTATGGGCATCACTAACTCAGCGTGCAGATTATGGGCATCACGAACTCAGAGTGTAGAATATGGGCATCACGAACTCAGTGTGCAGAGTATGGGCATCACGAACTCAGTGTGTAGTTTAAGGGCATCACTAACTCAGTGTGTAGTTTATGGGCATCACAAACTCAGTGTGTAGATTGTGGGCATCACTAACTCAGTGTGTAGATTATGGGCATCACTAACTCAGTGTGTAGATTATGGGCATCACTAACTCAGTGTGCAGGTTATGGGCATCACTAACTGAGCTTGTAGATTATGGGCATCACGAACTCAGTGTGCAGATGATGGGCATCAATAACTCAGTGTGTAGATTATGGGCATCACTAACTCAGTGTGCAGGTTATGGGCATCACTAACACAGAATGTAGATTATGGGCATCAGTAACTCAGAGTGTAGAATATGGGCACCACTAACTCAGTGTGCAGGTTATGGGCATCACTAACTCAGTGTGTTGGTTGTGGGCATCACTAACTCAGTGTGTAGGTTATGGGCATCACTAACTCAGTGTGTAGGTTATGGGCATCACTAACTCAGTGTGTAGGTTATGGGCATCACTAACTCAGTGTGTAGATTATGGGCATCACGAACTCAGTGTGCAGATTATGGGCATCACTAAATCAGTGTGCAGGTTATGGGCATCACCAACTCAGCGTGTAGATTATGGGCATCACTAACGCAGTGTGCAGGTTATGGGCATCACTAACTGAGCTTGCAGATTATGGGCATCACTAACGCAGCGTGCAGGCTGTGGGCATGACTAACTCAGTGTGTAGGTTATGGGCATCACTAACTCAGTGTGCAGGTTATTGGCATCACTAACCCAGCGTGTAGATTATGGGCATCAATAACTCAGCATGTAGGTTTTGGGCATCACTAACTCAGTGTGTAGGTTTTGGGCATCACTAACTCAGTGTGTCGATTATGGGCATCACAAACTCAGTGTGTAGATTATGGGCATCACTAACTCACTGTGCAGGTTATGGGCATCACTATCCCAGCGTGTAGATTATGGGAATCAATAACTCAGTGTGTAGGTTTTGGGCATCACTAACTCAGTGTGTAGGTTATGGGCATCACTAACTCAGTGTGTAGTTTAAGGGCATCACTAACTCAGTGTGCAGTTGATGGGCATCAATCACTCAGTGAGCAGATTATGGGCATCACTAACTCAGTGTGCAGGTTATGGGGATCACTAACTCAGCGTGCAGATTATGGGCATCACGAACTCAGCATGTAGATTATGGGCATCACGAACTCAGTGTGTAGGTTATGGGCATCACTAACTCAGCGTGTAGATTATGGGCATCACTAACTCAGAGTGTAGAATATGGGCATCACTAACTCAGTGTGTAGGTTATGGGCATCGTTTACTCAGTGTGTAGGTTATGGGCATCACTAACTCAGTGTGTAGGTTATGGGCATCACTAACGCAGTGTGCAGGTTATGGGCATCAGTAACTGAGCTTGCAGATCATGGGCATCACTAACGCAGCGTGCAGGTTATGGGCATCACTAACTCAGTGTGTAGGTTATGGGCATCACAAACTCAGTGTGCAGATTATGGGCATCACAAACTCAGAGTGTAGAATATGGGCATCACGAACTCAGTGTGCAGATTATGGGCATCACGAACTCAGTGTGTAGTTTCAGGGCATCACTAACTCAGTGTGTAGTTTATGGGCATCACAAACTCAGTGTGTAGATTGTGGGCATCACTAACTCAGTGTGTAGATTATGGGCATCACTAACTCAGTGTGCAGGTTATGGGCATCACTAACTCAGTGTGTAGGTTTTGGGCATCACTAACTCAGTGTGTAGATTATGGGCATCACTACCTCAGTGTGTAGTTCAAGGGCATCACTAACTCAGTGTGTCGTTTATGGGCATCACAAACTCAGTGTGTAGATTGTGGGCATCACTAACTCAGTGTGTAGATTATGGGCATCACTAACTCAGTGTGTAGATTATGGGCATCACTAACTCAGTGTGCAGGTGATGGGCATCTCTAACTGAGCTTGTAGATTATGGGCATCACGAACTCAGTGTGCAGATGATGGGCATCAATAACTCAGTGTGTAGATTCTGGCCATCACTAACTCAGTGTGCAGGTTATGTGCATCACTAAAACAGCATGTAGATTGTGGGCATCAGTATATCAGAGTGCAGAATATGGGCATCACTAACTCAGTGTGCAGGTTATGGGCATCACTAACACAGCATGTAGATTATGGGCATCAGTAACTCAGAGTGTAGAATATGGGCACCACTAACTCAGTGTGCAGGTTATGGGCATCACTAACTCAGTGTGTTGTTTGTGGGCATCACGAACTCAGTGTGTAGGTTATGGGCATCACTAACTCATTACGCAGTTTATGGGCATCACTAACTCAGAGTGTGGGTTATGGGCATCACTAACTCAGTGTGCAGGTTATGGGCATCGTTTACTCAGTGTGTAGGTTATGGGCATCACTAATTCAGTGAGTAGGTTATGGGCATCACTAACTCAGCGTGTAGATTATGGGCATCACTAACGCAGTGTGCAGGATATGGGCATCACTAACTCAGCGTGTAGATTATGGGCATCACTAACTCAGCGTGCAGATTATGGGCATCACGAACTCAGTGAGTAGGTTATGGGCATCACTAACTCAGCGTGTAGATTATGGGCATCACTAACTCAGAGTGTAGAATATGGACATCACTAACTCAGTGTGTAGGTTTTGGGCATCACTAACTCAGTGTGTAGGTTTTGGGCATCACTAATTCAGTGAGTAGGTTATGGGCATCACTAACTCAGCGTGTAGATTATGGGCATCACTAACGCAGTGTGCATGATATGGGCATCACTAACTCAGCGTGTAGATTATGGGCATCACTAACTCAGCGTGCAGATTATGGGCATCACAAACTCAGTGAGTAGGTTATGGGCATCACTAACTCAGCGTGTAGATGATGGGCATCAGTAACTCAGAGTGTAGAATATGGGCATCACTAACTCAGTGTGTAGGTTTTGGGCATCACTAATTCAGTGTGTAGATTTTGGGCATCACTAACTAAGTGTATCGGTTATGGGCATCACGAACTCAGTCTGTAAATTATGTGCATCACGAACTCAGTGTGTTGGTTATGGGCATCACCAACTCAGTGTGTAGTTTATGGGCATCACTAACTCAGTGCGTAGATTGTGGGCATCACTAACTCAGTGTGTCGATTATGGGCATCACTAACTCAGTGTTTATTTCATGGGCATCACTAACTCAGTGTGCAGATTATGGGCATCACTAACTCAGCATGTAGATTATGGGCATCACTAACTCAGAGTGTAGAATATGGGCATCACTAACTCAGTGTGCAGGTTATGGGCATCACTAACTCAGTGTGCAGGTTATGGGCATCACTAACTCAGTGTGTAGATTATGGGCATCACGAACTAAGTGTGCAGATGATGGGCATCAATAAATCAGTGTTTCGATTATGGGCATCACTAACTCAGTGTGCAGGTTATGGGCATCACGAACTCAGCATGTAGATTATGGGCATCACTAACTCAGAGTGTAGAATATGGGCATCACTAACTCAGTGTGCAGGTTATGGGCATCACTAACTCAGTGTGCAGGTTATGGGCATCACTAACTCAGTGTGTAGATTATGGGCATCACTAACTCAGTGTGCAGTTTATGGGCATCACTAACTCAGTGTGCAGGTTATGGGCATCGTTTACTCAGTGTGTAGGTTATGGGCATCACTAACTCAGCGTGTGGCTTATGGGCATCACTAACTCAGCGTGTAGATTATGGGCATCACGAACTCAGTGTGCAGATTATGGGCATCACTCACTCAGAGTGTAGAATATGGGCATCACTAACTCAGAGTGTAGGTTATGGGCATCAATAACGCAGTGTGTAGATTATGGGCATCACGAACTTAGTGTGTCGATTATGGGCATCACTAACTCAGTGTGTAGGTTTTGGGCATCACTAACTCAGTGTGTCGGTTTTGGGCATCACGAACTCAGTGTGTAGATTATGGGCATCACTAACTCAGTGTGTAGGTTTTGGGCATCACTAACTCAGCGTGTAGATTATGGGCATCACTAACTCAGTGTGTAGATTATGGGCATCACTAACTCAGTGTGTAGGTTATGGGCATCCCTAACTCAGTGTGTAGGTTATGGGCATCACTAACTCAGTGTGCAGTTTATCGGCATCACTTACTCAGGGTGTAGGTTATGGGCAACACTAACTCAGTGTCTCGGTTATGGGCATCACTAACTCAGCATGGAGATGATGGGCATCACTAAATCAGTGTGCAGGTTATCGGCATCACCAACTCAGCGTGTAGATTATGGGCATCACTAACGCAGTGTGCAGGTTATGGGCATCACTAACTGAGCTTGCAGATTATGGGCATCACTAACTCAGTGTTTAGGTTATGGGCATCACTAACTCAGCGTGCAGATTATGGGCATCACGAACTCAGTGTGTAGTTTATGGGCATCACAAACTCAGTGTGTAGATTGTGGGCATCACTAACTCAGTGTGTAGATTATGGGCATCACTAACTCAGTGTGTAGATTATGGGCATCACGAACTCAGTGTGTAGGTTATGGGCATCACTAACTCAGTGTGTAGGTTATGGGCATCACTAACTCAGTGTGTAGGTTATGGGCATCACTAACTCAGTGTGTAGGTTATGGGCATCACTAACTCAGTGTGCAGATTATGGGCATCACTAACTCAGCGTGTGGGTTATGGGCATCACAAACTCAGTGTGTAGGTTATGGGCATCGTTTACTTAGTGTGTAGGTTATGGGCATCACTAACTCAGTGTGTAGGTTATGGGCATCACTAACTCAGTGTGTTGGTTGTGGGCATCACTAACTCAGTGTGTAGGTTATGGGCATCACTAACTCAGTGTGTAGGTTATGGGCATCACTAACTCAGTGTGCAGTTTATGGGCATCGTTTACTCAGTGTGCAGGTTATGGGCATCACTAACTCAGTGTCTCGGTTATGGGCATCACGAACTCAGCATGCAGATTATGGACATCACTAACGCAGTGTGCAGGTTATGGGCATCACTAACTGAGCTTGCAGATTATGGGCATCACTAACGCAGCGTGCAGGTTATGGGCATCACTAACTCAGTGTGTAGGTTATGGGCATCACTAACTCAGTGTGCAGGTTATTGGCATCACTAACCCAGCGTGTAGATTATGGGCATCACTAACTCAGCGTGCAGATTATGGGCATCACGAACTCAGTGTGTAGTTTATGGGCATCAACAACTCAGTGTGTAGGTTTTGGGCATCACTAACTCAGTGTGTAGATTATGGGCATCACTAACTCTGTGTGTAGTTTAAGGGCATCACTAACTCAGCGTGTAGATTATGGGCATCACTAACTCAGTGTGTAGATTATGGGCATCACTAACTCAGTGTGTAGGTTATGGGTATCCCTAACTCAGTGTGTAGGTTATGGGCATCCCTAACTCAGTGTGTAGGTTATGGGCATCACTAACTCAGTGTGCAGTTTATCGGCATCACTTACTCAGGGTGTAGGTTATGGGCAACACTAACTCAGTGTCTCGGTTATGGGCATCACTAACTCAGCATGGAGATGATGGGCATCACTAAATCAGTGTGCAGGTTATCGGCATCACCAACTCAGCGTGTAGATTATGGGCATCACCAACGCAGTGTGCAGGTTATGGGCATCACTAACTGAGCTTGCAGATTATGGGCATCACTAACTCAGTGTGTAGGTTATGGGCATCACTAACTCAGCGTGCAGATTATGGGCATCACGAACTCAGTGTGTAGTTTATGGGCATCACAAACTCAGTGTGTAGATTGTGGGCATCACTAACTCAGTGTGTAGATTATGGGCATCACTAACTCAGTGTGTAGATTATGGGCATCACGAACTCAGTGTGTAGGTTATGGGCATCACGAACTCAGTGTGTAGGTTATGGGCATCACTAACTCAGTGTGTAGGTTATGGGCATCACTAACTCAGTGTGTAGGTTATGGGCATCACTAACTCAGTGTGCAGATTATGGGCATCACTAACTCAGCGTGTGGGTTATGGGCATCACAAACTCAGTGTGTAGGTTATGGGCATCGTTTACTTAGTGTGTAGGTTATGGGCATCACTAACTCAGTGTGTAGGTTATGGGCATCACTAACTCAGTGTGTTGGTTGTGGGCATCACTAACTCAGTGTGTAGGTTATGGGCATCACTAACTCAGTGTGTAGGTTATGGGCATCACTAACTCAGTGTGCAGTTTATGGGCATCGTTTACTCAGTGTGCAGGTTATGGGCATCACTAACTCAGTGTCTCGGTTATGGGCATCACGAACTCAGCATGTAGATTATGGACATCACTAACGCAGTGTGCAGGTTATGGGCATCACTAACTGAGCTTGCAGATTATGGGCATCACTAACGCAGCGTGCAGGTTATGGGCATCACTAACTCAGTGTGTCGGTTATGGGCATCACTAACTCAGTGTGCAGGTTATTGGCATCACTAACCCAGCGTGTAGATTATGGGCATCAACAACTCAGTGTGTAGGTTTTGGGCATCACTAACTCAGTGTGCAGATTATGGGCATCACTAACTCTGTGTGTAGTTTAAGGGCATCAATAACTCAGTGTGTAGGTTTTGGGCATCACTAACTCAGTGTGTAGGTTATGGGCATCACTAACTCAGTGTGTAGTTTAAGGGCATCACTAACTCAGTGTGTAGATTGTGGGCATCACCAACTCAGTGTGTCGATTATGGGCATCACTAACTCAGTGTGCAGGTTATGGGCATCACTATCCCAGCGTATAGATTATGGGAATCAATCACTCAGTGTGTAGGTTTTGGGCATCACGAACTCAGTGTGTAGGTTCTGGGCATCACTAACTCAGTGTGTAGTTTAAGGGCATCACGAACTCAGTGTGCAGTTTATGGGCATCACAAACTCAGTGTGTAGATTGTGGGCATCACTAACTCAGTGTGTAGATTATGGGCATCACTAACTCAGTGTGTAGATTATGGGCATCACGAACTCAGTGTGTAGGTTATGGGCATCACTAACTCAGTGTGTAGGTTATGGGCATCACTAACTCAGTGTGTAGGTTATGGGCATCACTAACTCAGTGTGTAGGTTATGGGCATCACTAACTCAGTGTGCAGGTTATGGGCATCACTAACTCAGCGTGTGGGTTATGGGCATCACAAACTCAGTGTGTAGGTTATGGGCATCGTTTACTTAGTGTGTAGGTTATGGGCATCACTAACTCAGTGTGTAGGTTATGGGCATCACTAACTCAGTGTGTTGGTTGTGGGCATCACTAACTCAGTGTGTAGGTTATGGGCATCACTAACTCAGTGTGTAGGTTATGGGCATCACGAACTCAGTATGCAGTTTATGGGCATCGTTTACTCAGTGTGCAGGTTATGGGCATCACTAACTCAGTGTCTCGGTTATGGGCATCACGAACTCAGCATGTAGATTATGGACATCACTAACGCAGTGTGCAGGTCATGGGCATCACTAACTGAGCTTGCAGATTATGGGCATCACTAACGCAGCGTGCAGGTTATGGGCATCACTAACTCAGTGTGTAGGTTATGGGCATCACTAACTCAGTGTGCAGGTTATTGGCATCACTAACCCAGCGTGTAGATTATGGGCATCAATAACTCAGTGTGTAAGTTTTGGGCATCACTAACTCAGTGTGTAGATTATGGGCATCACTAACTCTGTGTGTAGTTTAAGGGCATCAATAACTCAGTGTGTAGGTTTTGGGCATCACTAACTCAGTGTGTAGCTTATGGGCATCACTAAATCAGGGTGTGGGTTATGGGCATCACTAACTCAGTGTGCAGGTTATGGGCATCGTTTACTCAGTGTGTAGGTTATGGGCATCACTAATTCAGTGAGTAAGTTATGGGCATCACTAACTCAGCGTGTAGATTATGGGCATCACCAATGCAGTGTGCAGGTTATGGGCATCACTAACTCAGCGTGTAGATTATGGGCATCACTAACTCAGCGTGCAGATTATGGGCATCACGAACTCAGTGTGTAGATTATGGGCATCACTAATTCAGTGAGTAGGTTATGGGCATCACGAACTCAGCGTGTAGATTATGGGCATCATTGACTCAGAGTGTAGGTAATGGGCATCACTAACTCAGCGTGTAGATTACGGGCATCACGAACTCAGTTTGTAGATTATGGGCATCACAAACTCAGTATGTAGATTATGGACATCACTAACTCAGTGTTTAGGTTTTGGGCATCACTAACTCAGTGTGTAGGTTTTGGGCATCACCAACTAAGTGTATAGGTTATGGGCATCACCAACTCAGTGTGTAGTTTATGGGCATCACTAACTCAGTGTGTAGATTGTGGGCATCACTAACTCAGTGTGTCGATTATGGGCATCACTAACTCAGTGTGTAGTTCATGGGCATCACTAACTCAGTGTGCAGGTTATGGGAATCACGAACTGAGCTTGTAGATTATGGGCATCACTAACTCAGTGTGTAGATTATGGGCATCACGAACTAAGTGTGCAGATGATGGGCATCAATAAATCAGTGTGCAGGTTATGGGCATCACGATCTCAGTGTGTAGATTATGGGCATCACTAACTCAGTGTGCAGTTTATGAGCATCACTAACTCAGTGTGCAGATAATGGGCATCGTTTACTCAGTGTGTAGGTTATGGGCATCACTAACTCAGCGTGTGGCTGATGGGCATCACGAACTCAGCATGTAGATTATGGGCATCACGAACTCAGTGTGCAGATTATGGGCATCAATAACTCAGTGTGTAGATTATGGGCATCACGAACACAGTGTGTCGATTATGGGCATCACGAACTCAGTGTTTCGATTATGGGCATCACTAACTCAGAGTGTAGAATATGGGCATCACTAACTCAGTGTGTAGGTTTTGGGCATCACTAACTCAGTGTGTCGGTTTTGGGCATCACGAACTCAGTGTGTAGATTATGGGCATCACTAACTCAGTGTGTAGGTTTTGGGCATCGCTAAGTCAGCGTGTAGATTATAGGCATCACGAACTCAGAGTGTAGGTTATGATCATCACTCGCTCAGTGTATCGGTTATGGGCATCACTAATTCAGCATGTAGATTATGGGCATCACTAACTCAGTGTGTAGGTTATGGGCATCACTAACTCAGTGTGTAGATTGTGGGCATCACTAACTCAGTGTGTAGATAATGGGCATCACTAACACAGCATGTAGATTATGGGCATCACTAACTCAGAGTGTAGAATATGGGCATCACTAACTCAGTGTGCAGGTTATGGGGATAACTAACTCAGTGTGTTGGTTATGGGCATCACGAACTCAGTGTGTAGGTTATGGGCATCACTAACTCATTACGCAGTTTATGGGCATCACAAACTCAGGGTGTGGGTTATGGGCATCACTAACTCAGTGTGCAGGTTATAGGCATCGTTTACTCAGTGTGTAGGTTTTGGGCATCACTAACTCAGCGTGCAGATTATGGGCATCACGAACTCAGTGTGTAGATAATGGGCATCACTAACTCAGTGTGTAGATTATGGGCATCACGAACTCAGTGTGCAGGTTATGGGCATCACGAACTGAGCTTGTAGATTATGGGCATCACGAACTCTGTGTGCAGATGATGGGCATCAATAACTCAGTGTGTAGATTATGGGCATCACTAACTCAGTGTGCAGGTTATGGGCATCACTAACACAGCATGTAGATTATGGGCATCACTAACTCAGAGTGTAGAATATGGGCATCACTAACTCAGTGTGCAGGTTATGGGGATAACTAACTCAGTGTGTTGGTTATGGGCATCACGAACTCAGTGTGTCGGTTATGGGCATCACTAACTCATTACGCAGTTTATGGGCATCACAAACTCAGGGTGTGGGTTATGGGCATCACTAACTCAGTGTGCAGGTTATAGGCATCGTTTACTCAGTGTGTAGGTTTTTGGCATCACTAACTCAGCGTGCAGATTATGGGCATCACGAACTCAGTGTGTTGGTTATGGGCATCACTAATTCAGTGAGTAGGTTATGGGCATCACTAACTCAGCGTGTAGATTATGGGCATCACGAACTCAGTTCGTAGATTATGGGCATCACTAACTCAATGTGCAGGTTATGGGCATCACGAACTCAGTGTGTCGATTATGGGCATCACTCACTCAGCGTGTAGATTATGGGCATCACTAACTCAGATTGTAGAATATGGGCATCACTAACTCAGTGTGTAGGTTTTGGGCATCACTAACTCAGTGTGTAGGTTTTGGGCATCACGAACTCAGTGTGTAGATTATGGGCATCACTAACTCAGTGTGTAGGTTTTGGGCATCACTAACTCAGTGTGCAGGTTTTGGGCATCACTAACTCAGCGTGTAGATTATAGGCATCACGAATTCAGAGGGTAGGTTATGAGCATCACTAGCTCAGTGTATCGGTTATGGGCATCACTAACTCAGTGTGTAGATTATGGGCATCACTAACTCAGTGTGTCGGTTATGGGCATCACTAACTCAGTGTGTAGTTTATGGGCATCACTAACTCAGTGTGTAGATTGTGGGCATCACTAACTCAGTGTGTAGATAATGGGCATCACTAACTCAGTGTGTAGATTATGGGCATCACGAACTCAGTGTGTAGCTTATGGGCATCACTAACTCAGTGTGTAGGTTATGGGCATCACTAACTGAGCTTGTAGATTATGGGCATCACGAACTCAGTGTGCAGATGATGGGCATCAATAACTCAGTGTGTAGATTATGGCCATCACTAACTCAGTGTGCAGGTTATGGGCATCACTAACTCAGTGTGTAGGTTTTGGGCATCACTTACTCAGTGTGTAGTTTAAGGGCATCACTAACTCAGTGTGCAGTTGATGGGCATCAATAACTCAGTGAGCAGATTATGGGCATCACTAACTCAGTGTGCAGGTTATGGGCATCACTAACACAGCATGTAGATTATGGGCATCACTAACTCAGAGTGTAGAATATGGGCATCACTAACTCAGTGTGCAGGTTATGGGGATAACTAACTCAGTGTGTTGGTTATGGGCATCACGAAATCAGTGTGTAGGTTATGGGCATCACTAACTCATTACGCAGTTTATGGGCATCACGAACTCAGAGTGTGGGTTATGGGCATCACTAACTCAGTGTGCAGGTTATGGGCATCGTTTACTCAGTGTGTAGGTTTTGGGCATCACTAACTCAGCGTGCAGATTATGGGCATCACAAACTCAGTGTGTAGGTTATGGGCATCACTAATTCAGTGAGTAGGTTATGGGCATCACTAACTCAGCGTGTAGATTATGGGCATCACTAACGCAGTGTGCAGATTATGGGCATCACTAACTCAGTGTGTAGATTATGGGCATCACTAACTCAGCGTGCAGATTATGGGCATCACTAACTCAGTGTGTCGATTATGGGCATCACTAACTCAGCGTGCAGATTATGGGCATCACTAACTCAGCGTGCAGATTATGGGCATCACTAACTCAGTGTGTAGATTATGGGCATCACTAACTCAGTGTGTAGGTTATGGGCATCACTAACTCAGTGTGTAGTTTAAGGGCATCACTAACTCAGTGTGTAGATTGTGGGCATCACTAACTCAGTGTGTCGATTATGGGCATCACTAACTCAGTGTGTAGATTGTGGGCATCACTAACTCAGTGTGTCGATTATGGGCATCACTAACTCAGTGTGCAGGTTATGGGCATCACTCATTGAGCTTGTAGATTATGGGCATCACAAACTCAGTGTGCAGTTGATGGGCATCAATAACTCAGTGTGCAGATTGTGGGCATCACTAACTCAGTGTGCAGGTTATGGGCGTCACTAACTCAGAGTGTAGATTATGGGCATCTCTAACTCAGTGTACAGGTTATGGGCATCACTAACTCAGCGTGTAGATTATGGGCATCACTAACGCAGTGTGCAGGTTATGGGCATCACTAACTCAGCGTGTAGATTATGGGCATCACTAACTCAGTTCGTAGATTATGGGCATCACAAACTCAGTGTGTAGATTATGGGCATCACTAACTCAGTGTGCAGGTTATGGGCATCACTAACTCAGTGTATAGGTTATGGGCATCACTAATTCAGCATGTAGATTATGGGCATCACTAACTCAGTGTATAGGTTATGGGCATCACTAATTCAGCATGTAGATTATGGGCATCACTAACTCAGTGTGTAGATTATGGGCATCACTAACTCAGTGTGTAGATTATGGGCATCTCTAACTCAGTGTGTAGATTATGGGCATCACCAACTCAGTGTGTAGGTTATTGGCATCACCAGCTCAGTGTGTAGGTTATTGGCATCTCTAACTCAGCGTGTAGGTGATGAGCATCTCGAACTCAGTGTGTAGGTTATGGGGATCACTAACTCATTGTGCAGGTTATGGGCATCACTAACACAGTGTGCAGTTGATGGGCATCACGAACGCAGTGCGTAGGTTATGGGCATCACTAACTCAGTGTGTAGGTTATGGGCATCACTAACTCAGTGTGCAGGTTATTTGCATCAACAGCTCAGTGAGTCGGTTATGGGCATCTCTAACTCAGTGTGTCGGTTGTGGGGATCACGAACTCAGTGTGTCGGTTATGGACATCATGAACTCAGTGTGTCGGTTATGGGGATCACTAACTCAGCATGTCGATTATGAGCGTCACGAACTCAGAGTGTAGAATATGGGCATCTCTAACTCAGTGTACAGGTTGTGGGCATCACTAACTCAGTGTGTAGGTTATGGGCATCACTAACTCAGTGTGTAGATTATGGGCATCACTAACTCAGTGTATAGGTTATGGGCATCACTAACTCAGCGTGCAGATTATGGGCATCACTAACTCAGTGTGCAGATCATGGGCATCACTAACTCAGTGTGCAGTTTATGGGTATCACTAACTCAGGGTGTGTGTTATGGGCATCACTCACTGAATGTGCAGGTTATGGGCATCGTTTACTTAGTGTGTGCATTATGGGCATCACCACCTCAGCGTGTGGGTTATGGTCATCACTAACTCAGCGTGTGGGTTATGGGCATCACTAACTCAGTGTGTCGGTTATGGGCATCACTAACTCAGGGTTTGTGTTATGGGCATCACTTACTCAGTGTGTAGGTTGTGGGCATCTCAAACTCAGTGTGTAGGTTATGGGCATCACTAACTCAGTGTGTAGATTATGGGCATCACTAACTCAGTGTGTCGGTTATGGGCATCACTAACTCGTGTACAGGTTTTTGGCAGCACCAGCTCAGTGTTTCGGTTCTGGGATGGAGAGAAATTTGTTGAGTGTATTCAGGAGGAATTTCTCATTCAGTATGTGGATGGCCCGACTAGAGAGGGGGCAAAACTTGACCTCCTCTTGGGAAATAAGGAAGGGCAGGTGACAGAAGTGTTAGTGAGGGATCACTTTGGGACCAGTGATCATAATTCCATTAGTTTTAAGATAGCTATGGAGAAGGATAGGTCTGGCCCAAAAGTTAAAATTCTAAATTGGGGAAAGGCCAATTTTGATGGTATTAGACAGGAACTTTCAGAAGTTGATTGGGAGAGTCTGTTGGCAGGCAAAGGGACGTCTGGTAAGTGGGAGGCTTTCAAAAGTGTGTTAACCAGGGTTCAGGGTAAGCACATTCCTTATAAAGTGAAGGGCAAGGCTGGTAGAAGTAGGGAACCTTGGATGACTCGGGAGAGTGAGGCACTCGTCAAAAAGAAGAAGGAGGCATATGACATGCATAGGCAGCTGGGATCAAGTGGATCCCTTGAAGAGTATAGAGATTGCCGGAGTAGAGTTAAGAGAGAAATCAGGAGGGCAAAAAGGGGATATGAGATTGCTTTGGCAGATCAGGCAAAGGTGAATCCAAAGAGCTTCTACAAATACATAAAGGGTAAAAGGGTAACTAGGGGAGAGAGTAGGGCCTCTTAAGGATCAACAAGGTCATCTATGTGCGGAACCACAAGATATGGGTGAGATCCTGAATGAATATTTCACATCGGTATTTACGGTTGAGAAAGGCATGGATGTTAGGGAACTTGGGGAAATAAATAGTGATGTCTTGAGGAGTGTACATATCACAGAGAGGGAGGTGCTGGAAGTCTTAACGCGCATCAAGGTAGATAAATCTCCGGGACCTGATGAAATGTATCCCAGGACGTTAAGGGAGGTTAGGGAGGAAATTGCGGGTCCCCTAGCAGAGATATTTGAATCATCCACCGCTACAGGTGAGGTGCCTGAAGATTGGAGGGTAGCAAATGTTGTGCCTTTGTTTAAGAAGGGCGGCAGGGAAAAGCCTGGGAACTACAGACCAGTGAGCCTGACATCTGTAGTGGGTAAGTTGTTAGAGGGTATTCTGAGGGACAGGATCTACAGGCATTTGGAGAGGCAGGGACTAATTAGGAACAGTCAGCATGGTTTTGTGAGAGGAAAATCATGTCTCACGAATTTGATTGAGTTTTTTGAAGGGGTAACCAAGAAGATAGATGAGGGCTGTGCAGTAGACGTGGTCTACATGGACTTCAGCAAAGCATTTGACAAGGTACCGCATGGTAGGTTGTTACATAAGGTTAAATCTCATGGGATCCAAGGTGAGGTAGCCAATTGGATACAAAATTGGCTTGACGACAGAAGACAGAGGGTGGTTGTCGAGGGTTGTTTTTCAAACTGGAGGCCTGTGTCCAGCGGTGTGCCTCAGGGATCGGTGCTGGGTCCGCTGTTATTTGTTATTTATATTAATGATTTGGATGAGAATTTAGGAGGCATGGTTAGTAAGTTTGCAGATGACACCAAGATTGGTGGCATTGTGGACAGTGAAGAAGGTTATCTAGGATTGCAACGGGATCTTGATAAATTGGGCCAGTGGGCCGATGAATGGCAGATGGAGTTTAATTTAGATAAATGTGAGGTGATGCATTTTGGTAGATCGAATCGGGCCAGGACCGACTCCGTTAATGGTAGGGCGTTGGGGAGAGTTATCGAACAAAGAGATCTGGGAGTACAGATTCATAGCTCCTTGAAAGTGGAGTCACAGGTGGATAGGGTGGTGAAGAAGGCATTCAGCATGCTTGGTTTCATTGGTCAGAACATTGAATGCAGGAGTTGGGATGTCTTGTTGAAGTTGTACAGGGCATTGGTGAGGCCACACTTGGAGTACTGTGTACAGTTCTGGTCACCCTATTATAGAAAGGATATTATTAAACTAGAAAGAGTGCAGAAAAGATTTACTAGGATGCTACCGGGACTTGATGGTTTGACTTACAGGGAGAGGTTAGACAGACTGGGACTTTTTTCCCTGGAGAGTAGGAGGTTAAGGGGTGATCTTATAGAAGTCTATAAAATAATGAGGGGCATAGATAAGGTCGACAGTCAAAATCTTTTCCCAAAGGTAGGGGAGTCTATAACGAGGGGGCACAGATTTAAGGTGAGAGGGGAGAGATACAAAAGGATCCAGAGGGGCAATTTTTTCACTCAAAGGGTGGTGAGTGTCTGGAACGAGCTGCCAGAGGCAGTAGTCGAGGCGGGTACAATTTTGTCTTTTAAAAAGCATTTGGACAGTTACATGGGGAAGATGGGTATCGAGGGATATGGGCCAAGTGCAGGCAATTGGGACTAGCTTAGTGGTATAAACTGGGCGACATGGACATGTTGGGCCGAAGGGCCTGTTTCCATGTTGTAACTTCTATGATTCTATGATTCTATGATCACTAACTCAGTGTGTAGGTTATGGGCATCACAAACTCAGTGTGTAGGTTATCGGCATCACTAACTCAGTGTGTCAGTTATGGGCATCACTAACTCAGCGTGCAGTTTTATGCATCATTAACTCAGCGTGCAGGTTATGGACATCACCAACTCATTGTGCAGGTTATGGGCATCACTAATTCAGCGTGCAGATTATGGGCATCACTAACGCAGTGTGCAGGTTATGGGCATCACTAACTCAGTGTGTAGATTATGGGCATCACTAACTCAGCGTGCAGATTATGGGCATCACTAACTCAGCGTGCAGATTATGGGCATCACTAACTCAGTGTGTCGATTATGGGCATCACTAACTCAGCGTGCAGATTATGGGCATCACTAACTCAGCGTGCAGATTATGGGCATCACTAACTCAGTGTGTAGATTATGGGCATCACTAACTCAGTGTGTAGGTTATGGGCATCACTAACTCAGTGTGTAGTTTAAGGGCATCACTAACTCAGTGTGTAGATTGTGGGCATCACTAACTCAGTGTGTCGATTATGGGCATCACTAACTCAGTGTGTAGATTATGGGCATCACTAACTCAGTGTGCAGGTTATGGGCATCACTCATTGAGCTTGTAGATTATGGGCATCACAAACTCAGTGTGCAGTTGATGGGCATCAATAACTCAGTGTGCATATTGTGGGCATCACTAACTCAGTGTGCAGGTTATGTGTATCACTAACTCAGCGTGTAGATTATGGGCATCACTAACGCAGTGTGCAGGTTATGGGCAGCACTAACTCAGCGTGTAGATTATGGGCATCACTAACTCAGTGTGTAGATTATGGGCATCACGAACTCAGTGTGTAGATTATGGGCATCACTAACTCAGTGTGCAGGTTATGGGCATCACTAATTCAGCATGTAGATTATGGGCATCACTAACTCAGTGTATAGGTTATGGGCATCACTAATTCAGCATGTAGATTATGGGCATCACTAACTCAGTGTGTAGATTATGGGCATCACTAACTCATTGTGCAGGTTATGGGCATCACGAACGCAGTGTGTAGGTTATGGGCATCACTAACTCAGTGTATAGGTTATGGGCATCACTAATTCAGCATGTTGATTATGGGCATCACTAACTCAGTGTGTAGATTATGGGCATCACTAACTCATTGTGCAGGTTATGGGCATCACTAACTCAGTGTGTAGGTTATGGGCATCACCAACTCAGTGTGTAGGTTATTGGCATCACCAGCTCAGTGTGTAGGTTATTGGCATCTCTAACTCATTGTGCAGGTTATGGGCATCACTAACACAGTGTGCAGTTGATGGGCATCACGAACGCAGTGCGTAGGTTATGGGCATCACTTACTCAGTGTGTAGGTTATGGGCATCACTAACTCAGTGTGCAGGTTATTTGCATCAACAGCTCAGTGAGTCGGTTATGGGCATCTCTAACTCAGTGTGTAGGTTATGGGGATCACAAACTCAGTGTGTCAGTTATGGACATCATGAACTCAGTGTGTCGGTTATGGGGATCACTAACTCAGCATGTCGATTATGAGCGTCACGAACTCAGAGTGTAGAATATGGGCATCTCTAACTCAGTGTACAGGTTGTGGGCATCACTAACTCAGTGTGCAGGTTATGGGCATCACTAACTCAGTGTGTAGATTATGGGCATCACTAACTCAGTGTATAGGTTATGGGCATCACTAACTCAGCGTGCAGATTATGGGCATCACTAACCCAGTGTGCAGATCATGGGCATCACTAACTCAGTGTGCAGTTTATGGGTATCACTAACTCAGGGTCTGTGTTATGGGCATCACTCACTGAATGTGCAGGTTATGGGCATCGTTTACTCAGTGTGTGCGTTATGGGCATCACCACCTCAGCGTGTGGGTTATGGGCATCACTAACTCAGCGTGTGGGTTATGGGCATCACTAACTAAGTGTGTCGGTTATGGGCATCACTAACTCAGGGTTTGTGTTATGGGCATCACTTACTCAGTGTGTAGGTTGTGGGCATCTCAAACTCAGTGTGTAGGTTATGGGCATCACTAACTCGTGTACAGGTTTTTGGCAGCACTAGCTCAGTGTTTCGGTTCTGGGCATCACTAACTCAGTGTGTAGGTTATGGGCATCACAAACTCAGTGTGTAGGTTATCGGCATCACTAACTCAGTGTGTCGGTTATGGGCATCACTAACTCAGCGTGCAGTATTATGCATCATTAACTCAGCGTGCAGGTTATGGACATCACTAACTCATTGTGCAGGTTATGGGCATCACTAACTCAGTGTGCAGTTTATGGGCATCACTAACGCAGTGCGAAGGTTATGGTCATCACTAACTCAGTGTGCAGGTTATGGGCATCACTAACTCAGCGTGTAGATTATGGGCATCACTAACGCAGTGTGCAGGTTATGGGCATCACTAACTCAGCGTGTAGATTATGGGCATCACTAACTCAGTGTGCAGGTTATGGGCATCACTAACTCAGTGTATAGGTTATGGGCATCACTAATTCAGCATGTAGATTATGGGCATCACGAACGCAGTGTGTAGGTTATGGGCATCACTAACTCAGTGTGTAGGTTATGGGCATCACTAACTCAGTGTATAGGTTATGGGCATCACTAACTCAGTGTGTAGGTTATGGGCATCACCAACTCAGTGTGTAGGTTATTGGCATCACCAGCTCAGTGTGTAGGTTATTGGCATCTCTAACTCAGCGTGTAGGTGATGAGCATCTCGAACTCAGTGTGTAGGTTATGGGGATCACTAACTCATTGTGCAGGTTATGGGCATCACTAACACAGTGTGCAGTTGATGGGCATCATGAACACAGTGCGTCGGTTATGGGCATCACTAACTCAATGTGTAGGTTATGGGGATCACGAACTCAGTGTGTCGGTTATGGGCATCTCGAACTCAGTGTGTAGGTTATGGGCATCTCGAACACATTGTGCAGGTTATGGGGATCACTAACTCAGCATGTCGATTATGAGCATCACAAACTCAGAGTGTAGAATATGGGCATCTCTAACTCAGCGTGTCGGTTATGGGCATCACTAACTCAGTGTGTTGGTTATGGGCATCACTAACTCAGTGTATAGTTTATGGGCATCACTAACTCAGCGTGCAGATTATGGGCATCACTAACTCAGTGTGCAGATCATGGGCATCACTAACTCAGTGTGCAGTTTATGGGTATCACTAACTCAGTGTGTGCGTTATGGGCATCACTAACTCAGTGTGCAGTTTATGGGCATCACTAACGCAGTGCGTAGGTTATGGTCATCACTAACTCAGTGTGCAGGTTATGGGCATCACTAACTCAGTGTGTAGGTTATGGGCATCACAAACTCAGTGTGTAGGTTATGGGCATCACTAACTCAATGTGTCGGTTATGGGCATCACTAACTCAGTGATTAGGTTGTGGGCATCACTAACTCAGTGTGTAGTTTATTTGCCTCACCAGCTCAGTGAGTAGGTTATGGGCATCTCTAACTCAGTGTTCAGGTTATGGGCATCACTAACTCAGCTTGTTGATTATGGGCATCACAAATTCAGTGTGTAGATTATGGGCATCAATAACTCATTGTGCAGGTTATGGTCATCACTAACTCAGCATGTAGATTATGGGCGTCACTTACTCAGAGTGTAGAATATGGGCATCTCTAACTCAGTGTGTAGTTTAAGGGCATCACTAACTCAGTGTGCAGGTTATGGGCATCACTCACTGAGCTTGTAGATTATGGGCATCAATAACACAGTGTGCAGATTATGGGCGTCACTAACTCAGTGTGCAGGTTATGGGCGTCACTAACTCAGAGTGTAGATTATGGGCATCTCTAACTCAGTGTGTAGGTTATGGGCATCACTAACTCAGTGTGTAGGTTATGGGCATCACTAACTCAGTGTATAGGTTATGGGCATCACAAACTCAGCGTGTAGATTATGGGCATCACTAACTCAGTGTGCAGTTTATGTGTATCACTAACTCAGGGTGTGTGTTATGGGCATCACTAACTCAATGTGCAGTTTATGGGCATCGTTTACTCCGTGTGATGGTTATGGGCATCAATACCTCAGCGTGTGGGTATTGGGCGTCACTAACTCAGTGTTCAGGTTATGGGCATCACTAACTCAGCGTGTGTGTTATGGGCATCACTAACTCAGTATGTAGGATATGGGCATCACTAACTCAGTGTGTCGGTTATGGGCATCACTAACTCAGTGTGCAGGTTATGGGCATCACTAACTTAGTGTGCAGGTTATGGGCATCACTAACTCAGTGTTTAGGTTATGGGCATCACTAACTCAGTGTGCAGGTTATGGGCATCACTAACTCAGTGTGTCGGTTATTGGCATCTCTAACTCAGTGTGCAGGTTATGGGCATCACTAACTCAGTGTGTCGGTTATGGGCATCACTAACTCAGTGAGTAGGTTATGGGCATCACTAACTCAGTGTGTAGGTTATGGGCATTAATAACTCAGTGTGTCGGTTATGGGCATTACTAACTCAGTGTGCAGGTTATGGGCAGCACTAACTCAGTGTGCAGGTTATTGGCATCACTTACTCAGCGTGTTGGTTATGGACATCACTCACTCAGTGTGTAGGTTATGGGCATCACTAACTCAGTGAGTAGGTTATGGGCATCACTAACTCAGTGTGCAGGTTATGGACATCACGAACTCAGTGTGTAGGTTACGGGCATCACTAACTCAGTGTGTAGGTTATTGGCATCACCAGCTCAGTGTGTAGGTTATTGGCATCTCGAACTCAGTGTGTCGGTTATGGGGATCACTAACTCATTGTGCAGGTTATGGGCATCACAAACTCAGTGTGTAGATTATGGGCATCACTAACTCAGTGTGCAGGTTATGGGCATCACTAACTCAGTGTTTAACTCAGTGTGTCGGTTATGGGGATCACTAACTCATTGTGCAGGTTATGGGCATCACAAACTCAGTGTGTAGATTATGGGCATCACTAACTCAGTGTGCAGGTTATTGGCATCTCTAACTCAGTGTGTAGGTTATGGGCGTCACTAACTCAGTGTGCAGGTTATGGGCGTCACTAACTCAGAGTGTAGATTATGGGCATCTCTAACTCAGTGTGTAGGTTATGGGCATCACTAACTCAGTGTGTAGGTTATGGGCATCACTAACTCAGTGTATAGGTTATGGGCATCACAAACTCAGCGTGCAGATTATGGGCATCACTAACTCAGTGTGCAGTTTATGTGTATCACTAACTCAGGGTGTGTGTTATGGGCATCACTAACTCAATGTGCAGTTTATGGGCATCGTTTACTCCGTGTGATGGTTATGGGCATCAATACCTCAGCGTGTGGGTATTGGGCGTCACTAACTCAGTGTTCAGGTTATGGGCATCACTAACTCAGTGTGTCGGTTATGGGCATCACTAACTCAGTGAGTAGGTTATGGGCATCACTAACTCAGTGTGTAGGTTATGGGCATTAATAACTCAGTGTGTCGGTTATGGGCATTACTAACTCAGTGTGCAGGTTATGGGCAGCACTAACTCAGTGTGCAGGTTATTGGCATCACTTACTCAGCGTGTAGGTTATGGACATCACTCACTCAGTGTGTAGGTTATGGGCATCACTAACTCAGTGAGTAGGTTATGGGCATCACTAACTCAGTGTGCAGGTTATGGACATCACGAACTCAGTGTGTAGGTTACGGGCATCACTAACTCAGTGTGTAGGTTATTGGCATCACCAGCTCAGTGTGTAGGTTATTGGCATCTCGAACTCAGTGTGTCGGTTATGGGGATCACGAACTCATTGTGCAGGTTATGGGCATCACAAACTCAGTGTGTAGATTATGGGCATCACTAACTCAGTGTGCAGGTTATGGGCATCACTAACTCAGTGTTTAACTCAGTGTGTCGGTTATGGGGATCACTAACTCATTGTGCAGGTTATGGGCATCACAAACTCAGTGTGTAGATTATGGGCATCACTAACTCAGTGTGCAGGTTATTGGCATCTCTAACTCAGTGTGTAGGTTATGGGCATCACTAACTCAGTGAGTAGGTTATGGGCATCACTAACTCAGTGTGTCGGTTATGGGCATCACTAACTCAGTGAGTAGGTTATGGGCATCACTAACTCAGTGTGTCGGTTATGGGCATTACTAACTCAGTGTGCAGGTTATGGGCATCACGAACTCAGTGTGCAGGTTATTGGCATCACTTACTCAGCGTGTAGGTTATGGACATCACTAACTCAGCGTGTAGGATATGGACATCACTCACTCAGTGTGTAGGTTATGGGCATCACTAACACAGTGTGCAGGTTACGGGCATCACTAACTCAGCGTGTAGGTTATGGGCATCACTAACTCATTACGCAGTTTATGGGCATCACTAACTCAGGGTGTGGGTTATGGGCATCACTAACTCAGTGTGCAGGTTATGGGCATCGTTTACTCAGTGTCTAGGTTTTGGGCATCACTAACTCAGCGTGCAGATTATGGGCATCACGAACTCAGTGTGTAGATTATGGGCATCACTAATTCAGTGAGTAGGTTACGGGCATCACTAACTCAGCGTGTAGATTATGGGCATCACTAACGCAGTGTGCAGGTTATGGGCATCACTAACTCAGCATGTAGATTATGGGCATCACTAACTCAGCGTGCAGATTATGGGCATCACTAACTCTACGTGTAGATTATGGGCATCACTAACTCAGCGTGTAGATTATGGGCATCACTAACTCAGCGTGCAGATTATGGGCATCACGAACTCAGTGTGTAGATTGTGGGCATCACTAACTCAGTGTGTCGATTATGGGCATCACAAACTCAGTGTGTAGATTATGGGCATCACTAACTCAGTGTGTAGGTTATGGGCATCACTAACTCAGTGTGTAGTTTAAGGGCATCACTAACTCAGTGTGTAGATTGTGGGCATCACTAACTCAGTGTGTCGATTATGGGCATCACTAACTCAGTGTGTAGATTATGGGCATCACTCATTGAGCTTGTAGATCATGGGCATCACAAACTCAGTGTGCAGTTGATGGGCACCAATAACTCAGTGTGTAGATTATGGGCATCACTAACTCAGTTTGCAGGTTATGGGCATCACTCATTGAGCTTGTAGATTATGGGCATCACAAACTCAGTGTGCAGTTGATGGGCACCAATAACTCAGTGTGCAGATTGTGGGCATCTCTAACTCAGTGTGCAGGTTATGGGCATCACTAACTCAGTGAGTAGGTTATGGGCATCACGAACCAAGCGTGTAGATTATGGGCATCACTAACTCAGTTCGTAGATTATGGGCATCACGAACTCAGTGTGTAGATTATGGGCATCAATAACTCAGTGTGTAGGTTATGAGCATCACTAACTCAGTGTATAGGTTATGGGCATCACTAATTCAGCATGTAGATTATGGGCATCACTAACTCAGTGTGTAGATTATGGGCATCACTAACTCATTGTGCAGGTTATGGGCATCACGAACGCAGTGCGTAGGTTATGGGCATCACTAACTCAGTGTGTAGGTTATTGGCATCTCTAACTCAGCGTGTAGGTTATGGGCATCTCGAACTCATTGTGCAGGTTATGGGCATCACTAACACAGTGTGCAGTTGATGGGCATCACGAACGCAGTGCGTAGGTTATGGGCATCACTAACTCAATGTGTAGGTCATGGGGATCACGAACTCAGTGTGTCGGTTATGGGCATCTCGAACTCAGTGTGCAGGTTATGGGGATCACTAACTCAGCATGTCGATTATGAGCGTCACGAACTCAGAGTGTCGAATATGGGCATCTCTAACTCAGCGTTTCGGTTATGGGCATCACTAACTCAGTGTGTTCGTTATGGGCATCACTAACTCAGTGTGTAGGTTTTGGGCATCACGAACTCAGTGTGTAGATTATGGGCATCACTAACTAAGTGTGTAGGTTTTGGGCATCACTAACTCAGCGTGCAGATTATGGGCATCACTAACTCAGTGTGCAGATCATGGGCATCACTAACTCAGTGTGCAGTTTATGGGTATCACTAACTCAGTGTGTGCGTTATGGGCATCACTAACTCAGCGTGTGCGTTATGGGCATCACAACCTCAGTGTGTCGGTTATGGGCATCACTAACTCAGGGTTTGTGTTATGGGCATCACTTACTCAGTGTGTAGGTTATGGGCATCTCAAACTCAGTGTGTAGGTTATGGGCATCACTAACTCAGTGTGTAGATTATGGGCATCACTAACTCAGTGTGTCGGTTATGGGAATCACAAACTCAGTGTGTAGGTTATCGGCATCACTAACTCAGTGTGTGCGTTATGGGCATCACTAACTCAGCGTGCAGTTTTATGCATCATTAACTCAGCGTGCAGGTTATGGACATCACTAACTCATTGTGCAGGTTATGGGCATCACTAACTCAGTGTGCAGTTTATGGGAATCACTAACGCAGTGCATAGGTTATGGTCATCACTAACTCAGTGTGCAGGTTATGGGCATCACTAACTCAGTGTGTAGGTTATGGGCATCACAAACTCAGTGTGTAGGTTATGGGCATCACTAACTCAGTGTGTCGGTTATGGGCATCACTAATTCAGTGATTAGGTTGTGGGCATCACTAACTCAGCTTGTTGATTATGGGCATCACGAATTCAGTGTGTAGATTATGGGCATCAATAACTCATTGTGCAGGTTATGGGCATCACAAACTCAGTGTGTATGTTATGGGCATCACTAACTCAGTGTGTCGGTTATGGGCATCACTAACTCAGTGATTAGGTTGTGGGCATCACTAACTCAGTGTGTCGGTTATTTGCATCACCAGCTCAGTGAGTAGGTTATGGGCATCACTAACACAGCATGTAGATTATGGGCATCACTAACTCAGTTGTTGATTATGGGCATCACGAATTCAGTGTGTAGATTATGGGCATCAATAACTCATTGTGCAGGTTATGGGCATCACTAACTCAGTGTGTCGGTTATGGGCATCACTAACTCAGTGATTAGGTTGTGGGCATCACTAACTCAGTGTGCAGGTTATTTGCATCACCAGCTCAGTGAGTAGGTTATGGGCATCACTAACACAGCATGTAGATTATGGGCATCACTAACTCAGTGTGCAGGTTATGGGCATCACTAACTCAGTGTTTAGATTGTGGGCATCACTAACTCAGTGTGTAGATTATGGGCATCACTAACTCAGTGTGCAGGTTATGGGCATCACGAACTCAGTGTGCAGTTGATGGGCATCAATAACACAGTGTGCAGATTATGGGCGTCACTAACTCAGTGTGTAGGTTATGGGCATCATTAACTCAGCGTGTAGATCATGGGCATCACTAACTCAGTGTGTAGGTTATGGGCATCACTAAGTCAGTGTGTAGGTTATGGGCATCATTAACTCAGTGTGTAGGTTATGGGCATCACAAACTCAGTGTGCAGGTTATGGGCATCATTAACTCAGTGTGCAGGTTATGGGCATCATTAACTCAGTGTGTAGATTATGGGCATCACTAACTCAGTGTGCAGGTTATGGGCATCACTAACTCAGTGTTTAACTCAGTGTGTCGGTTATGGGGATCACTAACTCATTGTGCAGGTTATGGGCATCACAAACTCAGTGTGTAGATTATGGGCATCACTAACTCAGTGTGCAGGTTATTGGCATCTCTAACTCAGTGTGTAGGTTATGGGCATCACTAACTCAGTGAGTAGGTTATGGGCATCACTAACTCAGTGTGTCGGTTATGGGCATCACTAACTCAGTGAGTAGGTTATGGGCATCACTAACTCAGTGTGTCGGTTATGGGCATTACTAACTCAGTGTGCAGGTTATGGGCATCACGAACTCAGTGTGCAGGTTATTGGCATCACTTACTCAGCGTGTAGGTTATGGACATCACTAACTCAGCGTGTAGGATATGGACATCACTCACTCAGTGTGTAGGTTATGGGCATCACTAACACAGTGTGCAGGTTACGGGCATCACTAACTCAGCGTGTAGGTTATGGGCATCACTAACTCATTACGCAGTTTATGGGCATCACTAACTCAGGGTGTGGGTTATGGGCATCACTAACTCAGTGTGCAGGTTATGGGCATCGTTTACTCAGTGTCTAGGTTTTGGGCATCACTAACTCAGCGTGCAGATTATGGGCATCACGAACTCAGTGTGTAGATTATGGGCATCACTAATTCAGTGAGTAGGTTACGGGCATCACTAACTCAGCGTGTAGATTATGGGCATCACTAACGCAGTGTGCAGGTTATGGGCATCACTAACTCAGCATGTAGATTATGGGCATCACTAACTCAGCGTGCAGATTATGGGCATCACTAACTCTACGTGTAGATTATGGGCATCACTAACTCAGCGTGTAGATTATGGGCATCACTAACTCAGCGTGCAGATTATGGGCATCACGAACTCAGTGTGTAGATTGTGGGCATCACTAACTCAGTGTGTCGATTATGGGCATCACAAACTCAGTGTGTAGATTATGGGCATCACTAACTCAGTGTGTAGGTTATGGGCATCACTAACTCAGTGTGTAGTTTAAGGGCATCACTAACTCAGTGTGTAGATTGTGGGCATCACTAACTCAGTGTGTCGATTATGGGCATCACTAACTCAGTGTGTAGATTATGGGCATCACTCATTGAGCTTGTAGATCATGGGCATCACAAACTCAGTGTGCAGTTGATGGGCACCAATAACTCAGTGTGTAGATTATGGGCATCACTAACTCAGTTTGCAGGTTATGGGCATCACTCATTGAGCTTGTAGATTATGGGCATCACAAACTCAGTGTGCAGTTGATGGGCACCAATAACTCAGTGTGCAGATTGTGGGCATCTCTAACTCAGTGTGCAGGTTATGGGCATCACTAACTCAGTGAGTAGGTTATGGGCATCACGAACCAAGCGTGTAGATTATGGGCATCACTAACTCAGTTCGTAGATTATGGGCATCACGAACTCAGTGTGTAGATTATGGGCATCAATAACTCAGTGTGTAGGTTATGAGCATCACTAACTCAGTGTATAGGTTATGGGCATCACTAATTCAGCATGTAGATTATGGGCATCACTAACTCAGTGTGTAGATTATGGGCATCACTAACTCATTGTGCAGGTTATGGGCATCACGAACGCAGTGCGTAGGTTATGGGCATCACTAACTCAGTGTGTAGGTTATTGGCATCTCTAACTCAGCGTGTAGGTTATGGGCATCTCGAACTCATTGTGCAGGTTATGGGCATCACTAACACAGTGTGCAGTTGATGGGCATCACGAACGCAGTGCGTAGGTTATGGGCATCACTAACTCAATGTGTAGGTCATGGGGATCACGAACTCAGTGTGTCGGTTATGGGCATCTCGAACTCAGTGTGCAGGTTATGGGGATCACTAACTCAGCATGTCGATTATGAGCGTCACGAACTCAGAGTGTCGAATATGGGCATCTCTAACTCAGCGTTTCGGTTATGGGCATCACTAACTCAGTGTGTTCGTTATGGGCATCACTAACTCAGTGTGTAGGTTTTGGGCATCACGAACTCAGTGTGTAGATTATGGGCATCACTAACTAAGTGTGTAGGTTTTGGGCATCACTAACTCAGCGTGCAGATTATGGGCATCACTAACTCAGTGTGCAGATCATGGGCATCACTAACTCAGTGTGCAGTTTATGGGTATCACTAACTCAGTGTGTGCGTTATGGGCATCACTAACTCAGCGTGTGCGTTATGGGCATCACAACCTCAGTGTGTCGGTTATGGGCATCACTAACTCAGGGTTTGTGTTATGGGCATCACTTACTCAGTGTGTAGGTTATGGGCATCTCAAACTCAGTGTGTAGGTTATGGGCATCACTAACTCAGTGTGTAGATTATGGGCATCACTAACTCAGTGTGTCGGTTATGGGAATCACAAACTCAGTGTGTAGGTTATCGGCATCACTAACTCAGTGTGTGCGTTATGGGCATCACTAACTCAGCGTGCAGTTTTATGCATCATTAACTCAGCGTGCAGGTTATGGACATCACTAACTCATTGTGCAGGTTATGGGCATCACTAACTCAGTGTGCAGTTTATGGGAATCACTAACGCAGTGCATAGGTTATGGTCATCACTAACTCAGTGTGCAGGTTATGGGCATCACTAACTCAGTGTGTAGGTTATGGGCATCACAAACTCAGTGTGTAGGTTATGGGCATCACTAACTCAGTGTGTCGGTTATGGGCATCACTAATTCAGTGATTAGGTTGTGGGCATCACTAACTCAGCTTGTTGATTATGGGCATCACGAATTCAGTGTGTAGATTATGGGCATCAATAACTCATTGTGCAGGTTATGGGCATCACAAACTCAGTGTGTATGTTATGGGCATCACTAACTCAGTGTGTCGGTTATGGGCATCACTAACTCAGTGATTAGGTTGTGGGCATCACTAACTCAGTGTGTCGGTTATTTGCATCACCAGCTCAGTGAGTAGGTTATGGGCATCACTAACACAGCATGTAGATTATGGGCATCACTAACTCAGTTGTTGATTATGGGCATCACGAATTCAGTGTGTAGATTATGGGCATCAATAACTCATTGTGCAGGTTATGGGCATCACTAACTCAGTGTGTCGGTTATGGGCATCACTAACTCAGTGATTAGGTTGTGGGCATCACTAACTCAGTGTGCAGGTTATTTGCATCACCAGCTCAGTGAGTAGGTTATGGGCATCACTAACACAGCATGTAGATTATGGGCATCACTAACTCAGTGTGCAGGTTATGGGCATCACTAACTCAGTGTTTAGATTGTGGGCATCACTAACTCAGTGTGTAGATTATGGGCATCACTAACTCAGTGTGCAGGTTATGGGCATCACGAACTCAGTGTGCAGTTGATGGGCATCAATAACACAGTGTGCAGATTATGGGCGTCACTAACTCAGTGTGTAGGTTATGGGCATCATTAACTCAGCGTGTAGATCATGGGCATCACTAACTCAGTGTGTAGGTTATGGGCATCACTAAGTCAGTGTGTAGGTTATGGGCATCATTAACTCAGTGTGTAGGTTATGGGCATCACAAACTCAGTGTGCAGGTTATGGGCATCATTAACTCAGTGTGTAGGTTATGGGCATCTTTAACTCAGCGTGTAGATCATGGGCATCACGAACTCAGTGTGTAGGTTATGGGCATCACTAACTCAGTGTGTAGGTTATGGGCATCATTAACTCAATGTGCAGTTTATGGGCATCGTTTACTCCGTGTGATGGTTATGGGCATCAATACCTCAGCGTGTGTGTTATGGGCATCACTAACTCAGCGTGTGTGTTATGGGCATCACTAACTCAGTGTGCAGGATATGGGCATCACATACTCAGTGTGTCGGTTATGGGCATCACTAACTCAGTGTGCAGGTTATGGGCATCACTAACTTAGTGTGCAGGTTATGGGCATCACTAACTCAGTGTTTAGGTTATGGGCATCACTAACTCAGTGTGCAGGTTATGGGCATCACTAACTCAGTGTGTCGGTTATTGGCATCTCTAACTCAGTGTGCAGGTTATGGGCATCACTAACTCAGTGTGTCGGTTATGGGCATCACTAACTCAGTGAGTAGGTTATGGGCATTACTAACTCAGTGTGTCGGTTATGGGCATTACTAACTCAGTGTGCAGGTTATGGGCATCACTAACTCAGTGTGCAGGTTATTGGCATCACTTACTCAGCGTGTAGGTTATGGACATCACTCACTCAGTGTGTAGGTTATGGGCATCACTAACTCAGCGTGCAGTTTATGGGCATCACTAACTCAGTGTGCAGGTTATGGGCATCACTAACTCAGTGTGCAGGTTATGGGCATCACTAACTCAGTGTGTCGGTTATGGGCATCACTAACTCATTGAGTAGGTTATGGGCATCACTAACTCAGTGTGCAGGTTATGGGCATCACTAACTCAGTGTGCAGGTTATGGGCATCACTAACTCAGTGTGCAGGTTATGGGCATCACTAACTCAGTGTGTCGGTTATTGGCATCTCTAACTCAGTGTGCAGGTTATGGGCATCACTAACTCAGTGTGTCGGTTATGGGCATCACTAACTCAGTGAGTAGGTTATGGGCATCACTAACTCAGTGTGTAGGTTATGGGCATTAATAACTCAGTGTGTCGGTTATGGGCATTACTAACTCAGTGTGCAGGTTATGGGCAGCACTAACTCAGTGTGCAGGTTATTGGCATCACTTACTCAGCGTGTAGGTTATGGACATCACTCACTCAGTGTGTCGGTTATGGGCATGACTAACTCAGTGAGTAGGTTATGGGCATCACTAACTCAGTGTGCAGGTTATGGACATCACGAACTCAGTGTGTAGGTTACGGGCATCACTAACTCAGTGTGTAGGTTATTGGCATCACCAGCTCAGTGTGTAGGTTATTGGCATCTCGAACTCAGTGTGTCGGTTATGGGGATCACTAACTCATTGTGCAGGTTATGGGCATCACAAACTCAGTGTGTAGATTATGGGCATCACTAACTCAGTGTGCAGGTTATGGGCATCACTAACTCAGTGTTTAACTCAGTGTGTCAGTTATGGGGATCACTAACTCATTGTGCAGGTTATGGGCATCACAAACTCAGTGTGTAGATTATGGGCATCACTAACTCAGTGTGCAGGTTATTGGCATCTCTAACTCAGTGTGTAGGTTATGGGCATCACTAACTCAGTGAGTAGGTTATGGGCATCACTAACTCAGTGTGTCGGTTATGGGCATCACTAACTCAGTGAGTAGGTTATGGGCATCACTAACTCAGTGTGTCGGTTATGGGCATTACTAACTCAGTGTGCAGGTTATGGGCATCACTAACTCAGTGTGCAGGTTATTGGCATCACTTACTCAGCGTGTAGGTTTTGGACATCACTAACTCAGCGTGTAGGATATGGACATCACTCACTCAGTGTGTAGGTTATGGGCATCACTAACACAGTGTGCAGGTTACGGGCATCACTAACTCAGCGTGTAGATTATGGGCATCACTAACTCAGCGTGTAGGATATGGACATCACGAACTCAGTGTGTAGGTTATGGGCATCACTAACTCATTACGCAGTTTATGGGCATCACTAACTCAGGGTGTGGGTTATGGGCATCACTAACTCAGTGTGCAGGTTATGGGCATCGTTTACTCAGTGTCTAGGTTTTGGGCATCACCAACTCAGCGTGCAGATTATGGGCATCACGAACTCAGTGTGTAGATTATGGGCATCACTAATTCAGTGAGTAGGTTATGGGCATCACTAACTCAGCGTGTAGATTATGGGCATCACTAACGCAGTGTGCAGGTTATGGGCATCACTAACTCAGCATGTAGATTATGGGCATCACTAACTCAGCGTGCAAATTATGGGCATCACTAACTCTACGTGTAGATTATGGGCATCACGAACTCAGCGTGTAGATTATGGGCATCACTAACTCAGCGTGCAGATTATGGGCATCACGAACTCAGTGTGTAGATTGTGGGCATCACTAACTCAGTGTGTCGATTATGGGCATCACAAACTCAGTGTGTAGATTATGGGCATCACTAACTCAGTGTGTAGGTTATGGGCATCACTAACTCAGTGTGTAGTTTAAGGGCATCACTAACTCAGTGTGTAGATTGTGGGCATCACTAACTCAGTGTGTCGATTATGGGCATCACTAACTCAGTGTGTAGATTATGGGCATCACTAACTCAGTGTGCAGGTTATGGGCATCACTCATTGAGCTTGTAGATTATGGGCATCACAAACTCAGTGTGCAGTTGATGGGCACCAATAACTCAGTGTGCAGATTGTGGGCATCTCTAACTCAGTGTGCAGGTTATGGGCATCACTAACTCAGTGAGTAGGTTATGGGCATCACGAACCCAGCGTGTAGATTATGGGCATCACTAACTCAGTTCGCAGATTATGGGCATCACGAACTCAGTGTGTAGATTATGGGCATCAATAACTCAGTGTGTAGGTTATGAGCATCACTAACTCAGTGTATAGGTTATGGGCATCACTAATTCAGCATGTAGATTATGGGCATCACTAACTCAGTGTGTAGATTATGGGCATCACTAACTCATTGTGCAGGTTATGGGCATCACGAACGCAGTGCGTAGGTTATGGGCATCACTAACTCAGTGTGTAGGTTATTGGCATCTCTAACTCAGCGTGTAGGTTATGGGCATCTCGAACTCATTGTGCAGGTTATGGGCATCACTAACACAGTGTGCAGTTGATGGGCATCACGAACGCAGTGCTTAGGTTATGGGCATCACTAACTCAATGTGTAGGTTATGGGGATCACGAACTCAGTGTGTCGGTTATGGGCATCTCGAACTCAGTGTGCAGGTTATGGGGATCACTAACTCAGTGTATAGTTTATGGGCATCACTAACTCAGCGTGCAGATTATGGGCATCACTAACTCAGTGTGTTGGTTATGGGCATCACTAACTCAGTGTATAGTTTATGGGCATCACTAACTCAGTGTGCAGATCATGGGCATCACTAACTCAGTGTGCAGTTTATGGGTATCACTAACTCAGTGTGTGCGTTATGGGCATCACTAACTCAGCGTGTGCGTTATGGGCATCACAACCTCAGTGTGTCGGTTATGGGCATCACTAACTCAGGGTTTGTGTTATGGGCATCACTTACTCAGTGTGTAGGTTATGGGCATCACTAACTCAGTGTGTAGATTATGGGCATCACTAACTCAGTGTGTCGGTTATGGGCATCACTAACTCGTATACAGGTTTTTGGCAGCACTAGCTCAGTGTTTCGGTTCTGGGCATCTCGAACTCAGTGTGTCGGTTATGGGGATCACGAACTCATTGTGCAGGTTATGGGCATCACAAACTCAGTGTGTAGATTATGGGCATCACTAACTCAGTGTGCAGGTTATGGGCATCACTAACTCAGTGTTTAACGCAGTGTGTCGGTTATGGGGATCACTAACTCATTGTGCAGGTTATGGGCATCACAAACTCAGTGTGTAGATTATGGGCATCACTAACTCAGTGTGCAGGTTATTGGCATCTCTAACTCAGTGTGTAGGTTATGGGCATCACTAACTCAGTGAGTAGGTTATGGGCATCACTAACTCAGTGTGTCGGTTATGGGCATCACTAACTCAGTGAGTAGGTTATGGGCATCACTAACTCAGTGTGTAGGTTATGGGCATTAATAACTCAGTGTGTCGGTTATGGGCATTACTAACTCAGTGTGCAGGTTATGGGCAGCACTAACTCAGTGTGCAGGTTATTGGCATCACTTACTCAGCGTGTAGGTTATGGACATCACTCACTCAGTGTGCAGGTTATGGGCATCACTAACTCAGTGAGTAGGTTATGGGCATCACTAACTCAGTGTGCAGGTTATGGACATCACAAACTCAGTGTGTAGGTTACGGGCATCACTAACTCAGTGTGTAGGTTATTGGCATCACCAGCTCAGTGTGTAGGTTATTGGCATCTCGAACTCAGTGTGTCGGTTATGGGGATCACTAACTCATTGTGCAGGTTATGGGCATCACAAACTCAGTGTGTAGATTATGGGCATCACTAACTCAGTGTGCAGGTTATGGGCATCACTAACTCAGTGTTTAACTCAGTGTGTCGGTTATGGGGATCACTAACTCATTGTGCAGGTTATGGGCATCACAAACTCAGTGTGTAGATTATGGGCATCACTAACTCAGTGTGCAGGTTATTGGCATCTCTAACTCAGTGTGTAGGTTATGGGCATCACTAACTCAGTGAGTAGGTTATGGGCATCACTAACTCAGTGTGTCGGTTATGGGCATCACTAACTCAGTGAGTAGGTTATGGGCATCACTAACTCAGTGTGTCGGTTATGGGCATTACTAACTCAGTGTGCAGGTTATGGGCATCACTAACTCAGTGTGCAGGTTATTGGCATCACTTACTCAGCGTGTAGGTTATGGACATCACTAACTCAGCGTGTAGGATATGGACATCACTCACTCAGTGTGTAGGTTATGGGCATCACTAACACAGTGTGCAGGTTACGGGCATCACTAACTCAGCGTGTAGATTATGGGCATCACTAACTCAGCGTGTAGGATATGGACATCACGAACTCAGTGTGTAGGTTATGGGCATCACTAACTCATTACGCAGTTTATGGGCATCACTAACTCAGGGTGTGGGTTATGGGCATCACTAACTCAGTGTGCAGGTTATGGGCATCGTTTACTCAGTGTCTAGGTTTTGGGCATCACCAACTCAGCGTGCAGATTATGGGCATCACGAACTCAGTGTGTAGATTATGGGCATCACTAATTCAGTGAGTAGGTTATGGGCATCACTAACTCAGCGTGTAGATTATGGGCATCACTAACGCAGTGTGCAGGTTATGGGCATCACTAACTCAGCATGTAGATTATGGGCATCACTAACTCAGCGTGCAAATTATGGGCATCACTAACTCTACGTGTAGATTATGGGCATCACGAACTCAGCGTGTAGATTATGGGCATCACTAACTCAGCGTGCAGATTATGGGCATCACGAACTCAGTGTGTAGATTGTGGGCATCACTAACTCAGTGTGTCGATTATGGGCATCACAAACTCAGTGTGTAGATTATGGGCATCACTAACTCAGTGTGTAGGTTCTGGGCATCACTAACTCAGTGTGTAGTTTAAGGGCATCACTAACTCAGTGTGTAGATTGTGGGCATCACTAACTCAGTGTGTCGATTATGGGCATCACTAACTCAGTGTGTAGATTATGGGCATCACTAACTCAGTGTGCAGGTTATGGGCATCACTCATTGAGCTTGTAGATTATGGGCATCACAAACTCAGTGTGCAGTTGATGGGCACCAATAACTCAGTGTGCAGATTGTGGGCATCTCTAACTCAGTGTGCAGGTTATGGGCATCACTAACTCAGTGAGTAGGTTATGGGCATCACGAACCCAGCGTGTAGATTATGGGCATCACTAACTCAGTTCGTAGATTATGGGCATCACGAACTCAGTGTGTAGATTATGGGCATCAATAACTCAGTGTGTAGGTTATGAGCATCACTAACTCAGTGTATAGGTTATGGGCATCACTAATTCAGCATGTAGATTATGGGCATCACTAACTCAGTGTGTAGATTATGGGCATCACTAACTCATTGTGCAGGTTATGGGCATCACGAACGCAGTGCATCGGTTATGGGCATCACTAACTCAGTGTGTAGGTTATTGGCATCTCTAACTCAGCGTGTAGGTTATGGGCATCTCGAACTCATTGTGCAGGTTATGGGCATCACTAACACAGTGTGCAGTTGATGGGCATCACGAACGCAGTGCGTAGGTTATGGGCATCACTAACTCAATGTGTAGGTTATGGGGATCACGAACTCAGTGTGTCGGTTATGGGCATCTCGAACTCAGTGTGCAGGTTATGGGGATCACTAACTCAGTGTATAGTTTATGGGCATCACTAACTCAGCGTGCAGATTATGGGCATCACTAACTCAGTGTGTTGGTTATGGGCATCACTAACTCAGTGTATAGTTTATGGGCATCACAAACTCAGTGTGCAGATCATGGGCATCACTAACTCAGTGTGCAGTTTATGGGTATCACTAACTCAGTGTGTGCGTTATGGGCATCACTAACTCAGCGTGTGCGTTATGGGCATCACAACCTCAGTGTGTCGGTTATGGGCATCACTAACTCAGGGTTTGTGTTATGGGCATCACTTACTCAGTGTGTAGGTTATGGGCATCTCAAACTCAGTGTGTAGGTTATGGGCATCACTAACTCAGTGTGTAGATTATGGGCATCACTAACTCAGTGTGTCGGTTATGGGCATCACTAACTCGTATACAGGTTTTTGGCAGCACTAGCTCAGTGTTTCGGTTCTGGGCATCTCGAACTCAGTGTGTCGGTTATGGGGATCACTAACTCATTGTGCAGGTTATGGGCATCACAAACTCAGTGTGTAGATTATGGGCATCACTAACTCAGTGTGCAGGTTATGGGCATCACTAACTCAGTGTTTAACTCAGTCTGTCGGTTATGGGGATCACTAACTCATTGTGCAGGTTATGGGCATCACAAACTCAGTGTGTAGATTATGGGCATCACGAACTCAGTGTGCAGGTTATTGGCATCTCTAACTCAGTGTGTAGGTTATGGGCATCACTAACTCAGTGAGTAGGTTATGGGCATCACTAACTCAGTGTGTCGGTTATGGGCATCACTAACTCAGTGAGTAGGTTATGGGCATCACTAACTCAGTGTGTCGGTTATGGGCATTACTAACTCAGTGTGCAGGTTATGGGCATCACTAACTCAGTGTGCAGGTTATTGGCATCACTTACTCAGCGTGTAGGTTATGGACATCACTAACTCAGCGTGTAGGATATGGACATCACTCACTCAGTGTGTAGGTTATGGGCATCACTAACACAGTGTGCAGGTTACGGGCATCACTAACTCAGCGTGCAGATTATGGGCATCACTAACTCAGCGTGTAGGATATGGACATCACGAACTCAGTGTGTAGGTTATGGGCATCACTAACTCATTACGCAGTTTATGGGCATCACTAACTCAGGGTGTGGGTTATGGGCATCACTAACTCAGTGTGCAGGTTATGGGCATCGTTTACTCAGTGTCTAGGTTTTGGGCATCACCAACTCAGCGTGCAGATTATGGGCATCACGAACTCAGTGTGTAGATTATGGGCATCACTAATTCAGTGAGTAGGTTATGGGCATCACTAACTCAGCGTGTAAATTATGGGCATCACTAACGCAGTGTGCAGGTTATGGGCATCACTAACTCAGCATGTAGATTATGGGCATCACTAACTCAGCGTGCAAATTATGGGCATCACTAACTCTACGTGTAGATTATGGGCATCACGAACTCAGCGTGTAGATTATGGGCATCACTAACTCAGCGTGCAGATTATGGGCATCACGAACTCAGTGTGTAGATTGTGGGCATCACTAACTCAGTGTGTCGATTATGGGCATCACAAACTCAGTGTGTAGATTATGGGCATCACTAACTCAGTGTGTAGGTTATGGGCATCACTAATTCAGCATGTAGATTATGGGCATCACTAACTCATTGTGCAGGTTATGGGCATCACGAACGCAGTGCGTAGGTTATGGGCATCACTAACTCAGTGTGTAGGTTATTGGCATCTCTAACTCAGCGTGTAGGTTATGGGCATCACTAACTCAATGTGTAGGTTATGGGGATCACGAACTCAGTGTGTCGGTTATGGGCATCTCGAACTCAGTGTGCAGGTTTTGGGGATCACTAACTCAGCATGTCGATTATGAGCGTCACGAACTCAGAGTGTAGAATATGGGCATCTCTAACTCAGCGTGTCGGTTATGGGCATCACTAACTCAGTGTGTTGGTTATGGGCATCACTAACTCAGTGTATAGTTTATGGGCATCACTAACTCAGCGTGCAGATTATGGGCATCACTAACTCAGTGTGTTGGTTATGGGCATCACTAACTCAGTGTATAGTTTATGGGCATCACTAACTCAGTGTGCAGATCATGGGCATCACTAACTCAGTGTGCAGTTTATGGGTATCACTAACTCAGTGTGTGCGTTATGGGCATCACTAACTCAGCGTGTGCGTTATGGGCATCACAACCTCAGTGTGTCGGTTATGGGCATCACTAACTCAGGGTTTGTGTTATGGGCATCACTTACTCAGTGTGTAGGTTATGGGCATCTCAAACGCAGTGTGTAGGTTATGGGCATCACTAACTCAGTGTGTAGATTATGGGCATCACTAACTCAGTGTGTCGGTTATGGGCATCACTAACTCGTATACAGGTTTTTGGCAGCACTAGCTCAGTGTTTCGGTTCTGGGCATCACTAACTCAGTGTGTAGGTTATGGGAATCACAAACTCAGTGTGTAGGTTATCGGCATCACTAACTCAGTGTGTCGGTTATGGGCATCACTAACTCAGCGTGCAGTTTTATGCATCATTAACTCAGCGTGCAGGTTATGGACATCACTAACTCATTGTGCAGGTTATGGGCATCACTAACTCAGTGTGCAGTTTATGGGCATCACTAACGCAGTGCGTAGGTTATGGTCATCACTAACTCAGTGTGCAGGTTATGGGCATCACTAACTCAGTGTGTAGGTTATGGGCATCACAAACTCAGTGTGTAGGTTATGGGCATCACTAACTCAGTGTGTCGGTTATGGGCATCACTAATTCAGTGATTAGGTTGTGGGCATCACTAACTCAGTGTGTAGGTTATTTGCATCACCAGCTCAGTGAGTAGGTTATGGGCATCTCTAACTCAGTGTTTAGGTTATGGGCATCACTAACTCAGTGTGTAGATTATGGGCATCACTAACTCAGCTTGTTGATTATGGGCATCACAAATTCAGTGTGTAGATTATGGGCATCAATAACTCATTGTGCAGGTTATGGGCATCACTAACTCAGTGTGTCGGTTATGGGCATCACTAACTCAGTGATTAGGTTGTGGGCATCACTAACTCAGTGTGTAGGTTATTTGCATCACCAGCTCAGTGAGTAGGTTATGGGCATCACTAACACAGCATGTAGATTATGGGCATCACTAACTCAGCTTGTTGATTATGGGCATCACGAATTCAGTGTGTAGATTATGGGCATCAATAACTCATTGTGCAGGTTATGGGCATCACTAACTCAGTGTGTCGGTTATGGGCATCACTAACTCAGTGATTAGGTTGTGGGCATCACTAACTCAGTGTGTAGGTTATTTGCATCACCAGCTCAGTGAGTAGGTTATGGGCATCACTAACACAGCATGTAGATTATGGGCATCACTAACTCAGTGTGCAGGTTATGGGCATCACTAACTCAGTGTTTAGATTGTGGGCATCACTAACTCAGTGTGTAGATTATGGGCATCACCAACTCAGTGTGCAGGTTATGGGCATCACGAACTCAGTGTGCAGTTGATGGGCATCAATAACACAGTGTGCAGATTATGGGCGTCACTAACTCAGTGTGTAGGTTATGGGCATCATTAACTCAGTGTGTAGGTTATGGGCATCATTAACTCAGCGTGTACATCATGGGCATCACGAACTCAGTGTGTAGGTTATGGGCATCACTAACTCAGTGTGTAGGTTATGGGCATCATTAACTCAGTGTGTAGGTTATGGGCATCACAAACTCAGCGTGTAGATTATGTGTATCACTAACTCAGGGTGTGTGTTATGGGCATCACTAACTCAATGTGCAGTTTATGGGCATCGTTTACTCCGTGTGATGGTTATGGGCATCAATACCTCAGCGTGTGTGTTATGGGCATCACTAACTCAGCGTGTGTGTTATGGGCATCACTAACTCAGTGTGCAGGATATGGGCATTACAAACTCAGTGTGTCGGTTATGGGCATCACTAACTCAGTGTGCAGGTTATGGGCATCACTAACTTAGTGTGCAGGTTATGGGCATCACTAACTCAGTGTTTAGGTTATGGGCATCACTAACTCAGTGTGCAGGTTATGGGCATCACTAACTCAGTGTGTCGGTTATTGGCATCTCTAACTCAGTGTGCAGGTTATGGGCATCACTAACTCAGTGTGTCGGTTATGGGCATCACTAACTCAGTGAGTAGGTTATGGGCATTACTAACTCAGTGTGTCGGTTATGGGCATTACTAACTCAGTGTGCAGGTTATGGGCATCACTAACTCAGTGTGCAGGTTATTGGCATCACTTACTCAGCGTGTAGGTTATGGACATCACTCACTCAGTGTGTAGGTTATGGGCATCACTAACTCAGCGTGCAGTTTATGGGCATCTCTAACTCAGTGTGCAGGTTATGGGCATCACTAACTCAGTGTGCAGGTTATGGGCATCACTAACTCAGTATGCAGGTTATGGGCATCACTAACTCAGTGTGTCGGTTATGGGCATCACAAACTCAGTGAGTAGGTTCTGGACATCACTCACTCAGTGTGTAGGTTATGGACATCACTAACTCATTGTGCAGGTTATGGGCATCACTAACTCAGCGTGCAGTTTATGGGCATCTCTAACTCAGTGTGCAGGTTATGGGCATCACTAACTCAGTGTGCAGGTTATGGGCATCACTAACTCAGTGTGCAGGTTATGGGCATCACTAACTCAGTGTGTCGGTTATGGGCATCACTAACTCAGTGAGTCGGTTATGGGCATCACTAACTCAGTGTGCAGGTTATGGGCATCACTAACTCAGTGTGCAGGTTATGGGCATCACTAACTCAGTGTGTCGGTTATGGGCATCACAAACTCAGTGAGTAGGTTCTGGACATCACTCACTCAGTGTGTAGGTTATGGGCATCACTAACTCAGCGTGTAGGATATGGACATCACTAACACAGTGTGTAGGTTATGGGCATCACTATCTCAGTGTGTAGGTTATGGGCATCACCAACTCAGTGTGTAGGTTATTGGCATCACCAGCTCAGTGTGTCGGTTATTGTCATCTCTAACTCAGTGTGTAGGTTATGGGCATCTCGAACTCAGTGTGTAGGTTATGGGGATCACGAACTCATTGTGCAGGTTATGGGCATCACTAACACAGTGTGCAGGTTCTGGGCATCACTAACTCAGTGTGTCGGTTATTGGCATCTCTAACTCAGTGTGTAGGTTATGGGCATCACTAACTCAGTGAGTAGGTTATGGGCATCACTAACTCAGTGTGTCGGTTATGGGCATCACTAACTCAGTGAGTAGGTTATGGGCATCACTAACTCAGTGTGTCGGTTATGGGCATTACTAACTCAGTGTGCAGGTTATGGGCATCACTAACTCAGTATGCAGGTTATTGGCATCACTTACTCAGCGTGTAGGTTATGGACATCACTCACTCAGTGTGTAGGTTATGGGCATCACTAACTCAGTGTGTCGGTTATTGGCATCACCAGCTCAGTGTGTAGGTTATTGGCATCTCTAACTCAGCGTGTAGGTTATGGGCATCACGAACTCAGTGTGTCGGTTATGGGGATCACTAACTCAGTGTGTCGGTTATGGACATCATAAACTCAGTGTGTCGGTTGTGGGGATCACTAACTCAGTGTATAGGTTATGGGCATCATAAACTCAGTGTGTCGATTATGGGGATCACTAACTCAGCGTGCAGATTATGGGCATCACTAACTCTGTGTGCAGATCATGGGCATCACTAACTCAGTGTGCAGTTCATGGGTATCACTAACTCAGCGTGTGCGTTATGGGCATCACAACCTCAGTGTGTCGGTTATGGGCATCACTAACTCAGGGTTTGTGTTATGGGCATCACTTACTCAGTGTGTAGGTTATGGGCATCACTAACTCAGTGTGTAGATTATGGGCATCACTAACTCAGTGTGTCGGTTATGGGCATCACTAACTCCGTGTACAGGTTTTTGGCAGCACTAGCTCAGTGTTTCGGTTCTGGGCATCACAAACTCAATGTGTCGGTTATGGGCATCACAAACTCAGTGTGTAGGTTATGGGCATCACTAACTCAGTGTGTCGGTTATTGGCATCACTAACTCAGTGTGCAGGTTATGGGCATCTCTAACTCAGTGTGTCGGTTATGGGCATCACTAACTCAGCGTGCAGTTTTATGCATCATTAACTCAACGTGCAGGTTATGGACATCAGTAACTCATTGTGCAGTTTATGGGCATCACTAACGCAGTGCGTAGGTTATGGTCATCACTAACTCAGTGTGCAGGTTATGGGCATCACTCACTCATTGTGTAGGTTATGGGCATCACAAACTCAGTGTGTAGGTTATGGGCATCACTAACTCAGTGATTAGGTTGTGGGCATCACTAACTCAGTGTGTAGGTTATTTGCATCACCAGCTCAGTGAGTCGGTTATGGGCATCACGAACTCAGTGTGTCGGTTATGGGCATCACTAACTCAGCTTGTTGATTATGGGCATCACGAACTCAGTGTGCAGATTATGGGCATCACTAACTCATTGTATAGGTTATGGGCATCACTAACTGAGCGTGTAGATTATGGGCATCACTAACTCAGCGTGTGGGTTATGCGCATCACAAACTCAGTGTGTCGGTTCTGGCCATCACTAACTCAGGGTTTGTGTTGTGGGCATCACTAACTCAGTGTGTCGGTTATGGGCATGACTAACTCAGTGTGCAGGTTATGGGCATCACTAACTCAGTGTGTAGGTTATGGGCATCACTAACTCAGTGTGTCGATTATGGGCATCACTAACTTTGTGTGTCGGTTATGGGCATCACGAACTCAGTGAATAGGTTATGGGCATCACTAACTCAGTGTGCAGATTTTAGGCGTCAATAACTCAGTGTGTCGATTATGGGCATCACTAACTCAGTGTGCAGGTTATGGGCATCACTAACTCAGTGTGTAGGTTATTGGCATCACTCACTCAGCGTGTAGATTATGGTCATCACTAACTCAGTGTGCAGGTTATGGGCATCACTAACTCAGTGTGTCGGTTATTGGCATCACTCACTCAGCGTGTAGATTATGGGCATCACTAACTCGGTGTGTAAGTTATGGGCATCACTCACTCAGTGTGCAGTTTATGGGCATCACTACCTCAGCGTGTGGGTTATGGGCGTCACTAACTCAGTGTTAAGGTTATGGGCATCACTAACTCAGGGTGTGTGTTATGGGCATCACTAACTCAGCGTGTGGGTTATGAACATCACTAACTCAGTGTGCAGGTTGTGAGCATCGTTTACTCAGTGTGTAGGTTATGGGCATCACTAACTCAGCGTGTAGATTATGGGCATCACTAACTCAGTATGTAGATTATGGGCATCACTAACTCAGTGTGTAGGTTATGGGCATCACGAACTCAGTGTGCAGTTTATGGGCATCACTAACTCAGGGTGTGGGTTATGGGCATCACAAACTCAGTGTGTCGGTTCTGGGCATCACTAACTCAGTGTGCAGGTTATGGGCATCACTAACTCAGCATGTGGGTTATGGGCGTCACTAACTCAGTGTTAAGGTTATGGGCATCACTAACTCAGCGTGTGGGTTATGGGCATCAGAAACTCAGTGTGTCGGTTATGGGCATCACTAACTCAGTGTGTCGGTTATGGGCATCACTAACTCAGTGTTTCGGATATGGGCATCAGTAACTCAGTGTGTCAGTTATGGGCATCACTAACTCAGTGTGTGGGTTTTGGGCTTCACTAACTCAGTGTGTCGGTTTTGGGCATGACGAACTCAGTGTGTCGGTTATGGACATCTCTAACTCAGTGTGTGGGTTATGGGCATCACTAACTCAGTGTGTCGGTTATGGGCATCACTAACTCAGTGTTTCGGTTATGGGCATCACGAACTCAGTGTGTCAGTTATGGGCATCAGTAACTCAGTGTGTCAGTTATGGGCATCACTAACTCAGTGTGTCAGTTATGGGCATCACTAACTCAGTGTGTGGGTTTTGGGCTTCACTAACTCAGTGTGTCGGTTTTGGGCATGACGAACTCAGTGTGTCGGTTATGGACATCTCTAACTCAGTGTGTGGGTTATGGGCATCACTAACTCAGTGTGTCGGTTATGGGCATCACTAACTCAGTGTTTCGGTTATGGGCATCACTAACTCAGTGTGTCAGTTATGGGCATCACTAACTCAGTGTGTCAGTTATGGGCATCACTAACTCAGTGTGTGGGTTTTGGGCTTCACTAACTCAGTGTGTGGGTTATGGGCATCACTAACTCAGTGTGTGGGTTATGGGCATCACTAACTCAGTGTGTGGGCCATGGGCATCGCTAACTCAGTGTGTCATTTATGGGCATCACTAACTCAGTGTGTCAGTTATGGGCATCACTAACTCAGTGTGTGGGTTTTGGGCATCACTAACTCAGTGTGTGGGTTATGGGCATCACTAACTCAGTGTGTGGGTTATGGGCATCACTAACTCAGTGTGTGGGTTTTGGGCTTCACTAACTCAGTGTGTGGGTTATGGGCATCACTAACTCAGTGTGTCAGTTATGGGCATCACTAACTCAGTGTGTGGGTTTTGGGCTTCACTAACTCAGTGTGTGGGTTATGGGCATCACTTACTCAGTGCGTGGGTTATGGGCATCACTAACTCAGTGTGTGGGTTATGGGCATCACTAACTCAGTGTGTGGGTTATGGGCATTACTAACTCAGTGTGTGGGTTATGGGCATCACTTACTCAGTGCGTGGGTTATGGGCATCACTAACTCAGTGTGTGGGTTATGGGCATCACTTACTCAGTGCGTGGGTTATGGGCATCACTAACTCAGTGTGTGGGTTATGGGCATCACTAACTCAGAGTGTGGGTTATGGGCATCACTAACTCAGTGCAGTGTGTGGGTTATGGGCATCACTAACTCAGTGTGTGGGTTCTGGGCATCACTAACTCAGTGTGTGGGTTCTGGGCATCACTAACTCAGTGTGTGGGTTATGGGCATCACTAACTCAGTGTCTGGGTTCTGGGCATCACTAACTCAGTGTGTGGGTTCTGGGCATCACTAACTCAGTGTGTGGGTTCTGGGCATCACTAACTCAGTGTGTGGGTTCAGGGCATCACTAACTCATTGTGTAGGTTATGGGCATCACTAACTCAGTGTGTGGGTTCTGGGCATCACTAACTCAGTGTGTAGGTTATGGGCATCACTAACTCAGTGTGTGGGTTCTGGGCATCACTAACTCAGTGTGTAGGTTATGGGCATCACTAACTCAGTGTGTGGGTTCTGGGCATCACTAACTCAGTGTGTGGGTTCTGGGCATCACTCACTCAGTGTGTAGGTTATGGGCATCACTAACTCAGTGTGTGGGTTCTGGGCATCACTTACTCAGTGCGTGGGTTATGGGCATCACTAACTCAGTGTGTGGGTTATGGGCATCACTTACTCAGTGCATGGGTTATGGGCATCACTAACTCAGTGTGTGGGTTATGGGCATCAATAACTCAGTGTGTGGGTTATGGGCATCACTAACTCAGTGCAGTGTGTGGGTTATGGGCATCACTAACTCAGTGTGTGGGTTCTGGGCATCACTAACTCAGTGTGTGGGTTCTGGGCATCACTAACTCAGTGTGTGGGTTATGGGCATCACTAACTCAGTGTCTGGGTTATGGGCTTCACTAACTCAGTGTGTGGGTTCTGGGCATCACTAACTCAGTGTGTGGGTTCTGGGCATCACTAACACAGTGTGTGGGTTCTGGGCATCACTAACTCAGTGTGTAGGTTATGGGCATCACTAACTCAGTGTGTGGGTTCTGGGCATCACTAACTCAGTGTGTAGGTTATGGGCATCACTAACTCAGTGTGTGGGTTCTGGGCATCACTAACTCAGTGTGTGGGTTCTGGGCATCACTCACTCAGTGTGTAGGTTATGGGCATCACTAACTCAGTGTGTGGGTTCTGGGCATCACTAACTCAGTGTGTGGGTTCTGGGCATCACTAACTCAGTGTGTAGGTTGTGGGCATCACTAACTCAGTGTGTGGGTTCTGGGCATCACTAACTCAGTGTGTAGGTTATGGGCATCACTAACTCAGTGTGTGGGTTATGGGCATCACTAACTCAGTGTGTGGGTTATGGGCTTCACTAACTCAGTGTGTCGGTTTTGGGCATGACGAACTCAGTGTGTCGGTTATGGACATCTCTAACTCAGTGTGTGGGTTATGGGCATCACTAACTCAGTGTGTCGGTTATGGGCATCACTAACTCAGTGTTTCGGTTATGGGCATCACGAACTCAGTGTGTCAGTTATGGGCATCAGTAACTCAGTCTGTCAGTTATGGGCATCACTAACTCAGTGTGTCAGTTATGGGCATCACTAACTCAGTGTGTGGGTTTTGGGCTTCACTAACTCAGTGTGTCGGTTTTGGGCATGACGAACTCAGTGTGTCGGTTATGGACATCTCTAACTCAGTGTGTGGGTTATGGGCATCACTAACTCAGTGTGTCGGTTATGGGCATCACTAACTCAGTGTTTCGGTTATGGGCATCACTAACTCAGTGTGTCAGTTATGGGCATCACTAACTCAGTGTGTCAGTTATGGGCATCACTAACTCAGTGTGTGGGTTTTGGGCTTCACTAACTCAGTGTGTGGGTTATGGGCATCACTAACTCAGTGTGTGGGTTATGGGCATCACTAACTCAGTGTGTGGGTCATGGGCATCGCTAACTCAGTGTGTCATTTATGGGCATCACTAACTCAGTGTGTCAGTTATGGGCATCACTAACTCAGTGTGTGGGTTATGGGCATCACTAACTCAGTGTGTGGGTTATGGGCATCACTAACTCAGTGTGTGGGTTATGGGCATCACTAACTCAGTGTGTGGGTTATGGGCATCACTAACTCAGTGTGTCAGTTATGGGCATCACTAACTCAGTGTGTGGGTTTTGGGCTTCACTAACTCAGTGTGTGGGTTATGGGCATCACTTACTCAGTGCGTGGGTTATGGGCATCACTAACTCAGTGTGTGGGTTATGGGCATCACTAACTCAGTGTGTGGGTTATGGGCATCACTAACTCAGTGTGTGGGTTTTGGGCATCACTTACTCAGTGCGTGGGTTATGGGCATCACTAACTCAGTGTGTGGGTTATGGGCATCACTTACTCAGTGCGTGGGTTATGGGCATCACTCACTCAGTGTGTAGGTTATGGGCATCACTAACTCAGTGTGTGGGTTCTGGGCATCACTTACTCAGTGCGTGGGTTATGGGCATCACTAACTCAGTGTGTGGGTTATGGGCATCACTTACTCAGTGCATGGGTTATGGGCATCACTAACTCAGTGTGTAGGTTATGGGCATCACTAACTCAGTGTGTGGGTTATGGGCATCACTAACTCAGTGCAGTGTGTGGGTTATGGGCATCACTAACTCAGTGTGTGGGTTCTGGGCATCACTAACTCAGTGTGTGGGTTCTGGGCATCACTAACTCAGTGTGTGGGTTATGGGCATCACTAACTCAGTGTCTGGGTTATGGGCTTCACTAACTCAGTGTGTGGGTTCTGGGCATCACTAACTCAGTGTGTGGGTTCTGGGCATCACTAACTCAGTGTGTGGGTTCTGGGCATCACTAACACAGTGTGTGGGTTCTGGGCATCACTAACTCAGTGTGTAGGTTATGGGCATCACTAACTCAGTGTGTGGGTTCTGGGCATCACTAACTCAGTGTGTAGGTTATGGGCATCACTAACTCAGTGTGTGGGTTCTGGGCATCACTAACTCAGTGTGTGGGTTCTGGGCATCACTCACTCAGTGTGTAGGTTATGGGCATCACTAACTCAGTGTGTGGGTTCTGGGCATCACTAACTCAGTGTGTGGGTTCTGGGCATCACTAACTCAGTGTGTGGGTTATGGGCATCACTAACTCAGTGTGTGGGTTATGGGCATCACTAACTCAGTGTGTGGGTCATGGGCATCGCTAACTCAGTGTGTCATTTATGGGCATCACTAACTCAGTGTGTCAGTTATGGGCATCACTAACTCAGTGTGTGGGTTTTGGGCATCACTAACTCAGTGTGTGGGTTATGGGCATCACTAACTCAGTGTGTGGGTTATGGGCATCACTAACTCAGTGTGTGGGTTATGGGCTTCACTAACTCAGTGTGTGGGTTATGGGCATCACTAACTCAGTGTGTCAGTTATGGGCATCACTAACTCAGTGTGTGGGTTTTGGGCTTCACTAACTCAGTGTGTGGGTTATGGGCATCACTTACTCAGTGCGTGGGTTATGGGCATCACTAACTCAGTGTGTGGGTTATGGGCATCACTAACTCAGTGTGTGGGTTATGGGCATTACTAACTCAGTGTGTGGGTTATGGGCATCACTTACTCAGTGCGTGGGTTATGGGCATCACTAACTCAGTGTGTGGGTTATGGGCATCACTTACTCAGTGCGTGGGTTATGGGCATCACTAACTCAGTGTGTGGGTTATGGGCATCACTAACTCAGAGTGTGGGTTATGGGCATCACTAACTCAGTGCAGTGTGTGGGTTATGGGCATCACTAACTCAGTGTGTGGGTTCTGGGCATCACTAACTCAGTGTGTGGGTTCTGGGCATCACTAACTCAGTGTGTGGGTTTTGGGCTTCACTAACTCAGTGTGTGGGTTATGGGCATCACTTACTCAGTGCGTGGGTTATGGGCATCACTAACTCAGTGTGTGGGTTATGGGCATCACTAACTCAGTGTGTGGGTTATGGGCATCACTAACTCAGTGTGTGGGTTATGGGCATCACTAACTCAGTGTGTGGGTTATGGGCATCACTTACTCAGTGCGTGGGTTATGGGCATCACTAACTCAGTGTGTGGGTTCTGGGCATCACTAACTCAGTGTGTGGGTTCTGGGCATCACTAACTCAGTGTGTAGGTTATGGGCATCACTAACTCAGTGTGTGGGTTATGGGCATCACTTACTCAGTGCGTGGGTTCTGGGCATCACTAACTCAGTGTGTGGGTTCTGGGCATCACTAACTCAGTGTGTGGGTTCTGGGCATCACTAACTCAGTGTGTAGGTTATGGGCATCACTAACTCAGTGTGTAGGTTATGGGCATCACTAACTCAGTGTGTGGGTTATGGGCATCACTAACTCAGTGTGTGGGTTCTGGGCATCACTCACTCAGTGTGTAGGTTATGGGCATCACTAACTCAGTGTGTGGGTTCTGGGCATCACTTACTCAGTGCGTGGGTTATGGGCATCACTAACTCAGTGTGTGGGTTATGGGCATCACTTACTCAGTGCATGGGTTATGGGCATCACTAACTCAGTGTGTGGGTTATGGGCATCACTAACTCAGTGTGTGGGTTATGGGCATCACTAACTCAGTGCAGTGTGTGGGTTATGGGCATCACTAACTCAGTGTGTGGGTTCTGGGCATCACTAACTCAGTGTGTGGGTTCTGGGCATCACTAACTCAGTGTGTGGGTTATGGGCATCAGTAACTCAGTGTCTGGGTTATGGGCTTCACTAACTCAGTGTGTGGGTTCTGGGCATCACTAACTCAGTGTGTGGGTTCTGGGCATCACTAACTCAGTGTGTGGGTTCTGGGCATCACTAACACAGTGTGTGGGTTCTGGGCATCACTAACTCAGTGTGTAGGTTATGGGCATCACTAACTCAGTGTGTGGGTTCTGGGCATCACTAACTCAGTGTGTAGGTTATGGGCATCACTAACTCAGTGTGTGGGTTCTGGGCATCACTCACTCAGTGTGTAGGTTATGGGCATCACTAACTCAGTGTGTGGGTTCTGGGCATCACTAACTCAGTGTGTGGGTTCTGGGCATCACTAACTCAGTGTGTAGGTTATGGGCATCACTAACTCAGTGTGTGGGTTATGGGCATCACTAACTCAGTGTGTGGGTTATGGGCATCACTAACTCAGTGTGTGGGTTCTGGGCATCACTATCTCAGTGTGTGGGTTATGGGCATCACTAACTCAGTGTGTGGGTTCTGGGCATCACTAACTCAGTGTGTGGGTTCTGGGCATCACTAACTCATTGCGTGGGTTATGGGCATCACTTACTCAGTGCGTGGGTTATGGGCATCACTAACTCAGTGTGTGCGTTCTGGGCATCACTAACTCAGTGTGTGGGTTCTGGGCATCACTAACTCAGTGTGTGGGTTCTGGGCATCACTAACTCAGTGTGTGGGTTCTGGGCATCACTAACTCAGTGTGTGGGTTATGGGCATCACTAACTCAGTGTGTGGGTTCTGGGCATCACTAACTCAGTGTTTCGGTTATGGGCATCACTAACTCAGTGTGTGGGTTATGGGCATCACTAACTCAGTGTGTGGGTTATGGGCATCACTAACTCAGTGTGTGGGTTCTGGGCATCACTAACTCAGTGTGTGGGTTCTGGGCATAACTAACGCAGTGTGCAGGTTATGGGCATCACTAACTCAGTGTGTGGGTTATGGGCATCACTAACTCAGTGTGTGGGTTATGGGCATCACTAACTCAGTGCGTGGGTTATGGGCATCACTAACTCAGCGTGTGGGTTATGGGCATCACTAACTCAGTGCGTGGGTTATGGGCATCACTAACTCAGTGTGTGGGTTATGGGCATCACTAACTCAGTGTGTGGGTTATGGGCATCACTAACTCAGTGTGTGGGTTCTGGGCATCACGAACTCAGTGTGTGGGTTCTGGGCATAACTAACGCAGTGTGCAGGTTATGGGCATCACTAACTCAGTGTGTGGGTTATGGGCATCACTAACTCAGTGTGTGGGTTATGGGCATCACTAACTCAGTGCGTGGGTTATGGGCATCACTAACTCAGCGTGTGGGTTATGGGCATCACTAACTCAGTGCGTGGGTTATGGGCATCACTAACTCAGTGTGTCAGTTATGGGCATCACTAACTCAGCTGTGAGAAAGATGTTTCCCAAATGCTTTCAAATTTTTTCCCACATCCCATTTTGTTTTCCTGGAGAGCTGCGGCCCTGCCAATAATCAGAGTATTCCATATTGGTGCAATTATCTCTCGTGCGTCAATCCAATGCTTTCCGCTTTTGTTTCTGAGATGGTGGAAGTGGTTGGATGAAACCCTCCTGAAATACAATGCAGAGTTTGAGGAGGGGAGCAACTTTGTGCAATTATTTTTTTTGTAAAAATTGACCGCCTTGAGATGATTTAATAACTGTCAAACAGATGGCTTGTTATTTCAAAAGTTATTCATTATAAGAACTGTGACGATCCCAGTTCCGTGGATAATGCAAAAACGATTAATTTTTTAAAAATATAATACTTTTTAGCTTTCAAAATCATCAAGTGCAGGTTTGTGTTCTGCAAAACAACAGTTGAATTCGACTGAACACTGTCTTCAGCCATCTGGGCAGCTGCTCTGACATTTGAAACTCTGTGCATAACAATGCAATTTAAAAAATGTCCTGTGCATGGGTTTTTCCTTGAATTCAGGTCTCTTTCTCCCCAGCGCTCATGGGGAGGGGGCCTCTGCTATAATATATCACCCAGACCAACAGGCCCAAAAGCATTGAGGACTGCTCTCTCAGCTGACTGCAAGATGTTGTGTTTTGATGAGGCAAAGAGGGTCTGTGGGTCTGTGAGGTATTACCACACAGGACAAGAAAGTGTTGAGTGCACTTCCTCTGGCTTTTTCTCGGAAAATTACCAAAGCCTTTCATTCCCATTTTCTGTTCATTTTATCCTTCTCCGTCACCTATTGCCATGCAACTAACTCCCATTCTTTAATTTCTTTCATTTTCCCGCAATCGTATGTGCTGCTCGGGACTGAAATATTTTCACCTGGAGTCTGTATCAGGCAGTCTCAGATACTATCCAATACCAGTGAAGCTCCTTCCATGCTCCTTTAATAATGTACTTTGCTTGAGATTGCCAATGTTGCAAAGGTCATCAGACATATGTCTGCTCACCCCATTTCTCACTGGGCCCATCCCCATATCCCGATCCTCCCTCTCCGACAACCCCCCTCCCACACCCAACACCTCCCAGGAGGGCAAAAAAACACAGAGACCTGAGGCCAATTCAGGAAACCTCTGTCAAAGATCCCTCTCTGGTCCTTCAAAGGTAGCCAGGTCCCACAATCCCCTTGGTTACGAGCCAAAATCTGACCATCCTTCTGTCATGACCTGCTCTTTGAATTCCCAGCATTAAGAGTGTTATCTAAACACTGTACTACAAGATTATGCAGGCGTTGTGATTTGATTTGTTCACCTTTGTTCACGATGGGAGGTCATTTTCTCGAGGGGTGCGTTAAACAAGGGTTTATTTTTACTCCATTTCTTTAAAGTGAATCCTGCAAGTCTGAACTACCTTATCCAGCACACAGACTGTGAGGCTGGACATGCCACAACTACAGGACAACAGAGGAGCTAAATCGGAACACACCTGCACTAACGCCACTGTATCACTCGCTATGCTGCTAACAATGCACTTAATGAGGTCGTACTTGCAACAGGCGGCTAATTCTCCTGTACAGAGCACACGGCTGTAGTCACAAGAGCACAAGATTATTGAGGATTGATTCATGTATCCAGAAACACCCTAATGTCCCCCCATTGTACCATCCAGAGAGACCCTAACGTCCCCACATTGTACCATCCAGAGAGACCCTAACGTCCCCCCATTGTACCATCCAGAGAGACCCTAACGTCCCCCCATTGTACCATCCAGAGAGACCCTAACGTCCCCCCATTGTACCATCCAGCGAGACCCTAACGTCCCCCCATTGTACGATCCAGAGAGACCCTAACGTCCCCCCATTGTACGATCCAGAGAGACCCTAACGTCCCCCCATTGTACCATCCAGAGAGACCCTAACGTCCCCCCATTGTACCATCCAGAGAGACCCTAACGTCCCCCCATTGTACCATCCAGAGAGACCCTAACGTCCCCCCATTGTACCATCCAGAGAGACCCTAACGTCCCCCCATTGTACCATCCAGAGAGACCCTAACGTCCCCCCATTGTACCATCCAGAGAGACCCTAACGTCCCCCCATTGTACGATCCAGAGAGACCCTAACGTCCCCCCATTGTACGATCCAGAGAGACCCTAACGTCCCCCCATTGTACGATCCAGAGAGACCCTAACGTCCCCCCATTGTACGATCCTGAGAGACCCTAACGTCCCCCCATTGTACGATCCAGAGAGACCCTAACGTCCCCCCATTGTACGATCCAGAGAGACCCTAACGTCCCCCCATTGTACTTTCCAAATGTTTCTTAAATGATTCCAGGCTTTTTGCTTCCACCACTCTATCCGGGAGTTTATTGCACACAGTGATCACTCTTTGTGTGAAGAAGAATTTCCTGATATATTTCACAAAAGTTCTCTAGTTTGAACCTGTGCCCCTGGTTCTACTCCAGCAATTTAATTTAAAGTATTATCCAACATTAACCTTTTCTATACTCTTAACTATCTGATAAACCTCTGTAAGATCACCTCTCAGATGCCTCCTTTCCAGGCTGATAATCCCAAGTCTCTTCAGTCTTTCCCCATAACTCAAATGCCTGACCCTGGGGATCAGCCTCAAGGCTCCTCTCTGCACTGCATCCAGTGCTTGAATGTCTTCTTGTTTGGGACAGGTGACCAAAAGCTTAGTCAAAGAGGCAGGTTTTAAGGAGCATCTTAAAGGAGGAGAGAGAGGTGGAGAGGCGGAGAGGTTTCGGGAGGGAATTCCAGAGCTCAGGGCCTAGGCACTTGAAGGTACGGCCACCAATAGTGGAGCAATGACAATCGGGGATGCACATGAGGCCAGAATTGGAGGAGTGCAGAGATCTCGGGGGCTGTAGGGCTGGAAGAGTTTACAGAGATAGGGAGGGGCAAGGCTATAGAGGGATTTGAAAACAAGGATGAGAATTTTAAAATTGAGGCGTTCCCAGACCGGGAGCCAATGTAGGTCAGCGAGCACAGGGGTGATGGGAGAACGGAACTTGGTGCAAGTTAGGACACAGACAGCAGAGTTTTGGATGAATTCAAGTTTATGAGGGGTGCAAGATGGGAGGCCGGGCAGGAGAGCATTGGAATAATTAACCAGGTTATTGTTGTACAGATGATCCTCAAGCTTACTACTAATAAGCAATTCCGTTATTTTATGTGGAATGGAAGTAAGCTCCCTTAATCAAGGTGTCTAAAGGATTGGGAAATAAACCGAGGAAGGACTGAGCAGGGGGGTGGATTAAAGGGGGTGAGAATTCAATGTCAAATCTAGTACAGGAAGAGAAATAAAGAAAGGGAAAGAAAGATTGGATTGAAGAGAGAAAAAAAGACAAAGGAAAAGTAAGAAAAACAATTTAAAAATGTAAAATATTTGACATTTTTAAAATCTCCAACAATTCACTACCTGAAGGAATGAGACTCCACAGTTTTAATTGTTCACATTCTGGGCCAGAGAGATTGATGTGAATTATTAATGACTCCAATCATTAAAAGGGTACTTACACTATTAATTACTAGACTTAACTTTCTGTGGTGAGTTTAATGGCCAATTAATGTGCAAATGCAGCAACTTCATGAAACTCACGAGGAGGTTATGGGCAAGATGTCGTTTTCACAAAACTAACGGCAGAGCGGCGCAAATCGTCCAGCAACTTGTGGTGATTTGCGATTCACGGGGTATCTCTTCCTCACCACAAGTTTCAGGCCGATTTGCACATTAATAACGGCGTGCGTCATTCACATTAATAACGGCGTGCCTCATTCACATTAATAACGGCGTGCCTCATTCACATTAATAACGGCGTGCCTCATTCACATGCCGTTATATTTTCAGCCATTGTATTTACTTGGGATACTCTTGTTTAGGGAGGGCACATGCCTCAAGTCTTCCCTTATTAATATTTGGAGGAGTTTGCCATTCAGATTATTTACTTTGCTGCTTATCCTCAGTTTGAAGCCCGTTGTTACACTTCTCACCACTCCTCTGACTGCCCTTTTGTTGTGGGACTGAAATAATTCTTTACTCTTCTGATTAACCTCAGCTCTATGCTTCCCCCACCAGTTCCCCTCCACCCACCCCCCGAGTCTCTCTTTTGCCCCCCTGATCACCTTTTTAACATCTTTCTGCAATTTCTTGTGTTCCTCCCAATGGCCCCTTCTCTTTCCTGGAGCATTCTGATTGGCCATTTTCCCTCTTTATCTCACTATTAATTTGTCTGCTGATCCACTTAGTCCTTTTTATTTTAATTGGCTCAGGTTAAAGGAGACTCTGACCACAATACCAACATTCTCCTCACTCTTACGAGCCTGTAAAGATGTCTTATTGCCAGGTTAAACAGATATACCAGCACCCGCTCGCTCGAGAAGAGTCCCATTATTGTTCAAATGTGGGCGTGGGGAGGGTGCGGGGAGGGAGGGGGAGGGAGGGGGGAGAGTGCAGGGAGGGAGGAGGGAGGGAGGGGGGAGAGTGCAGGGAGGGAGGGGGAGGGAACGAGGAGGGAGGGGGAAGGGAGCGGGGAGGGAGGGGGAAGGGAGCTGGGAGGGTGTGTGGAGGGAGCTGGGAGGGTGTGTGGAGGGAGTGGGGAGGGTGTGGGGAGGGTGTGGGGAGGGAGTGGGGAGGGTGTGGGAAGGAAGTGGGGAGGGAGTGGGGAGGGTGTGGGGAGGGAGAGGGGAGGGTGTGGGGAGGGAGTGGGGAGGGAGTGGGGAGGGAGCGGGGAGGGTGTGGGGAGGGAGTGGGGAGGGTACGGGGAGGGAGTGGGGAGGGTGTGGGGAGGGAGTGGGGAGGGAGTGGGGAGGGTACGGGGAGGGAGTGGGGAGGGTGTGGGGAGGGAGTGGGGAGGGAGTGGGGAGGGTACGGGGAGGGAGTGGGGAGGGAGTGGGGAGGGTGTGGGGAGGGAGAGGGGAGGGTACGGGGAGGGAGTGGGGAGGGAGATGGGAGGTTGTGGGGAGGGAGTGGGGAGGGAGTGGGGAGGGTACGGGGAGGGAGTGGGGAGGGTGTGGGGAGGGTGTGGGGAGGGAGAGGGGAGGGTACGGGGAGGGAGTGGGGAGGGTGTGGGGAGGGTGTGGGGAGGGAGAGGGGAGGGTACGGGGAGGGAGTGGGGAGGGAGATGGGAGGTTGTGGGGAGGGAGTGGGGAGGGAGTGGGGAGGGTGTGGGGAGGGAGTGAGGAGGGAGTGGGGAGGGTACGGGGAGGGAGTGGGGAGGGAGTGGGGAGGGAGCGGGGAGGATGCGGGGAGGGAGTGGGGAGGGTGTGGGGAGGGTGTGGGGAGGGAGAGGGGAGGGTGTGGGGAGGGAGTGGGGAGGGAGCGGGGAGGGAGTGGGGAGGGTACGGGGAGGGAGTGGGGAGGGTGTGGGGAGGGTGTGGGGAGGGAGTGGGGAGGGTGTGGGGAGGGTGTGGGGAGGGTACGGGGAGGGAGTGGGGAGGGAGTGGGGAGGGAGTGGGGAGGGTACGGGGAGGGAGTGGGGAGGGAGTGGGGAGGGAGTGGGGAGGATGCGGGGAGGGAGTGGGGAGGGAGTGGGGAGGGAGTGGGGAGGATGCGGGGAGGGAGTGGGGAGGGAGTGCGGAGGGTGTGGGGAGGGTGTGGGGAGGGAGTGGGGAGGGAGTGGGGAGGATGCGGGGAGGGAGTGGGGAGGGAGTGGGGAGGATGCGGGGAGGGTGTGGGGAGGGAGTGGGGAGGGAGTGGGGAGGATGCGGGGAGGGTGTGGGGAGGGTGTGGGGAGGGTGTGGGGAGGGAGTGGGGAGGGTGTGGGGAGGGAGTGGGGAGGGAGTGGGGAGGGTGTGGGGAGGATGCGGGGAGGGAGTGGGGAGGGAGTGGGGAGGGAGTGGGGAGGGAGTGGGGAGGGAGTGGGGAGGGAGTGGGGAGGGTGCGGGGAGGGAGTGGGGAGGGAGTGGGGAGGGAGTGGGGAGGGTGTGGGGAGGGTGCGGGGAGGGTGCGGGGAGGGAGTGGGGAGGGAGTGGGGAGGGTGTGGGGAGGGAGTGGGGAGGATGCGGGGAGGGAGTGGGGAGGGAGTGGGGAGGGAGCGGGGAGGGTGTGGGGAGGGTGTGGGGAGGGAGTGGGGAGGGAGTGGGGAGGGTACGGGGAGGGAGTGGGGAGGGTGTGGGGAGGGTGTGGGGAGGGAGAGGGGAGGGAGTGGGGAGGATGCGGGGAGGGAGTGGGGAGGGAGTGGGGAGGGAGTGGGGAGGGAGTGGGGAGGATGCGGGGAGGGAGTGGGGAGGGTGTGGGGAGGGAGTGGGGAGGGTACGGGGAGGGAGTGGGGAGGATGTGGGGAGGGTGTGGGGAGGGTGTGGGGAGGGTGTGGGGAGGGAGTGGGGAGGGAGTGGGGAGGGTACGGGGAGGGAGTGGGGAGGGTGTGGGGAGGGTGTGGGGAGGGAGTGGGGAGGGAGTGGGGAGGGTGTGGGGAGGGTGTGGGGAGGGTACGGGGAGGGAGTGGGGAGGGAGCGGTGAGGGAGTGGGGAGGGTACGGGGAGGGAGTGGGGAGGGAGTGGGGAGGGAGTGGGGAGGATGCGGGGAGGGAGTGGGGAGGGTGTGGGGAGGGTGTGGGGAGGGAGAGGGGAGGGTACGGGGAGGGAGTGGGGAGGGTGTGGGGAGGGAGTGGGGAGGGAGTGGGGAGGGTGTGGGGAGGATGCGGGGAGGGAGTGGGGAGGGAGTGGGGAGGGAGTGGGGAGGGAGTGGGGAGGGAGTGGGGAGGGTGTGGGGAGGGAGTGGGGAGGATGCGGGGAGGGAGTGGGGAGGGAGTGGGGAGGGAGTGGGGAGGGAGTGGGGAGGGAGTGGGGAGGATGCGGGGAGGGAGTGGGGAGGGAGTGGGGAGGGAGTGGGGAGGGAGTGGGGAGGATGCGGGGAGGGAGTGGGGAGGGAGTGGGGAGGGTACGGGGAGGGAGTGGGGAGGATGTGGGGAGGGTGTGGGGAGGGTGTGGGGAGGGTGTGGGGAGGGAGTGGGGAGGGAGCGGGGAGGGTGTGGGGAGGGTGTGGGGAGGGAGTGGGGAGGGAGTGGGGAGGGTACGGGGAGGGAGTGGGGAGGGTGTGGGGAGGGTGTGGGGAGGGAGTGGGGAGGGAGTGGGGAGGGTACGGGGAGGGAGTGGGGAGGGTGTGGGGAGGGTGTGGGGAGGGAGAGGGGAGGGAGTGGGGAGGATGCGGGGAGGGAGTGGGGAGGGAGTGGGGAGGGAGTGGGGAGGGAGTGGGGAGGATGCGGGGAGGGAGTGGGGAGGGTACGGGGAGGGAGTGGGGAGGATGTGGGGAGGGTGTGGGGAGGGTGTGGGGAGGGAGTGGGGAGGGAGCGGGGAGGGTGTGGGGAGGGTGTGGGGAGGGAGTGGGGAGGGAGTGGGGAGGGTACGGGGAGGGAGTGGGGAGGGTGTGGGGAGGGTGTGGGGAGGGAGTGGGGAGGGAGTGGGGAGGGTGTGGGGAGGGTGTGGGGAGGGTACGGGGAGGGAGTGGGGAGGGAGCGGTGAGGGAGTGGGGAGGGTACGGGGAGGGAGTGGGGAGGGAGTGGGGAGGGAGTGGGGAGGATGCGGGGAGGGAGTGGGGAGGGTGTGGGGAGGGTGTGGGGAGGGAGAGGGGAGGGTACGGGGAGGGAGTGGGGAGGGAGTGGGGAGGGAGTGGGGAGGGAGTGGGGAGGGTACGGGGAGGGAGTGGGGAGGGAGTGGGGAGGGAGTGGGGAGGGTACGGGGAGGGAGTGGGGAGGGAGTGGGGAGGGAGTGGGGAGGGAGCGGGGAGGGAGTGGGGAGGGAGTGGGGAGGGTGTGGGGAGGGTGTGGGGAGGGTGTGGGGAGGGTACGGGGAGGGAGTGGGGAGGGAGCGGGGAGGGAGCGGGGAGGGAGTGGGGAGGGTGTGGGGAGGGTGTGGGGAGGGAGCGGGGAGGGAGCGGGGAGGGTGTGGGGAGGGTGTGGGGAGGGAGCGGGGAGGGAGCGGGGAGGGTGTGGGGAGGGTGTGGGGAGGGAGCGGGGAGGGAGTGGGGAGGGTGTGGGGAGGGTGTGGGGAGGGAGCGGGGAGGGAGCGGGGAGGGTGTGGGGAGGGTGTGGGGAGGGAGCGGGGAGGGAGTGGGGAGGGTACGGGGAGGGAGTGGGGAGGGAGCGGGGAGGGAGTGGGGAGGGTGTGGGGAGGGTGTGGGGAGGGAGTGGGGAGGGTACGGGGAGGGAGTGGGGAGGGAGTGGGGAGGGAGTGGGGAGGGTGTGGGGAGGGTACGGGGAGGGAGTGGGGAGGGAGCGGGGAGGGAGTGGGGAGGGTGTGGGGAGGGTACGGGGAGGGAGTGGGGAGGGAGTGGGGAGGGAGTGCGGAGGGAGTGCAGAGGGTGTGGGGAGGGAGTGGGGAGGGAGTGCGGAGGGTGTGGGGAGGGTGTGGGGAGGGTCCGGGGAGGGAGTGGGGAGGGAGTGGGGAGGGAGTGCGGAGGGAGTGCAGAGGGTGTGGGGAGGGAGTGGGGAGGGAGTGCGGAGGGTGTGGGGAGGGTGTGGGGAGGGTACGGGGAGGGAGTGGGGAGGGAGTGGGGAGGATGCGGGGAGGGAGTGGGGAGGGAGTGGGGAGGGAGTGGGGAGGATGCGGGGAGGGAGTGGGGAGGGTGTGGGGAGGATGTGGGGAGGGAGTGGGGAGGGTGTGGGGAGGGAGTGGGGAGGGTGTGGGGAGGGAGTGGGGAGGGTGTGGGGAGGGAGTGGGGAGGGTGCGGGGAGGGAGCAGGAGGGTGTGGGGAGGGTGTGGGGAGGGAGTGGGGAGGGTGTGGGGAGGGAGTGGGGAGGGTGTGGGGAGGGTGTGGGGAGGGAGTGGGGAGGGTGTGGGGAGGGAGTGGGGAGGGTGTGGGGAGGGTGTGGGGAGGGAGTGGGGAGGGTGTGGGGAGGGAGTGGGGAGGGAGTGGGGAGGGTGTGGGGAGGGAGTGGGGAGGGTGCGGGGAGGGAGCAGGAGGGTGCGGGGAGGGTGCGGGGAGGGAGTGGGGAGAGAGTGGGGAGGGAGTGGGGAGGGTGTGGGGAGGGAGTGGGGAGGGTGCGGGGAGGGAGCAGGAGGGTGCGGGGAGGGTGTGGGGAGGGAGTGGGGAGGGTGTGGGGAGGGTGTGGGGAGGGAGTGGGGAGGGTGTGGGGAGGGAGTGGGGAGGGAGTGGGGAGGGTGTGGGGAGGGAGTGGGGAGGGTGCGGGGAGGGAGCAGGAGGGTGCGGGGAGGGTGCGGGGAGGGAGTGGGGAGAGAGTGGGGAGGGAGTGGGGAGGGTGTGGGGAGGGAGTGGGGAGGGTGCGGGGAGGGAGCAGGAGGGTGCGGGGAGGGTGCGGGGAGGGAGTGGGGAGGGAGTGGGGAGGGAGTGCGGAGGGAGTGGGGAGGGAGTGGGGAGGGTGTGGGGAGGGAGTGGGGAGGGTGTGGGGAGGGAGTGGGGAGGGAGTGGGGAGGGTGTGGGGAGGGAGTGGGGAGGGTGCGGGGAGGGAGCAGGAGGGTGCGGGGAGGGTGCGGGGAGGGAGTGGGGAGGGAGCGGGGAGGGTGCGGGGAGGGAGTGGGGAGGGAGTGGGGAGGGAGTGGGGAGGATGCGGGGAGGGAGTGGGGAGGGAGTGGGGAGGATGCGGGGAGGATGCGGGGAGGGAGTGGGGAGGGAGTGGGGAGGGAGTGCGGAGGGTGTGGGGAGGGTACGGGGAGGGAGTGGGGAGGGAGTGGGGAGGGAGTGGGGAGGATGCGGGGAGGGAGTGGGGAGGGAGTGGGGAGGATGCGGGGAGGGAGTGGGGAGGGAGAGGGGAGGGTACGGGGAGGGAGTGGGGAGAGTGTGGGGAGGGTGTGGGGAGGGTACGGGGAGGGAGTGGGGAGGGAGTGGGGAGTGTGTGGGGAGGGAGTGGGGAGGGTGTGGGGAGGGAGTGGGGAGGGAGCGGGGAGGGTGCGGGGAGGGAGTGGGGAGGGAGTGGGGAGGGAGTGGGGAGGGAGAGGGGAGGGTACGGGGAGGGAGTGGGGAGAGTGTGGGGAGGGTGTGGGGAGGGTACGGGGAGGGAGTGGGGAGGGAGTGGGGAGTGTGTGGGGAGGGAGTGGGGAGGGTGTGGGGAGGGAGTGGGGAGGGAGCGGGGAGGGTGCGGGGAGGGAGTGGGGAGGGAGTGGGGAGGGAGTGGGGAGGATGCGGGGAGGGAGTGGGGAGGGAGTGGGGAGGATGCGGGGAGGATGCGGGGAGGGAGTGGGGAGGGAGTGGGGAGGGAGTGCGGAGGGTGTGGGGAGGGTACGGGGAGGGAGTGGGGAGGGAGTGGGGAGGGAGTGGGGAGGATGCGGGGAGGGAGTGGGGAGGGAGTGGGGAGGATGCGGGGAGGGAGTGGGGAGAGTGTGGGGAGGGTGTGGGGAGGGAGAGGGGAGGGTACGGGGAGGGAGTGGGGAGAGTGTGGGGAGGGTGTGGGGAGGGTACGGGGAGGGAGTGGGGAGGGAGTGGGGAGTGTGTGGGGAGGGAGTGGGGAGGGTGTGGGGAGGGAGTGGGGAGGGAGCGGGGAGGGTGCGGGGAGGGAGTGGGGAGGGAGTGGGGAGGGAGTGGGGAGGGAGTGGGGAGGGAGTGTGGAGGGAGCGGGGAGGGTGCGGGGAGGGAGTGGGGAGGGAGTGGGGAGGGAGTGGGGAGGGAGTGTGGAGGGAGCGGGGAGGGTGCGGGGAGGGAGTGGGGAGGGAGTGGGGAGGGAGTGGGGAGGGAGTGGGGAGGGTGTGGGGAGGGAGTGGGGAGGGTACGGGGAGGGTACGGGGAGGGAGTGGGGAGGGTGTGGGGAGGGTGTGGGGAGGGAGTGGGGAGGGTGTGGGGAGGGTACGGGGAGGGAGCGGGGAGGGAGTGGGGAGGGTGTGGGGAGGGTACGGGGAGGGTACGGGGAGGGAGTGGGGAGGGTGTGGAGAGGGTGTGGGGAGGGAGTGGGGAGGGAGCGGGGAGGGTGTGGGGAGGGAGTGGGGAGGGAGTGGGGAGGGAGTGGGGAGGGTACGGGGAGGGAGTGGGGAGGGAGCGGGGAGGGAGTGGGGAGGGTACGGGGAGGGTACGGGGAGGGAGTGGGGAGGGAGCGGGGAGGGAGTGGGGAGGGTACGGGGAGGGAGTGGGGAGGGTGTGGGGAGGGAGCGGGGAGGGAGTGGGGAGGGTGTGGAGAGGGTACGGGGAGGGTACGGGGAGGGAGTGGGGAGGGAGTGGGGAGGGTACGGGGAGGGTACGGGGAGGGAGTGGGGAGGGAGTGGGGAGGGTGTGGGGAGGGTGTGGGGAGGGAGTGGGGAGGGTGCGGGGTGGGTACGGGGAGGGAGTGGGGAGGGAGTGGGGAGGGAGCGGGGAGGGAGTGGGGAGGGTGTGGAGAGGGTACGGGGAGGGTACGGGGAGGGAGTGGGGAGGGTGTGGGGAGGGTGTGGGGAGGGAGTGGGGAGGGAGTGGGGAGGGAGCGGGGAGGGAGTGGGGAGGGTGTGGAGAGGGTACGGGGAGGGTACGGGGAGGGAGTGGGGAGGGTGTGGGGAGGGAGTGGGGAGGGAGAGGGGAGGGTACGGGGAGGGAGTGGGGAGGGAGTGGGGAGGGTGTGGGGAGGGTGTGGGGAGGGAGTGGGGAGGGAGTGGGGAGGGTACGGGGAGGGTACGGGGAGGGAGTGGGGAGGGTGTGGGGAGGGTACGGGGAGGGAGTGGGGAGGGTGTGGGGAGGGTACGGGGAGGGTACGGGGAGGGAGTGGGGAGGGTGTGGGGAGGGAGTGGGGAGGGAGAGGGGAGGGTACGGGGAGGGAGTGGGGAGGGTGTGGGGAGGGAGTGGGGAGGGAGAGGGGAGGGTACGGGGAGGGAGTGGGGAGGGAGCGGGGAGGCTGTGGGGAGGGAGTGGGGAGGGTGTGGGGAGGGTGTGGGGAGGGTACGGGGAGGGTACGGGGAGGGAGTGGGGAGGGTGTGGGGAGGGTACGGGGAGGGTACGGGGAGGGAGTGGGGAGGGTGTGGGGAGGGTACGGGGAGGGTACGGGGAGGGAGTGGGGAGGGTGTGGGGAGGGTACGGGGAGGGTACGGGGAGGGAGTGGGGAGGGTGTGGGGAGGGAGTGGGGAGGGAGAGGGGAGGGTACGGGGAGGGAGTGGGGAGGGAGCCGGGAGGGTGTGGGGAGGGAGTGGGGAGGGTGTGGGGAGGGAGTGGGGAGGGAGTGGGGAGGGTACGGGGAGGGAGTGGGGAGGGAGTGGGGAGGATGCGGGGAGGGAGTGGGGAGGGTGTGGGGAGGGTGTGGGGAGGGAGAGGGGAGGGTACGGGGAGGGAGTGGGGAGGGAGCGGGGAGGGAGCGGGGAGGGAGTGGGGAGGGTGTGGGGAGGGTGTGGGGAGGGTACGGGGAGGGAGTGGGGAGGGAGTGGGGAGGGTGTGGGGAGGGAGTGGGGAGGGTACGGGGATGGAGTGGGGAGGGAGTGGGGAGGGAGTGGGGAGGGTACGGGGAGGGAGTGGGGAGGGAGTGGGGAGGGAGTGGGGAGGATGCGGGGAGGGAGTGGGGAGGGAGTGGGGAGGATCCGGGGAGGGAGTGGGGAGGGAGTGGGGAGGGTGTGGGGAGGGAGTGGGGAGGGTGTGGGGAGGGAGTGGGGAGGGAGTGGGGAGGGAGTGGGGAGGGTACGGGGAGGGAGTGGGGAGGGAGTGGGGAGGATGCGGGGAGGGAGTGGGGAGGGAATGGGGAGGATGCGGGGAGGGAGTGGGGAGGGAGTGGGGAGGGTACGGGGAGGGAGCGGGGAGGGAGTGGGGAGGGTGTGGGGAGGGAGTGGGGAGGGTGCGGGGAGGGAGTGGGGAGGGTGTGGGGAGGGTGTGGGGAGGGTACGGGGAGGGAGTGGGGAGGGAGTGGGGAGGGAGTGGGGAGGATGCGGGGAGGGAGTGGGGAGGGAGCGGGGAGGGAGTGGGGAGGGAGTGGGGAGGATGCATGGAGGGAGTGGGGAGGGTACGGGGAGGGAGTGGGGAGGGAGTGGGGAGGGAGTGCGGAGGGTGTGGGGAGGGAGTGGGGAGGGTACGGGGAGGGAGTGGGGAGGGAGTGGGGAGGGAGTGGGGAGGGTACGGGGAGGGAGTGCGGAGGGTGTGGGGAGGGAGTGGGGAGGGTACGGGGAGGGAGTGGGGAGGATGCGGGGAGGGAGTGGGGAGGGAGTGGGGAGGGAGTGGGGAGGGAGTGCGGAGGGTGTGGGGAGGGTACGGGGAGGGAGTGGGGAGGGAGTGGGGAGGGAGTGCGGAGGGAGTGCAGAGGGTGTGGGGAGGGAGTGGGGAGGGTACGGGGAGGGTACGGGGAGGGAGTGGGGAGGGTGTGGGGAGGGTACGGGGAGGGAGTGGGGTGGGTGTGGAGAGGGTACGGGGAGGGTACGGGGAGGGAGTGGGGAGGGTGTGGGGAGGGAGTGGGGAGGGAGAGGGGAGGGTACGGGGAGGGAGTGGGGAGGGAGCGGGGAGGCTGTGGGGAGGGAGTGGGGAGGGTGTGGGGAGGGTGTGGGGAGGGTACGGGGAGGGTACGGGGAGGGAGTGGGGAGGGTGTGGGGAGGGTACGGGGAGGGTACGGGGAGGGAGTGGGGAGGGTGTGGGGAGGGTACGGGGAGGGTACGGGGAGGGAGTGGGGAGGGTGTGGGGAGGGAGTGGGGAGGGAGAGGGGAGGGTACGGGGAGGGAGTGGGGAGGGAGCGGGGAGGGTGTGGGGAGGGAGTGGGGAGGGTGTGGGGAGGGTGTGGGGAGGGAGTGGGGAGGGAGTGGGGAGGGTACGGGGAGGGTACGGGGAGGGAGTGGGGAGGGTGTGGGGAGGGTACGGGGAGGGTACGGGGAGGGAGTGGGGAGGGTGTGGGGAGGGAGTGGGGAGGGAGAGGGGAGGGTACGGGGAGGGAGTGGGGAGGGAGCCGGGAGGGTGTGGGGAGGGAGTGGGGAGGGTACGGGGAGGGAGTGGGGAGGGAGTGGGGAGGATGCGGGGAGGGAGTGGGGAGGGTGTGGGGAGGGTGTGGGGAGGGAGAGGGGAGGGTACGGGGAGGGAGTGGGGAGGGAGCGGGGAGGGAGCGGGGAGGGAGTGGGGAGGGTGTGGGGAGGGTGTGGGGAGGGTACGGGGAGGGAGTGGGGAGGGAGTGGGGAGGGTGTGGGGAGGGAGTGGGGAGGGTACGGGGATGGAGTGGGGAGGGAGTGGGGAGGGAGTGGGGAGGGAGTGGGGAGGGTACGGGGAGGGAGTGGGGAGGGAGTGGGGAGGGAGTGGGGAGGATGCGGGGAGGGAGTGGGGAGGGAGTGGGGAGGATCCGGGGAGGGAGTGGGGAGGGAGTGGGGAGGGTGTGGGGAGGGAGTGGGGAGGGTGTGGGGAGGGAGTGGGGAGGGAGTGGGGAGGGAGTGGGGAGGGTACGGGGAGGGAGTGGGGAGGGAGTGGGGAGGATGCGGGGAGGGAGTGGGGAGGGAGTGGGGAGGATGCGGGGAGGGAGTGGGGAGGGAGTGGGGAGGGTACGGGGAGGGAGCGGGGAGGGAGTGGGGAGGGTGTGGGGAGGGAGTGGGGAGGGTGCGGGGAGGGAGTGGGGAGGGTGTGGGGAGGGTGTGGGGAGGGTACGGGGAGGGAGTGGGGAGGGAGTGGGGAGGGAGTGGGGAGGATGCGGGGAGGGAGTGGGGAGGGAGCGGGGAGGGAGTGGGGAGGGAGTGGGGAGGATGCGGGGAGGGAGTGGGGAGGGTACGGGGAGGGAGTGGGGAGGGAGTGGGGAGGGAGTGGGGAGGGAGTGGGGAGGGAGTGCGGAGGGTGTGGGGAAGGAGTGGGGAGGGTACGGGGAGGGAGTGGGGAGGGAGTGGGGAGGGTGTGGGGAGGGAGTGGGGAGGGTACGGGGAGGGAGTGGGGAGGGAGTGGGGAGGGAGTGGGGAGGGTACGGGGAGGGAGTGCGGAGGGTGTGGGGAGGGAGTGGGGAGGGTACGGGGAGGGAGTGGGGAGGGAGTGGGGAGGGAGTGGGGAGGATGCGGGGAAGGAGTGGGGAGGGAGTGGGGAGGATGCGGGGAGGGAGTGGGGAGGGAGTGGGGAGGATGCGGGGAGGGAGTGGGGAGGGTACGGGGAGGGAGTGGGGAGGGAGTGGGGAGGGAGTGGGGAGGGAGTGCGGAGGGTGTGGGGAGGGAGTGGGGAGGGTACGGGGAGGGAGTGGGGAGGGAGTGGGGAGGGTGTGGGGAGGGAGTGGGGAGGGTACGGGGAGGGAGTAGGGAGGGAGTGGGGAGGGAGTGGGGAGGGAGTGCGGAGGGTGTGGGGAGGGAGTGGGGAGGGTACGGTGAGGGAGTGGGGAGGGAGTGGGGAGGGAGTGGGGAGGGTGTGGGGAGGGAGTGGGGAGGGTACGGGGAGGGAGCGGGGAGGGAGTGGGGAGGGTGTGGGGAGGGAGTGGGGAGGGTGTGGGGAGGGAGTGGGGAGGGAGCGGGGAGGGTGCGGGGAGGGAGCAGGGAGGGAGTGGGGAGGGTGTGGGGAGGGAGTGGGGAGGGAGCGGGGAGGGAGTGGGGAGGGTGTGGGGAGGGTGCGGGGAGGGAGTGGGGAGGGAGTGGGGAGGGTGTGGGGAGGGTGTGGGGAGGGTACGGGGAGGGAGTGGGGAGGGAGTGGGGAGGGAGTGGGGAGGATGCGGGGAGGGAGTGGGGAGGGAGTGGGGAGGATGCGGGGAGGGAGTGGGGAGGGAGTGGGGAGGGAGTGGGGAGGGAGTGGGGAGGATGCGGGGAGGGAGTGGGGAGGGAGTGCGGAGGGTGTGGGGAGGGTGTGGGGAGGGAGTGGGGAGGGAGTGGGGAGGGAGTGGGGAGGATGCGGGGAGGGAGTGGGGAGGGAGTGGGGAGGGAGTGGGGAGGATGCGGGGAGGGTGCGGGGAGGGAGTGGGGAGGGAGTGGGGAGGGAGTGGGGAGGGAGCGGGAGGGCGTGGGGAGGGAGTGGGGAGGGAGTGGGGAGGATGCGGGGAGGGAGCAGGAGGGTGCGGGGAGGGTGCGGGGAGGGAGTGGGGAGGGAGTGGGGAGGGAGTGGGGAGGGTACGGGGAGGGAGTGGGGAGGGAGTGGGGAGGGAGTGGGGAGGGAGTGGGGAGGGAGCGGGGAGGGAGCAGGAGGGTGCGGGGAGGGTGCGGGGAGGGAGTGGGGAGGGAGTGGGGAGGGAGTGGGGAGGGTACGGGGAGGGAGTGGGGAGGGAGTGGGGAGGGAGTGGGGAGGATGCGGGGAGGGAGTGGGGAGGGAGTGGGGAGGATGCGGGGAGGGTGTGGGGAGGGAGTGGGGAGGGAGCGGGGAGGGAGCAGGAGGGTGCGGGGAGGGTGCGGGGAGGGAGTGGGGAGGGAGTGGGGAGGGAGTGGGGAGGATGCGGGGAGGGAGTGGGGTGGGAGTGGGGAGGATGCGGGGAGGGAGTGGGGAGGGAGTGGGGAGGATGCGGGGAGGGAGTGGGGAGGGAGTGGGGAGGGAGTGGGGAGGGAGTGGGGAGGATGCGGGGAGGGTGCGGGGAGTGAGTGGGGAGGGAGTGGGGAGGGAGCGGGAGGGCGTGGGGAGGAAGGGGGAGGGAGCGGGGAGGGTGCGGGGAGGAAGGGGGAGGGAGCGGGGAGGGTGTGGGGAGGGAGCGGGAGGGAGCGGGGAGGGTGTGGGGAGGGAGCGGGGAGGGAGTGGGGAGGGAGCGGGGAGGGTGTGGGGAGGGTGTGGGGAGGGAGTGGGGAGGGAGCGGGGAGGGAGCGGGGAGGGTGTGGGGAGGGAGCGGGGAGGGTGTGGGGAGGGAGTGGGGAGGGAGTGGGGAGGGAGTGGGGAGGGTGTGGGGAGGGAGCGGGAGGGCGTGGGGAGGGTGTGGGGAGGGAGTGGGGAGGGAGTGGGGAGGGAGTGGGGAGGGAGCAGGAGGGTGCGGGGAGGGTGCGGGGAGGGAGTGGGGAGGGAGTGGGGAGGGAGTGGGGAGGATGCGGGGAGGGAGTGGGGAGGGAGTGGGGAGGATGCGGGGAGGTTGTGGGGAGGGAGTGGGGAGGGAGCGGGGAGGGTACGGGGAGGGAGTGGGGAGGGAGTGGGGAGGGAGTGGGGAGGGTACGGGGAGGGAGTGGGGAGGGAGTGGGGAGGGAGTGGGGAGGATGCGGGGAGGGAGTGGGGAGGGAGTGGGGAGGATGCGGGGAGGGTGTGGGGAGGGAGTGGGGAGGGAGCGGGGAGGGTACGGGGAGGGTGCGGGGAGGGAGCAGGAGGGTGCGGGGAGGGTGCGGGGAGGGAGTGGGGAGGGAGTGGGGAGGGAGTGGGGAGGGTACGGGGAGGGAGTGGGGAGGGAGTGGGGAGGGAGTGGGGAGGATGCGGGGAGGGAGCAGGAGGGTGCGGGGAGGGTGCGGGGAGGGAGTGGGGAGGGAGTGGGGAGGGAGTGGGGAGGGTACGGGGAGGGAGTGGGGAGGGAGTGGGGAGGGAGTGGGGAGGATGCGGGGAGGGAGTGGGGAGGGAGTGGGGAGGATGCGGGGAGGGAGTGGGGAGGGAGTGGGGAGGATGCGGGGAGGGAGTGGGGAGGGAGTGGGGAGGGAGTGGGGAGGGAGTGGGGAGGATGCGGGGAGGGTGCGGGGAGTGAGTGGGGAGGGAGTGGGGAGGGAGTGGGGAGGGAGCGGGAGGGCGTGGGAGGAAGGGGGAGGGAGCGGGGAGGGTGCGGGGAGGAAGGGGGAGGGAGCGGGGAGGGTGTGGGGAGGGAGCGGGAGGGAGCGGGGAGGGTGTGGGGAGGGAGCGGGGAGGGAGTGGGGAGGGAGCGGGAAGGGTGTGGGGAGGGTGTGGGGAGGGAGTGGGGAGGGAGCGGGGAGGGAGCGGGGAGGGTGTGGGGAGGGAGCGGGGAGGGTGTGGGGAGGGAGTGGGGAGGGTGTGGGGAGGGAGCGGGAGGGCGTGGGGAGGGTGTGGGGAGGGAGTGGGGAGGGAGTGGGGAGGGAGTGGGGAGGGTGCGGGGAGGGAGTGGGGAGGGAGTGGGGAGGATGCGGGGAGGGTGTGGGGAGGGAGTGGGGAGGGAGTGGGGAGGGAGTGGGGAGGGTGCGGGGAGGGAGTGGGGAGGGAGTGGGGAGGATGCGGGGAGGGTGTGGGGAGGGAGTGGGGAGGGAGTGGGGAGGATGCGGGGAGGGTGTGGGGAGGGTGTGGGGAGGGTGTGGGGAGGGAGTGGGGAGGGAGTGGGGAGGGAGTGGGGAGGATGCGGGGAGGGTGTGGGGAGGGAGTGGGGAGGGAGTGGGGAGGATGCGGGGAGGGTGTGGGGAGGGTGTGGGGAGGGTGTGGGGAGGGAGTGGGGAGGGAGTGGGGAGGGAGTGGGGAGGGTACGGGGAGGGAGTGGGGAGGGAGTGGGGAGGGAGTGGGGAGGGAGTGGGGAGGGAGCGGGGAGGGAGCAGGAGGGTGCGGGGAGGGTGCGGGGAGGGAGTGGGGAGGGAGTGGGGAGGGAGTGGGGAGGGTACGGGGAGGGAGTGGGGAGGGAGTGGGGAGGGAGTGGGGAGGATGCGGGGAGGGAGTGGGGAGGGAGTGGGGAGGATGCGGGGAGGGTGTGGGGAGGGAGTGGGGAGGGAGCGGGGAGGGAGCAGGAGGGTGCGGGGAGGGTGCGGGGAGGGAGTGGGGAGGGAGTGGGGAGGGAGTGGGGAGGATGCGGGGAGGGAGTGGGGTGGGAGTGGGGAGGATGCGGGGAGGGAGTGGGGAGGGAGTGGGGAGGATGCGGGGAGGGAGTGGGGAGGGAGTGGGGAGGGAGTGGGGAGGGAGTGGGGAGGATGCGGGGAGGGTGCGGGGAGTGAGTGGGGAGGGAGTGGGGAGGGAGCGGGAGGGCGTGGGGAGGAAGGGGGAGGGAGCGGGGAGGGTGCGGGGAGGAAGGGGGAGGGAGCGGGGAGGGTGTGGGGAGGGAGCGGGGAGGGTGTGGGGAGGGAGCGGGGAGGGAGTGGGGAGGGAGCGGGGAGGGTGTGGGGAGGGTGTGGGGAGGGAGTGGGGAGGGAGCGGGGAGGGAGCGGGGAGGGTGTGGGGAGGGAGCGGGGAGGGTGTGGGGAGGGAGTGGGGAGGGAGTGGGGAGGGAGTGGGGAGGGTGTGGGGAGGGAGCGGGAGGGCGTGGGGAGGGTGTGGGGAGGGAGTGGGGAGGGAGTGGGGAGGGAGTGGGGAGGGAGCAGGAGGGTGCGGGGAGGGTGCGGGGAGGGAGTGGGGAGGGAGTGGGGAGGGAGTGGGGAGGATGCGGGGAGGGAGTGGGGAGGGAGTGGGGAGGATGCGGGGAGGTTGTGGGGAGGGAGTGGGGAGGGAGCGGGGAGGGTACGGGGAGGGAGTGGGGAGGGAGTGGGGAGGGAGTGGGGAGGGTACGGGGAGGGAGTGGGGAGGGAGTGGGGAGGGAGTGGGGAGGATGCGGGGAGGGAGTGGGGAGGGAGTGGGGAGGGAGCAGGAGGGTGCGGGGAGGGTGCGGGGAGGGAGTGGGGAGGGAGTGGGGAGGGAGTGGGGAGGGTACGGGGAGGGAGTGGGGAGGGAGTGGGGAGGGAGTGGGGAGGATGCGGGGAGGGTACGGGGAGGGTGCGGGGAGGGAGCAGGAGGGTGCGGGGAGGGTGCGGGGAGGGAGTGGGGAGGGAGTGGGGAGGGAGTGGGGAGGGTACGGGGAGGGAGTGGGGAGGGAGTGGGGAGGGAGTGGGGAGGATGCGGGGAGGGAGCAGGAGGGTGCGGGGAGGGTGCGGGGAGGGAGTGGGGAGGGAGTGGGGAGGGAGTGGGGAGGGTACGGGGAGGGAGTGGGGAGGGAGTGGGGAGGGAGTGGGGAGGATGCGGGGAGGGAGTGGGGAGGGAGTGGGGAGGATGCGGGGAGGGAGTGGGGAGGGAGTGGGGAGGATGCGGGGAGGGAGTGGGGAGGGAGTGGGGAGGGAGTGGGGAGGGAGTGGGGAGGATGCGGGGAGGGTGCGGGGAGTGAGTGGGGAGGGAGTGGGGAGGGAGTGGGGAGGGAGCGGGAGGGCGTGGGGAGGAAGGGGGAGGGAGCGGGGAGGGTGCGGGGAGGAAGGGGGAGGGAGCGGGGAGGGTGTGGGGAGGGAGCGGGAGGGAGCGGGGAGGGTGTGGGGAGGGAGCGGGGAGGGAGTGGGGAGGGAGCGGGGAGGGTGTGGGGAGGGTGTGGGGAGGGAGTGGGGAGGGAGCGGGGAGGGAGCGGGGAGGGTGTGGGGAGGGAGCGGGGAGGGTGTGGGGAGGGAGTGGGGAGGGTGTGGGGAGGGAGCGGGAGGGTGTGGGGAGGGAGTGGGGAGGGAGTGGGGAGGGAGTGGGGAGGGTGCGGGGAGGGAGTGGGGAGGGAGTGGGGAGGGAGTGGGGAGGGTGTGGGGAGGGAGTGGGGAGGGAGTGGGGAGGGAGTGGGGAGGGTGTGGGGAGGGTGTGGGGAGGGAGCGGGAGGGTGTGGGGAGGGAGTGGGGAGGGAGTGGGGAGGGAGCGGGGAGGGTGTGGGGAGGGAGTGGGGAGGGTGTGGGGAGGGAGTGGGGAGGGTGTGGGGAGGGAGTGGGGAGGGAGTGGGGAGGGAGTGGGGAGGGTGCGGGGAGGGAGTGGGGAGGGAGTGGGGAGGATGCGGGGAGGGTGTGGGGAGGGAGTGGGGAGGGTGCGGGGAGGGAGTGGGGAGGGAGTGGGGAGGATGCGGGGAGGGTGTGGGGAGGGAGTGGGGAGGGAGTGGGGAGGATGCGGGGAGGGTGTGGGGAGGGTGTGGGGAGGGTGTGGGGAGGGAGTGGGGAGGGAGTGGGGAGGGAGTGGGGAGGATGCGGGGAGGGTGTGGGGAGGGAGTGGGGAGGGAGTGGGGAGGATGCGGGGAGGGTGTGGGGAGGGTGTGGGGAGGGTGTGGGGAGGGAGCACTAGAGTAAAGAATAGTTCAGAAATAGGAGGGATCAGACAGGGGGAAAATGCGAGGCAGTCGAAGATGAGATTGGAGTGTGTGTACGTAAATGCATGAAGTGTGGTAAATAAGGTTGGTGAGCTGCAGGCTCAAGTCGCCACATGGGACTTTGATATAGTGACAATAACAGAGACCTGGCTCAAAGAAGGGGAGGATTGGGTACTTAATATTCCTGGCTACAAGGTATTCAGGAAAGATAGGGAAGGAAAGAAAGGAGGGGGGCAGTGTTGGTCAAATAAATTATTATAGCCATGGAAAGGGATGATGTTCTTGAGGAGTCAAAGACAGAACCTATTTGGTGAGAATTAAGGAACAGTAGAGGAGCTATTGCACTATTGGGTGTATAATACAGGCCACCGGATAGTGGGAAGGAGAAAGAGGAGAACATTTGCAGGCAAATTACAGAAAGATGCAAGAACTATAGAGTAGTGATAATGGGAGACTTCAATTATCCCAATATAAGCTGAGACAGTAACAGTGTAAAGGGCAAAGAGGGGAGGAATTCCTGACATGTGTTCAAGAGAACTTTCTGGATCAGTGTGTTTCCAGCCCAACCAGGAAGGAAAGTGCTGGATCTAGTTCTGGGGAATGAAGTGGGGCAAATGGAGCATGTTTCAGTGGGGGAGCATTTGGTGAACAGTGATCATAATATCATTAGGTTCAGAAAAATTATGGAAAAAGGCAAGGAACAATCAAATGCGAAAATACTTAACTGAAGGAGGGTTAATTTAATTGCGTTAAAATGGATCTTGCCCTGGTGGATTGGAATCAATAATTGTTAAGCAAAACAGTACCTGAAAAATGGGAGGCCTTCAGGGAGGAGATGGTTCGGGTACAGAGTAAACACAGTCCCACGAGGGGGAAAGGAAGAGCATCCAAAACTAGAGCTCCCTGGATGACTAAAGATATAGAGATTAAAATAAAACGCGAAAAGGAGGTTTATGACAAATGTAAGGTTCATAATACAGTAGAGAACAGGGCTGAATACAGAAAGTACAGAGGAGATCAAAAAAGGGAATCAGAGGGGCAAAGAGAGAGAATGAGAATAGATTAGCGGCTAACATAAAAGAGAATCCAGAAGTCTTTTATAAACATATAAATAGTAAAAAGTTAGTCAAAGGAAGGGTGGGACCGATTAGGGACAAAAAAGGAGATCTTCTTGTGGAGACAGAGGGAATGGCTGAGGTAATAAATGAATACTTCACATCGGTCTTCACTAGAGAAGAGGATGCTGCCAGTGTAGCAGTGAAGGAGGAGGCAGTAGTGATATTGGATAGGATAAAAATAGATAAAGTGGAGGTACTTAAAAGATTGGCAATACTCAAAGTTAAAAAGTCACCCGGTCCGGAGTATGAAAAGAAACTCGCAAGGGATATCAAAATTTTTCTTTAAGGGGAACAGATAGGGTGGATAGAGAGAAACTATTTCCGCTGGTTGGGGATTCTAGGAGTAGGGGGCACAGTCTAAAAATTAGAGCCAGACCTTTGAGGAGCGAGATTAGAAAACATTTCTACACACAAAGGGTGGTAGAAGTTTGAAACTCTCTTCCGCAAACGGCAATTGATACTAGCTCAATTGCTAAATTTAAATCTGAGATAGATAGCTTTTTGGCAACCAAAGGTATTAAGGGATATGGGCCAAAGGCAGGTATATGGAGTTAGATCACAGATCAGCCATGATCTTATCAAATGGCGGAGCAGGCACGAGGGGCTGAATGGCCTACTCCTGCTATGTTCCTATGTTCCTATGGATGTATCCTGGGTTACTGAGGGAAGTAAGGGTGGAAATTGCAGAGGCTCTGGCCACAATCTTCCAATCCTCCTTAGATACAGGGGTGGTGCCAGAGGACTGGAGGATTGCAAATGTTACATCCCTGTTCAAAAAAGGGGAGAGGGATAAACCCGACAATTACAGGCCAGTCAGCCTAACGATGGTGGTGGGGAAACTTTTAGAGACAATAATCTGGGACAAAATTCATTGGCACTTGGAAAAGTCTGGGCTAAAAAATGAGAGTCAGCACGGATTTGTTAAAGGAAAATTGTGTTTGACTAATTTGATTGAGATCTTTGATGAAGTAACGGAGAGGGTTGATGAGGGTAGTGCGGTTGATGTTGTGTATATGGACTTTCAAAAGGCGTTTGATAAAGTACCACATAATAGACTTATTAGCAAAATTAAAGCCCATGGGATTAAAGGGACAGTGGCAGTGTGGATACAAAATTGGCTAAGGGACAGAAAGCAGAGAGTAGTGGTGAACGGTTGTTTTTCAGACTGGAGGGAAGTATACAGTGGTGTTCCCCAGGGGTCAGTATTAGGACCACTGCTCTTTTTGATTTATATTAATGACCTGGACTTGGGTATAGAGGGTATAATTTCAAAGTTGGAAGATGAAACGAAACTCGGAAATGTAGTAAACAATGTGAAGGATAGTAACAGACTTCAGGAGGACATAAACAGACTGGTGAAATGGGCAGACGCAGGGCAGATGGAAATTTAACACAGAGAAGTGTGAAGTGATACATTTTGAGAGGAAGAACGAGGAGAGGCAATAAAAACTAAATGGTACAATTTTAAAGGGAGTCCACGAACAGAGAGACCTGGGGGTTTACATGCACAAATCTTTGAAGGTGGCTGGATAAGTTGAGAAGGCTGTTAAAAAAGCATATGGGATCCTGGGCTTTATCGATAGAGGCACAGAGTACAAAAGCAAGAAAGTTATGCTAAACCTTTATAAAATACTGGTTGGGTCTCAGCTGGAGTATTGTCTCCAATTCTGGGCACCAGACTTTAGGAAGGATGTCAAGGCCTTAGAGAGAGTGCAGAGGAGATTTACGAGAATGGTACCAGGGATGAGGGACTTCAGTTATGTGGAGAGACTGGAGAAGCTGGGGTTGTTCTCCTTAGACCAGAGAAGGTTTAGGGGAGATTTGATCGAGGTGTTCAAAATCATGAATGGTTTTGATAAAGTAAATAAGGAGAAACTGTTTCCAGTGGCAGGAGGGTCAGTAACCAGAGGACACAGATTTAAGGTGATCGGCAAAAGAACCAGAGGCGACATGAGGAAACATTTTTTTACACAGCGAGTTGTTATGATCTGGAATGCGCTGCCTGAAAGGACGATGGAAGCAGATTCAATAATAACTTTCAAAAGGGAAATGGATAAATACTTGAAGGGAAAAAATGTACAGGGCTATGGGGAAAGAGCAGGGGAGTGGGACTCATTGGATAGGCCTTTCAAAGAGCCAGTACAGGCACAATGGGCTGAATGGCCTCCTCCTGTGCTGTACCTACTGTGATTCTATGATATAAATTTTGAACACCTCGATTTAATCTGCCCTTTACCTTCTGTGCTCCAAGGAGAACAACCCCAGCTTCTCCTGGAGATATTTGTAATGTGTGTGTTGAGAAGGAGAAGGGTGGGAAGGTGTTCATCATAGAAAGTGAGTGGCTGGACTGTGAAGTGAGAAAGATGTCATCAGGGGAGTGTGATGATTGGCATTTGCCACCCGGTGAGAACAGAACGGTGTTATAGGGCGGTGTGAAGGAAAGAGGAGGAGAGGGGGTGCAGTGTCCCCTTGTGATTGGTGCAGAAGCATTGTGGTGTAGGGGAGAGGAGCGTTCAGAGACCTGGGGGAGGAGAGAGGGTATGTTGGGAGGGGTGGGGAATGCTGGGGGAGGGGCGAATTCTGGGGGAGGGGAGGGGGAGTGCTGGGGGAGGTGGAGTGCTGGTGGAAGGGGGTGGGTATGTTGGGGGAGGGGTGGGAAATGCCGGGGGAGGGGCAAATGCTGGGGGAGGGGAGGGGGAGTGCTGGTGGAGGTGGGGAGTGATGGGGGAGGGGGAGTGCTGGGGGAGGGAGGGAGTGATGGGGGAATGGGGGGAGTGATGGGAGAGGGGAGGAGTGATGGGGAGAGGGGAATGTTGGGGGAGTGGGGGGAGTGATGGCGGAGTGGGGTTGATGGGCGGGGGGAGTGCTGGGGGAGTTGGGGAGTGCTGGGGGAGTGGGGGAGTGATGGGGGATTGGGGGGGAGTGATGGGTGAGTGGGGTTGATGGGGAGGGGGAGTGCTGGGGGAGGTGGGGAGTGCTGGGGGAGTGATGGGGAGGGAGAAGTTCTGGGGCAGGTGGGGAGTGCTGGGGGAGTGCTGGGGGGGGAGTGCTGGGGGAGGGGGGAGTGATGGGGAGGGGCAAGTGCTGGGGAGGGGAGGGGGTTGATGGGGAGGGGGAGTGCTGGGGGAGTGGGGGAGTGCTGGGGGAGTGGGGTGAGTGCTAGGGGAGTGGGGTGAGTGCTGGGGGAGGGGGGAGTGGGTGGAGTGGGGGGAGTGATGGGGGAGTGATGGGGAGGGGGGAGTGCTGGGGGAGTGGGGTGAGTGCTGGGGGAGGGGGGAGTGATGGGGGAGTGATGGGGGAGTGGGGGGAGTGATGGGGGAGGGGGGAGTGATGGGGGAGTGGGGGGAGTGATGGGGGAGGGGGGAGTGCTGTTGCCAGGTGTGATGTGGTGAAATGGTGATGCTCCACCTTGCTGCCTTGGTCAGATCATTGAAGAGCTTCCTGCTCCGAATCCAGGTCCTGGGGTTCACTACATGCTCTGAGAGTTCACCATCTCTGCCACATCTCTCCGTCCACGACACCACACAACCCTGCCACGGCAACCTCTGCAAGACATGCCAGATCATCGACACGGATACCACCATTAAACGAGAGGACACCACCCACCAGGCACATGGTTCATACTCCTGTGACTCGGCCAACGTTGTCTACCTCATACGTTGCAGGAAAGGATGCCCCGGAGCATGGTACATTGGCGAGACCATGCAGACACTGCGACAACGGATGAACGGACACCGCGCAACAATTGCCAGACAGGAGGGTTCCCTCCCAGTCGGGGAACACTTCAGCAGTCAAGGACATTCAGCCACCGATCTTCGGGTAAGCGTTCTCCAAGGCGGCCTTCGAGACACACGACAACGCAAAATTGTCGAGCAGAAATTGATAGCCAAGTTCCGCACCCATGAGGACGGCCTCAACTGGGATCTTGGGTTCATGTCGCACTACACGTAACCCCACCAGCGAATAAAAGTTATCTGTTTTTAATTCAACGGGTTATTTTCAGTCTTTCTCTTCCTTTCGGATGTTTCTCCCTCTCTCTCTCTGTTTTGTGTTCTGGCCGTTTGTATATTCGGTGGTCCTGTAGGTAACATCTCTCTGTCTGAACACTTTGATTGCCTTGACAACGGGCAGTTGGAAAGATTATCTGTAATCACCAGGTATTGTTCTCTGAATATAAATGCGAAACGTTCAAGGATTTCCTGACATTCACCTGACGAAGGAGGAAGCCTCCGAAAGCTTGTGATTTTCAAATAAAATTGATGGACTATAACCTGGTGTTGTAAGATTGTTTACACTTCTCTCCAGGTTCGAGTTAGTTTTTGGCAGCTTTTTTCCATCAGATTGAAACAGGATGTCCTTCTGTGCCCTCACCTGCTGACCCAGGACCCCCACAGAGGAGCCTGAGAACCTGGGGGCTTACTCTGGACTCATCTTCAACATTGAGCTGTTTCCAGGGAAGCCAGAGACAAATCTCAGCGATGTGAATGTAAGAGCCCTTGAAGAAAGAAAGACTTGCATTTCTATAGAGCTTTTCACAACCTCAGGACAATCCAAAGCGTTTTACAGCCAATGAAGTCTCTGGAGTGAGACCTAAACCCACAACCTTCTGACTCAGAAGTGAGAGGGCCACCCACTGAGTCATGTGTTTTCATACTTTAACTCACTATCGGGAGGCCTGCGCAGCCTTCCAATCAAATGCTAAAGAGGCCCGGTCGTTAAAAGTGTCCTGGCCTCACACCGATAATGATGATAATCCCACATCCTCTGCCCGAAAAGCGCTGCCAGTTATAATCCCCCCTTTTTGTTACAATTGCATCGAGTTACATCAAAGCTACAGATCAGAAACAGGACATTCGGCCCGACTGGTCTATGCTGGTATTTATGCTCCTCACGAAACTCCTCCCTCCTTACTTCATCTAACTCTATCAGCATACCCTTCTATTCCTTTCTCCCTCTTGTGTTTATTTAGCTTCCCCTTAAATGCATCGATGCTATTTGCCTCGACTACTCCATGTGGTAGCAAATTCTACATTCTCACCACTCTCTGGGTAAAGAAGTTTCTCCTGAATTCCCTATTGGATTTATTAGCGATTATTTTATATTTATGACCTCTAGTTTTGGACTTCCCACAAGTGGAAACATTTTCTCTCCATCTCCCCTATCAAACCCTGTCATTATCTTAAAGACCTCTATCAGGTCACTCCTTAGCCTTCTCTTTTCTAGAGAAAAGAGTCTCAGCCTGTTAAACCTTTCCTGATGAGTATATCCTCTCAGTTCTGGTATCATCCTTGTAAATTTTTTTGCACCTTCTCCGATGCCTCTATATCCTTTCTAATAATATGGAGACCAGAACTGTTCACAGTACTCCAAGTGTGGTCTAACCAGGGTTTGATATAATTTTAACATAACCTCTCTGCTTTTCAATTCTACCCTCTAGAAATGAACCCCAGTGCTTGGTTTGCCTTTTTTTATGGCCTTATTAACCTGTGTCGCTTTTAGTGATTAGTGTATCTGTACCACTAGATCCTTTTGCTCCTCTGCCCCATTTAGGCTCTTCGGGGCCGATTTTCAGATGGCGGAGTGGGTGCGTTGGGGGCGGAGGGACTCCTAAAATCATAGGAATCCGGAGCGGGTTCGGAGCCCGGCTCCAACCAGCTGACATCCAGGTACCCCAGTGGGTGGGCGCGCGCCTCCCGAATGCAGGACTCCCACCGGCAATTAAAGCCGGCGGGATGATCATTTCCATAGTTTGTCCGATAGTTGAAGTACTTGAGATACCTGATTGAGTAGACATTTTGGCAGGGGTGTGATTTTGAAGGATCCTCAGCGTGTTTCCCGTGCTGTGGGAAACACTCCCTGTTACAACAGACGTGTTTCAGCCAGCAGCCAGTGGGAGATTCAAATGATTATTTGACAGGTGGGGAGAAAAGGTCATTTATTGCAGCAGGGCACTCTCTCACTTCAGACAAAGTTTTGGCTGCAAGACCTTTGTGTTTCCACTCAAAATTCTTACTATCGACCCAAAACTCTGCAGTTCAAACACATTTACCTACTTTGCGGACCCCCTCAAACTCACACCGTCAGGATGGGGGCACCATAGCTGCATTCATCACTTCATCCGAGGAAGAGCACCATCACCAGACTCACCAGGCACGGTGTCCACCTCCGCCACGTGGAGCTCCACAACACAGTGCTGCACCACAGGCACCTGCACAAGAGCACAGAGGGCAACAACAGAGAGAGATGCGTCGCAGGAGGCACTACCCTCGCCACAGGGTCTACAGGCCGAGGCTCAGCTTCCTGGACCTCTCTGAGGAGCAGTGCACACGGAGGCTCAGAGTCAGTCGCCAGGTAGTCGCAGACATCTGCGGCCTCCTTCATGCTGAGCTGCTCCCGGCTGGCCCGAGCAGCATCTCCTTACCTGTCGCTGTCAAAGTCACCACTGCCCTCAACCATTCCAGGGTGCCACCGAGGACATTGCCGGGGTCTCTCAGTCATCTGCACACAAGTTCATAAGGCAGGTCACCGAGGGCTTGTTTCGCAGGGCCTCGCACTACGACAACTTCCCCATGGATGACCTCAGCCAGTGGGATTCCACGCTGTGGCTGGCTTCCCACGGGTGCAGGGTGTAATCGATTGCACCCATATAGCAATACGAGCACCGCCACACGAGCCAGGACTGATCATCAACAGGAAGGGCTATCACTCCATCAACACTCATCTCGTTTGTGACCACCGCAAGAGATTCCTTCACGTGTGCGCCAGATACCCTGGCAGCTGCCATGATTCCTTCATCCTCCGGGAGTCCAACATCCCGCCCCTCTTCCACGCACCAAACACCCACAAGGACTGGCTCCTCGGGGACAAGGGATACTCCCTGCACACGTGGTTCATGACACCCCTGAGCAACAGCGTCGATATGACGACAGCCACATCGCCACCAGGTCTACAATTGAGCATGTTGTAGGGCTGCTCAAGATACACTTCAGGTGCCTTGATCGTTCTGGGGGAGCACTTCAATACGCACCAGACAGAGTGGGACACATTATAGTCGTGTGTTGTGACCTGCACCAGATGGCACAACAGAGAGGGGCGCCGCTGGAGGAGACCCATCCACATCTGCCACCCACATTGAGGAGGAGGAGGAGCGGGAGGAGGAGGAGGCAGAGGAGGAGGAGGAGAAGGAGGAGGAGGAGCAACCCATGGGCAGAACAGCGGCTCACCTGGCTGCTTGTGAGGCCAGGGAGTCACTGATATGTGAACGGTTCTCCTAACATCAGACAGTGTGAAGAGTCCAGTCCTCACCACCTGGACAGAGCAGCGGTCACACTGGCCCCTCCCCCAACCCTGCACAAAACAGTCCTGCAACTACACACACACCCACTGTAGAGTGACCCAATGGGTGGCATCAAGTGTGGGCGTTCATGGTGAACCTCATGAAAGGGCCTTATTACAGAAGCCAGTCAAGAATGGCCAAGACTGGCAGTAGTGGTGACAATAATAATATTTAATGTGCGTTTAACAAAGCGCAAATATAAATAAAAAACATGACCAACCGTCAAACACCCTTGTGCATCCCCTTTGTGCTCACAAAACCTTCGCCTTTCACTTCCGACTACTCCTACGTGGTGCATCCCCTGTGCCTGCAGCAGAGGTAGTGGCAGGTTGCTCTTGTTCATGCCCTGACCGATTAGATGCTTTGGGCCTACGCCCTCTGGGTTTCGGTGCCCGTGACGGCCCCTCCAAAGACTGCTCCACCTGCACCTGCGCAGGGACAGACTCGGCCACCTGGAGAGGAGGCAGCATTGTGGGTACTGATTGAGAGGGGGGCAACGGGTGAGACGTGGGGGCACTTTGAGTGGCGTCCCCACCTCCATGCCCCCTTTCGCCATCATCCCTCCCCGGACCAGGTCCACATCACTCCTACCACTCTGCTGGACGACAGTTTGGAGGACATGTGTGAAGCCTTGTAAGGCCAGTGCTAGTATATCTGTCTGCCTCTTCAGAGTCCGAATAGCCATTGTCAGGGCCTGAATGGACTCATTTGTGAGCTGTGCTTGAAGCTCGATGGAGGCTAGCCTTCCCTCCATCGCAGACATTCCCGCACTTACCCACGACACTATCTCAGAGATCCCCTCACGTCCCTGTGACAGTATCTCAGAGGTTCCCTCCTGTACCTGTGCCACCATTCCACTCATGCAGGAGTTGGACTCCTCCATCCTCTGTGCGATTGTGGAGAGTCCGTGTGGCACCTGTTCCTGCACCTCGCAAATGTGCTGCTGCCCCTCGATCATTCTCCTTTTAAAGGATGGCCCCCAGGGTTCAGTATCTCCATCCAGCTGAGCAGAGCCTGGAGAGGAGTGCTACCACCGACACGGACTCTCCACAGCTGCCCCTGCCACCAGTGTCTGCTCGTGCTCACATGTGTGGTAACTCACCATGTGCGACCCCAACTAACTGCAGACTGGGACCCACCGAGGCGTGTGTATCTGCGCTGGTGGATGGCTCGCTCAGATGTGACGGTGCCCCCTCAGAGGCCGGCAGGTCCTCTGAGGAATCGCCCTCCGCCATCACAGCAGTCGATGAAGGCCCTGTAAGAGAACAGAAGGCAATATTAAGCATGAGGACAGATGTTGAGGTGCTGAAGATGGCAAGGCATGTTAACATCAATTCATATTGTGTGTGCTGAATGTTAAAGTTCTGTCACCAGATGTTTGGTAAGGGGAGAAAGTACAGATGTGTGAGTGAGTGATGGTGAAGTGGCCAACCAATGAATTCATTGGTTTGGTTGAGGCTGACAGTGAAAGAGATTCATCAGAGGGTGAGTATGAGACAGAGCCATGACATTGTCTGAGGATTGGGTTGAGTGGTCGTGGTGGGGTGAGTAATGGGGAGGTGAGGAAGTGCAGGTAAGTTGAGGATGAGCTTTGAGTGGGTGTGAGGAGTGATGTGATAGAGTAGTGTTGGCAGTGCAGAATGAGTTGGGGGGTGGGGGCGGTGATGTGGAAGACGGAGTGTAGGGGAATGAGTAAGTGTACTCACTTTGACTGACCTAGTTAGGTCATTGAAGCGCTTCCTGCACTGGATCCAGGTGTGGGAGAGGTTGCTGCCGCTGGTGACCTCCTCTGCCACCTCGAGCCAGGCCTTCTTGATGGCAGAGGCAGGTCACTTCCTCCCGTCCGTCGAGTAATAGAAACCCCTCCTCTTCCTCACCCCATCCAGTAGCACCTGGAATGAGGCATCAATGAATCTCAGAGCAGCCTTTCCCCTCGGCTGCTCCATTGTGCTGTTTGGGGGTTTTTGCTCCAGGAGCAGCTATTGAAGGACTGCCCCTTTAAATCGAGCTCCTCCAGCTGACAGCCTGTGATGCGGGTGCGCAGTCCGCCCGCTGCGCAGGTTTTGGATGGCAAACCCAGAAGCCACGGTAAGGGCCGCCAATTGACCTGCGAATGCGAGGGGAATGGACAGATTTTATTGGGCGGGTTACCCATGCACCCAATCGCCCCCCCCCGCTGCCATCCCATCTCCCCACTAATATCGGGGCCATATTATCCAAGTATTATGTGTAAATTGTAAAATACTGTGTGCAGGAGCCTGAAACTGATAGGCATATTCCAAGTCAAAAAGTTCCTTGATCAAACAACTATTAAACTCTCATGGCCTGCTGCTCTGTTTACTTAACATTAAAGTTTACCGTCTTCACAGGGCACTGTTCCAGCTTAGCAGCAGAATAATACACTGTGCGTTGCATGTTATAACACTCCTGTCCTGACCTCAGCTGCTTCCTCCCAAGTCAATCCTCCCCCAGTCCTACTCCCCCATCTCTCTGTCATTTCTCTCCACCCTCCCCAAATTCATCTCACTGTCACAGTGATGGTGGTAACGTGACAGCAGGTCATTGCCCACCGTGTTTGGCCACTTTACTGCCCCTTTCCCCGTGGGAGGGCTGAGAACTCAGCCCAGTAACTCTCCCCCATTGGATCATCTGTGAGTGTGGGGTTGGGGAGGGAGGAGGGGAGGGTCCATGGAGGCCTGGTTGAAGTAGTGACTCAGGGCAAAGACCAACTCTTCTCAGTTGAAGTGTCAGGACATTTGTTTTTCAGAATGCAAACATTTTCAGCTTTTATTTTGTCCTCCACCAGCCCATCGGCCATGCTCCTTCTCCCAGGTCTCGGTCAATTCAACCCAGAGCCAACTAATCAACTATATCTCAGCTGCTTTACCCCACAACCGCCCCCCTCACCTACAGGAAGGATTCTAATGATCACCATGCAATTTCTAACTAGTGGTGTTACAGTTCTGTGAAACATTCCACAGCATCGTGAACCCATCAAGACAGTTCAGATGTAGGAAATATTTCAAAGTCTTAGGTTATTCCCTGGGAGCCAATTCTGATAATTTCTTTACTCAAATTCTACTGTGTAATATGTCAAACATATATATATATATATATATATATACAAGAGTGCCAAAGAATTTATGTAAGAATTTCAGTGATTCAGTCCCAAGACTTGTGTAACGTTTTAATCAAATAAACTCAAGGAGAGATTACTGTGCTGGATTTAGGCAAACCATCCAGAAAATACGAAAGGGACAGGACAGGAAGTGGCCAAACAACAATGAGTCTGACCGTCAGACACCCCTGGGCTATCGTAACTCACAGGCCTCATTTAAACTCGCCGCCGACTTCACATCCGTTCCTGGCGGGAAGCGGTGAGGAACTGTGCGGAGGCTGCCCACTGACAGCAGGTAGGTGGGGGGATCGGCTGCAGGGGGTGGGCTGTCTCGTGATTGGGAAGTGGGGGTGAGTCTGTGGTAGGGGAGGTCTCAGCTTTCCTTGTGGGCCTGGAATGAACACCCCTGCTCCTCCTGGCCCTACAGGGAAGGTAAGAAAGATGTGTCTATTTGGGCCTCTTCTGGCCCCGCTGGCGGGAAAACCACAGCGGCTTCTCACTCAGGCCTGAGTTAAAATTGCAGTCGGGCCCCGAGGACATCATGAGGACTCAACATGTACATGTTAAAAAGGACCCTGCTGGTTTGGGATGGGTGTTGTTGCCGCCTGCTCAGCAGAGCAGGTTAAAATCGGGAACTGTCAATCTCCCGACAGCTCCAGGGTGGGTGAATAACCTGGGCAATTTTAACTGCCAGTCTTCACCAGGCGATTAGAGTTAAAATCGCCCCCATGAGTGGATTTTAACTGGGAGCAGGTTTCCAGCAGGAATTTGCTCTGGAAAGTTGATTTCCCACCTGGCTGAAGCAGTAAGAGCCTACGATGATGTTATCGACCTGGCCTCATTCAGATGCTGTCACTAAAGTCCCTTTGCCTATTGACACTGATTAGAGGGAAACAATAGCAACAATTTTCCAACATCTGATCCTGTTCAACAATTCAATTCAGAGGAGTAACCAATGTATAATAACCAAATTGGCTATTTCTAACTATACTGGTTGAATAGTTTCTGTGTAATGAACAATTCCACATTTACCATGGGCTAAAAAGACCATTTGAAAACAAGAGCCCTTGAGTAGAAGAGAGAAGGGAGGAAATAGATAATTCCTTGAAAGTGCGAGTACAGCGAAATAAATCCATGAAGAAGGTCAGTAGCAATTTGGGTTTTAGAAAAATGGGAATTGATTACAAGAGTAAAGAAGTAATCATAAATTTGCACAAGGCATTGGTGAGGCATCGTTAGAGTACAGTGTGCAGTTTTGGGTGCCCAGTAATAGAAAGGACATTAAAGCCAGAGAGGACGTACAGTGTCGATTCACCAGGATGATGCCAGGGTAGGAAACTACAGTTCTGAGGAGAGACTTGAGATACTGGAAACATTTCCATTGAAGCAGAGAAGGCCAAGAGGAGATTTAATTGAGATTTTTAAAATGGGGAGTTAGTGAAAGTTGTCAGTGAGAGAGTGAGGCAAGAGGTTATGAGCGCTTTCTTTGTGTAGAGAGTTATTGAAGGACGGAATCACAAGGAGTACTTGAGGCTGGAACACATCAAACAGGTGATATTGGTGCCCACTATGATGCATTTCATCCATTCCTGTTGTCCTTAGTTGAACCGCCCAAGAACAGAGGGTGAGAGCAATGGCCATATCGTGATGAACAAATCAAGGTCCCGTTTTCAGTGTCAGCTTGAGACTGAGAAACTTCAACTGATAAAGAGTGATCACAGATGTGTTTGAGAATCTGGCTCCCACTTTTTTGTTTGTCTAGAATTACACATTGCAATTTGAAACCAGCTTCGCAAAAAATAAAATTCAGCTGCTAACTTTTGCATTTAATTGTCATCTTCTTTGACTAATTTGGTATAAATACCCTTAATATTATGACTAGCCTGAGGTTTCCAAGAAGCTGCCTGTGGTTAGCTGTCTATAGTTCTATTTAATCCACCAAGAACAATCTTTCATTGTAACTGGTAATTTGCAGCTCATTTTCTCTCAAGATGTCATATATCGGAATACTTCCTGACTTGACTGGTCGTCATTTCTGCCTTGCAAAACAGGGAATTATTTCTCCAATTGACATCAGCTTCTCTTCATGACACAAACATCCTGTGAGCTCGATGCTATTCGACAAGTAATCATCATCAAAAGCTTCTATTTTTCACAACTATGAAGGCAGATGAAAGCCTGTCTGCTCTGAGACCTCTCTTGCATGAAATATTCCCCAAAATGCCTTGTTCTGAAACCAACTCAAAATGATGAAATAAATGCTGGAGAGGCTCAGCAAGTGAGGCAGCGTCTGTGGAGAAAGAAACAGAGGTAATGTTTCAGGTCAAAGACCTTTCATCAGAACTGGAAGATGTTAAAGAGTTAAAGTTTTTGAGCAAATACAGAGCGAGGGAGGGGAGGGGGAGGAGGGAGGGGAGGAAAGAACAAAAGGGAAGGTGTGTGATCGGGTGGAGGGCAGGAGTGATTAAATGACAGAAGGGATGATGGTGCAAGGCAAGGAGGGTGGGAATGGGACAGGTAAAGAAACAAAAGATGGGTCTAGAGGAGCTGTAAATGGCAACAGCAGAACCATTACCAGCACCTGCTGTCTGAGAAAATGGGAGCAGTGGTTGTGATCTGAAGTTATTGAAATCAATGTTGAGTCTGGAAGGTTGTAAAATGCCTAAACAAAAGATGAGGTGCTGTTCCTCGAGCTTATGTTGAGCTCCATTGGAACAGTGTAAGAGGCCGAGGACAGAGAGTCAGAGTGGGAGTGGGACGGGGAATTAAAATGGCAAACGACCGGCAGGTCAGGGTCACACCTGCGGACAGAGCGGAGGTGTTCAGCAAAGCGATCACCCAGTCTGCGTTTGGTCTCCCCAGTGTAGAGGAGACCGCATTGTGAGCAGCGAATACAGTATAATAAATTGAAAGAAGTACAAGTAAATCACTGTTTCACCTGGAAAGAGTGTTCGGGGTCCTGGACAGTGGGAAGGGAGGAGGTGAAAGGACAGGTGTTGCATCTCCTGCACTCGCACGGGAAGGTGCCGTGGGGAGGAGAGTGGGTGTAGGGGGTGATGGAAGACTGGACCAGGGTATCGCGGAGGGAGCGGTCCCTTCGGAATGCTGAAAGGGGAGGGGAAGATGTATTTGGTGGTGGGATCGTGCTGGAGATGGCGGAAATGGCGGAGGATGATAGGTTGAATGTGGAGGTTGGTGGGGTGGAAGGTGAGGACAAGGGGGACCCTATCATGGTTCTGGGAGGAAGGGAAGGGGTGAGGGCAGAAGTGCAGGAAATAGGACAGACACGGTCGAGGGCCCTGTCAACTATAGTGGAGGGGAATCCTCGATTGAGGAAAAAGGAAGACATATCGGAAGCACTGGTGTAGAAGGTGGTATCATCAGAACAGATGTGATGGAGACAGAGAAACTGGGAGAAGGGAATAGAGTCCTTACAGGAAGTGGGGTGGGAGGAAGTGTAATCAAGGTAACTGTGGGAGTTGGTGGGCTTATAATAGATACTGGTTGACAACCTTTCCCCAGAAATGGAGATAGAGAGGCCGAGGAAGGGAAGGGAAGAATCAGAGATGGACCATGTGAAGGTGAGGGAAGGGTGGAAATTGGAAGGAAAGTTGATGAAATATTCCAGTTCGGGGCAAGAGCAGGAAATGGCACTGATACAGTCATCAATGTACCGGAAAAAGAGGTGAGGGAGGGGACCTGAGTAAAAATGATGAACTGTGCAATCTATGCACACTGGAAGCTCAGTACGACAAACCTGAATGGCATCTTCCATGCCTCACTCAGAAGCCCTTTTTGCCATAAACAGATCTTTGAACCTTTCATTTTAAATCTACCCACTTTAAACCCACTAGTTGTCTCTATCTGCAAGTTGTTAAGTGAGGGGGCAAAACTGTGGCAAATGGAGTTCAATGTGGGCAAGTGTGAGGACATCCACTTTGGACCTAAGAAAGATAGATCAGAGTATTTTCTAAATGGTGAGAAGCTCGGAACTGTGGAGGAGCAGAGAGATTATGGAGTCGATGTACAGAAATCACTAAAAGCCAGGTTCAAAAAGCAATCAAAAAGGTTAATGGCCTTTATCTCAAAGGGGCTGGAATACAAAGGGGAGGAAGTTTTGCTCCAGTTATATAAAGCTCTGGTCAGACCCCCTCTGGAGACTGCGATCAGTTCTGGGCACCGCACCTCAGGAAGGATATATTGGCCTTGGATGGGGTGCAGTGCAGATTCACCAGAATACCAGGACTTAGAGGGTTAAATTATGAGGACAGGTTGCATAAACTTGGCTTGAATTCCCTTGAGAATAGATGATTAAGACATGATCTTATCAAGGTGTTTAAAATATTAAAAGGATTCGATAGGGTAGATACAAAGAAACTATTTCCGTTGATGGGGGAATCAAGAACAAGGGGACATAATCTTAAAACCAGAGCTAGGCCGATTGGCAGGGGATCTAGGAGGCACTTTGTCACACAGAGGGTAGTGAAAATGTGGAACAATTGCCCGCAAAAGGCTGTTGATGCTGGGGGACAATTGAAATATTCAAGACTGAGATCGATAGATTTTTGTTGGTAAGGGCACCGAGGGACATGGAGGAAAGGCGGGAAAATGGAGTTGAGGTACAGATCAGCCATGATCGAATTGAATGGCGGAATAGGCTCAAAGGGCTGAATGGCCTTCTCCTGTTCCTATGTTTCTATTCTGTCCATACCCTTGATCTCCACCTGTTGTTCTACCCGCCTCCTCTTTGCTTTAATCGGCCCTATAAAGAGGCTTTTACTGCTGATCATATCTACTCTGATGAAGGGTTTCACCTGAAATGATAGTCTCTCTTTCAGAAGCTTGCTGTGTATTTCCTTCCTTTTCTGTGTCTGTTTCAGGTGGTGATGTAATTTGGATGGTAGTGTGATATAGTGTGGAACTTGGGATCTGTTACTGAGCCCTATGATATTGTTACAATTTTTGGGTTTACACTCCAGGTTGTGCTTGGGTTTAGCCTCATTGGCCATTCCCACAAATGGAGCTTACGTTCCCTATAATTTGCAGTGTACCTGTTTCTGTTCAATATCGAGATAAATTAAAGTGAGACCCAGAGGTTGAGCAAAGACCTGGTCGGTAACCAGGGGAGATTTAAGGTGATCGGAAAAAGAACCAGAGGCGATAGGAGGAAACATTTTTTTACACAGCGAGTTGTTCTGATCTGGAATGCGCTGCCTGAAAGGGCGATGGAAGCAGATTCAATAATAACTTTCAAAAGGGAATTGGATAAATATTTGAAGGGGAAAAATTTGCAGGGCGATGGGGAAAGAGCAGGGATTGGGACTAATTGGACAGCTCTTTCAAAGAGCCGGCACAGGCACGATGGGTTGAAATGGCCTCCTCCGGTGCCACATCATTCTATGATTCTCTACACCTGCTACCGGAATCTACCGTGTGGGGATCGGTGATTATCGTAATCTTTGGTGAGCGGACTGAATACTGAGGCTCAGGCTATCAACTCTGACAACTTATTTAATACGTAACAGGGAAATGAATAGTCCTCAATACAAAACACTGCATTAAAAACATTACTGTCCTTCTCAGTATATTGAGAATGTGGGCCTTCTCCCTGAGTTTACCTCTCGATGTACATGGAACCTTCTGATAATGATGAACCACTGTCACAGAGCACAGACCCCCAGCTCACTGGAGACTGGAGATTGATTTCTGAGGGACATTTACCTGTAGATTTACCATTCATGTTCCTTTGAATGTGCATTGGATGAACTCCATTCACAAAGAACTGCATTTCTACAGAACCATTGAGGTTTACAGCTCACAAAGAGGCCATTCGGCCCACTGTGCCTGTGTTGGCTCTTTCCTAGAGGAATCCAAAACTAATCCCACTGCCCCACTCTCTCCCCACAGCCCCGCATCTTCCTCTGTTTCAAACATTTATCCAATATTACCTTAAAAGGTGGCGTGATCGCTGCCTCAACCACTTCCTGTGGTAAAGTAGTCCGTTCTGCAACAGCCCTCTGTGTGAGGCAGGCAGGTGCCTTGGCGGCCTTAAAGGAGGCCCCAGTTAAGATGGCGGAGGGTGGTAATCAAGTGGGAAATGGGTAGTAAGTCTTTGCCGAACTATTTTAATTGGGCACCCACCCCATTTGAGGTGGGCAGGGTGGGTTAAAATCGCCCCTAATGTCTCTGTATTCAATTGACATTAACATATCAAAACCACATTTTCTTTGCCAGAAACCAGTCAGAGATTTCCTGATACAGATGTAATAACCTCACTGATTCCCTTCCACACAATCTATCTGGATTCCACACTGAATGCGTATTAAACGGGCAGGCTATTTTCTCTTTAAACCCAGGTTAGTAACCCCTCATGTGCTAGCACTGGTAATAAGAATTTCAAATTAATAATCTACTGCAAACATTTTTGCCACATTAAAAAATCTGAGAGGTGGTGTGTTGTCTGACTGACTCAGCTAAAGAAACTATTTTCAGTGAAATTCCAGCCATTAGAAGTGACCCTTTATTTAAACCAACCATACTTCCCAACTTGGCGCTGACATCTTATTCCTGTAATCGCGAGATGGCAACAGAAGCCTCAGCAGAGATGGCCCAGTTATGATTGGATGGTAGTTCCATTGCTATCAGCCCATTGCCAGATTAAGTCAGTCGATCAGACACAGTGTGGTGCCCGAGAGATGTATCCACCGTTAGCAGTAAGAGAGAGGGAGGGAAGTCTATCCAAACAGCGAGAGACAACAAGTGAATTCTCTTTCTTTCAAACCCCTGCCCAAATTGCAGTTTTGACACCACTAGGTTACTGCCCTGTGGAAGGTTGGTGTCTGAGAGGAGACTAGAGGCTCAGTTTTTGGTCGGGATTTGGAGGTCCATCAAATTTGTCCAGTCCTTGCTGGAAACGCCCTCATTGCTGTGCTCCAGTGGGGCTGCTTGCCTGCTTTTGGAGCCCTGTTGGATGTCCCGAGCTTCGGGCGGAAGTATCGCCCAGAGTTGCATCCACCCATTCAGAACGGGCGCTAAAGGAAACTGTCCAAGGGGGTTGGGCCTTTTTAGTTAGTTAGGTTTCTTCTGTATGGATTTGGCCCAGTTTTTCAGATCAGAACATGGGGGAAAATGTAATGCTGGTATGTTAGATACTGAATCATAGAGAAACTGACTGTATAGAAAATCTTTCCAAGAGTTCAACACAATAGGAAGATCCTGAAAGGAGCAGGGGACCTGTACAGTGCCCCCTATATTCTATCTAACTGGAAGCTACAGACCTAATAGAGGGATATGGGGGTGGGGGGGGAACAGTTAATTAAAGTGGAAGGAGGCTCGGGTGGAGCATACAAACTGGCATAGACCAGTTGGGCCGAATGGCCTGTTTCTGTGCTGTCATTTCTATGTAATTCTGGGGCTATCTGGCAAGTCAATGTTAACTTCATGTTGGATGTTGCTTTGAAATCTTCTCAAACACTGAATTTCATGCTTTACGTTGTCTAAGATGAAGGAAAGTATTTACTGGCACCTTAATCTGCACCAGTAGAAGAAAACTCCATGAATAACATGGTAATACGTTCAACCCAATTTATTCTGCTCCAAGAGTTCAGTTCACGTGGGCTTGGTGTGTTTGTCCCTGGGACTCCCCTTGTTGATGGTGTATGATTTTTGTCTTCCAATCTTGTGCTCTTTCCAGATGTTCCCCATTGGTAGGGGTAAGTTCGGGGGTGGGGGGGCGGTGGTGGCTACTATGCATCAATGGGAGTCTCTTGGAATTCAGGTGGACCTCTGGCTCCCTGTTTGGGTTCATGAGATGGCCCTTCAGCTGCTGGCACCACACCCAAAGGTTGGCCACTTCCTCTGTCATTTAAAGGGGAGAGGGGCTAGATCTGGTGTTACCCTGAAAGGCAGCAGGAGTATCCATGACTAACCCGAGCCATGCCCCTCAAGATGGGCACTGCAATGAGGTGTTGTAAAAAAATTGGGTGCAGAAATAAAAAGTTAGCAAATCTGCGGCCGATCAGTCCCTGATTAGCCCAGTCTGGTTCCAGTGATGAAGCATTAACACGCACGGGAATATGGATTGATCTGGTGGTCACTGTGACTGCTGGATAAATCATGTTAATTGGGAGGTGAATTTACTCCCAAGGAGAAACTCAAAGCTTAAATTTTCCAAATAAGGCACCGCAAAGTACGTGTTAATTTCCTGGTCTCTCTGCACAAGTAAATCCATGGACATTGTCCAGATATTCCAGGACACAGCACTCCACCTCTGACCTGAGGAGCGTTCCCTTCCTGGACCAGTCAGTTCTCATTTTGGATCTTCACAGGTGAAAAAGAAATTCTGTTTGCAAGAAAATGCCTAAATATGGCCAGTGGTACAAACACTGGGATTGATTCCCAACTGTGCACCCTCTATCAGTGGGACATAAACTGATCCCAATGTTGGGAATAAGAGTTCAGATCTGTTGTGCTCCCTTTCCCTGTTTCAGAGTAGGCTTGAATCAGTTTTGATAATTACTCCTTCACATTTGTGTTTAAGTAATTTTGTTACTTAGAATCATAGAATCATAGAAGTTTACAACATGGAAACAGGCCCTTCGGCCCAACATGTCCATGTCGCCCAGTTTATACCACTAAGCTAGTCCCAATTGCCTGCACTTGGCCCATATCCCTCGATACCCATCTTACCCATGTAACTGTCCAAATGCTTTTTAAAAGACAAAATTGTACCCGCCTCTATTACTGCCTCTGGCAGCTCGTTCCAGACACTCACCACCCTTTGAGTGAAAAAATTGCCCCTCTGGACCCTTTTGTATCTCTTGTAGTCCAGTCTTGTATGGTAATGGTGCACAGTTATCTAGAAACAGGCAACTAGATAAAATCCTCTGTCAGTTAACTATGATAAGCTCATCGGAGTGTTGCATCTAAAGTGGATGGTAACATTTTACAGCTTGCTGGTTTACTTATCAGGAGCTGACACCGGTTTATTCAGATAAGTTACCTGCCTAACCTTTCATTTGTTCCTTCGTGGTTACAGCGATATTTTATTTCTCACCATTTTATTTTCTACATTTATTTAGCCTCCATTTGGAAAGGTGTTCTGATTGACACAGACACAAATCACCCATGCACAGTTGAGAGTCAGAGACAGTGAGTGTGTCACAGAATGTGGCACAGTGGGGAGGTACATAAGCCCAGGCAGATTGGTTGTTTCCATCAGCTTGGCTCAGTGGGTAGCACTCTCACCTTCAAGTCACAAAAGTTGGGGGTTCTCGCCCCACTCCAGGGCCTGAGCACATAATCTGACATTTCAGTGTACTAGTGCTGCATTGTTAAAGGTAACATCTTTTAGATGAGATGTTAAAACAAAGCCCCATCTGCCAATTCAGGTGAATATAATGGTACTATTCGAAGAAAAGCAGGGAGTTCTCCTGGTGTCCTGGCCAATATTCCTCTCTCAACCAACACCACCAAAAAATAAACCAACTGGTCATTTATCTTATTGCTGTTTGTGGGATCTTGCTGTGCGCAAATTGGTTGCTGAGTTTTCATACAAAAGAGACTACGTTTCAAAGTGAAGCACTTTGGAAAGTCCCAAGGAGGTGAAAGATGTAAGTTCTTTCTCTGTCTATCCTCACTTGACCATGTCCCATAAAGGGCCAAGAAGAGAGAAACCAAATGGCTGGGCCGAGCCCCTGCTCTGAGATGGAGGTCCCAGAGGTCCAGTAGTGTAGTGGTGTGTCACTAGAGTGAGGTCTCCTGCTAGCTCGAAGAAAGCAATAATCACAGATTGGGACAAAATCTCTTCATGGAGAAGATATTACAAAAATTGGCTGTGAAAGTAATTTAGCGAGAAAAGAAAAACAAATGAAAAACTGGCAAAGATGGAAAACCTTCGGCACATTCCATTTATGGAACTCCTCCAGCTGGATTTCTGCAGAACTAATATTTAAAATATAATTTTCCTGGAAAAGCCTGAATAGTACCAAACACAGAAACATTCCAGTTCCTGCCATAATTGCCGTCTGACGACACTGTGGAATCCTAAAGAATTAGCTTTGCAGTTCAACTAAGATTGTAAAATAAACCATCGCCAGCTTGCTTAAAGGAGTCGTTCTTCCAGCAGTTATTGGAAAGAAGTGAGGTTGAGATTTGTTAGTTGGGGAGTAGAATAGCTCATGTGAATGGTGAACATACTCTGCAAATTTCACAACGATCATTTTATTCTCTGACATAGAATTAAAGAATCATATAATCATAGAATGATGTGGCACAGATTGAGACCATTCGGCCCATTGTGCCTGTGCCGGCTCTTTGAAAGAGCTATCCAATTAGTCCCAATCCCTGCTCTTTCCCCAGAGCCCTGCAAATTTTCTTCCCTTCAAGTATTTATCCAATTCCCTTTTGAAAGTTATTATTGAACCTGCTTCCACCGCCCTTTCAGGCAGCGCATTCCAGATCATAACAACTCGCTGTGTAAAATAATGTTTCCTCATGTCGCCTCTGGTTCTTTTGCCAATCACCTTAAATCCGTGTCCTCTGGTTACCGACCCTTCTGCCACTGGAAACAGTTTCTCCTTATTCTTCTTATCATTCATGATTTTGAATACCTCTCCTTAAAATTCTCTGTTCTAAGGAGAACAACCCCAGCTTCTCCAGTCTCTCCACATAACCAAAGTCCCTCATCCCGAGTACCATTCCAGTAAATCTCTATAATCTACTGGAGAGTAATACAGTCATACTGTACTGTACTGGAGAGTAATACAGTCACTCTGTATTGCGCTGGAGAGTAATACAGTTACACTGAACTGTACTGGAGAGTAATACAGTCACTCTATTGTGCTGGAGAGTAATACAGTCACACTGTACTGTACTGGAGAGTAATACAGTCACACTGTACTGTACTGGAGAGTAATACAGTTACACTGAACTGTACTGGAGAGTAATACAGTTACACTGAACTGTACTGGAGAGTAATACAGTCACACTGTACTGTACTGGAGAGTAATACAGTCACACTGTACTGTACTGGAGAGTAATACAGTTACACTGAACTGTACTGGAGAGTAATACAGTTACACTGAACTGTACTGGAGAGTAATACAGTCACACTGCATTGTGCTGGAGAGTAATACAGTCACACTGTACTGTACTGGAGAGTAATACAGTCACACTGTACTGTACTGGAGAGTAATACAGTCACTCTATTGTGCTGGAGAGTAATACAGTCACATTGTACTGTACTGGAGAGTAATACAGTCACACTGTACTGTACTGGAGAGTAATACAATCACTCTATTGTGCTGGAGAGTAATACAGTCACACTGTACTGTACTGGAGAGTAATACAGTCACTTTGCAATGCAATGTGTAGTAATAGTCACTCTACTGTACTGGAGAGTAATACAGTCACTCTGTGCTGTACTGGAGAGTAATACAGTTGCACTGTACTGGAGAGTAATACAGTCGCACTGTACTGTACTAGAGAGTAATACAGTCACTTTATACTGTACTGGCGAGTAATACAGTCACTCTGTACTGAAGAATAATACAGTCACTCTGCACTGGAGAATAATACAGTCACACTGTACTGGACTGGAGAGTAATACAGTCGCACTGTACTGTACTGGAGAGTAATACAGTCACACTGTGCTGGACTGGAGAGTAATACAGTCACACTGTACTGTACTGGAGAGTAATACAGTCACACTGTGCTGGACTGGAGAGTAATACAGTCACACTGTGCTGGACTGGAGAGTAATATAGTCACACTGTGCTGGACTGGAGAGTAATACAGTCACACTGTGCTGGACTGGAGAGTAATACAGTCACACTGTGCTGGACTGGAGAGTAATACAGTCACACTGTACTGTACTGGAGAGTAATACAGTCACACTGTGCTGGACTGGAGAGTAATACAGTCACACTGTGCTGGACTGGAGAGTAATACAGTCACACTGTGCTGGACTGGAGAGTAATACAGTCACACTGTGCTGGACTGGAGAGTAATACAGTCACACTGTACTGTACTGGAGAGTAATACAGTCACACTGTGCTGGACTGGAGAGTAATACAGTCACACTGTACTGTACTGGAGAGTAATACAGTCACACTGTGCTGGACTGGAGAGTAATACAGTCACACTGTGCTGGACTGGAGAGTAATACAGTCACACTGTGCTGGACTGGAGAGTAATACAGTCACACTGTGCTGGACTGGAGAGTAATACAGTCACACTGTGCTGGACTGGAGAGTAATACAGTCATACTGTACTGTACTGGAGAGTAATACAGCCACTCTGTACTGTACTGGAGAGTAATACAGCCACTCTGTGCTACACTGGATAGTAATACAGTCACACTGTGCTACGCTGGAGAGTAATACAGTCACACAGTGCTACACTGGATAGTAATACAGCTATTCTGTGCTACACTGAATAGTAATACAGTCACACTGTGCTACACTGGAGAGTAATACAGTCATTATACTACACTGGAGAGGGATACACTGTTGCTCTGGTGTGTAATACAGTCACCCTGTGCTATACTGGATAGTCATACAGTCACTTTGTGCTATACTGGAGAGTAATGCAGAAACTCTGTACTGCACTGAAGAGTAATGCACCCACTATGTACTACACTGGTGAGTAATACAGCCACCATACTGTACTGGACAGTAATGCAAGCATTCTGTCTTAGACTGGAGAGAACTACAGCCACTATTTCCTGTACTGTAGAGTAATACAGTCACTGCGTACTGTGCTAGAGAGTAATACAGTCACTGCATGCTGTGCTAGAGAGTAATACGGTCACTGCGTACTGTGCTAGAGAGTAATACGGTCACTGTGTACTGTGCTAGAGAGTAATACGGTCACTGCGTACTGTGCTAGAGAGTAATACGGTCACTGCGTACTCTGCTAGAGAGTAATACAGTCACTGTGTACTGTGCTAGAGAGTAATACGGTCACTGTGTACTGCGCTAGAGAGTAATACGGTCACTGTGTACTGTGCTAGAGAGTAATACAGTCACTGTGTACTGTGCTAGAGAGTAATACGGTCACTGTGTACTGTGCTAGAGAGTAATACAGTCACTGTGTACTGTGCTAGAGAGTAATACAGTCACTGTGTACTGTGCTAGAGAGTAATACGGTCACTGTGTACTGTGCTAGAGTAATACAGTCACTGTGTACTGTGCTAGAGAGTAATACAGTCACTGTGTACTGTGCTAGAGAGTAATACAGTCACTGTGTACTGTGCTAGAGAGTAATACAGTCACTGTGTACTGCGCTAGAGAGTAATACAGTCACTGTGTACTGTGCTAGAGAGTAATACAGTCACTGTGTACTGTGCTAGAGAGTAATACAGTCACTGCGCACTGTGCTAGAGAGTAGTACAGTCACTCTGTATGGTACTAGAGAGTAATATTGTCATTCTGTATGGTAGTAAAGAGTAATATAGTCACTGTGTACTGTGCTAGAGAGTAGTACAGTCACTCTGTATGATACTAGAGGGTAATATTGTCACTGTATGGTACTAGAGAGTAATATTTTCACTCTGTATGGTACTAGAGAGTAATATCATCACTCTGTATGGTACTAGAGAGTAATACAGTCACTCTGTGCTATGCTAGAGAGTAGTACAGTTACTCTGTATGGTACTTGAGAGTAATATAGTCACTCTCTCCTCTATTAGAGAGTTATACAGTCACTCTGTACCTCTCAATTTCTCATTTCATCTTGATGGCAGTGCTGCCTATCGCTCCCTCAAATGCAAAGATCGCAATTTCCAGAGCTCCCCATGCACTGGGAACCCATTTTCCCAGGCAGCAGGTGCGCTGTTATCAGATTCCCTCTCCCTGTGCAGTGCCCCTAAATACTTACAACTGGCTGCTTGTGCCTGAACCTGTCAAAAACCTTTTTGGGGTTCACTGCTTCAGCCTTCAACAGCCTTACAGAGAGCTGATCAATGAAATTGACACACAGAGGTCGTCATCAGAGACTGGCCATCAAGAGTAAAAAGGGACATTGATTTCAATCAATTGCATTAATTTATTGCCAGAGCAAAGGGAGGAGGGGCTGATCACCATTCTAATTTGACAAAGTAACACTTGATCCTACTTCTGGTTTGATCAAATTAGATTTGACCTTGTTTGATAGTAATTATTGAGTGATTGATTTTCTCTGATGTGTTTGTTCGTTGTGGGCTTCACTTTGCGAGGCTGACCATTTTGGAACGTGGAGACTGATTCCATTTAACTTCTATGGATGGACGAATTGACAGAGCATCAAACTGTGCTCGGATTTTGAAATGAATCATTTCTGACATTCCAAATAAAATTAATAGCCATATTGCAGAAAGTAATAAAGGAAAACCTGAAGATTTATGTCAGTGTTTAATTTCTACACCTATTGTTTTTTCTGAGGCGAGTGTAAAGAAGTGAGTGCAGGCCGAGGCCTCGTGATGCTCATATCCAACCTCACCTGACCAGCAAACTCAACTCTCACCAGACCATGGCCACACCTCGAGGCCGCCAGATCTCAGAGAGAATTAAATGGGAAGTGGAACCCAGAAGAAGAAAAATGAAAATGTTGTAGAGGTTATTTTATGAGCTGTGGAAAGGAAATACTTTACTTTAGAAAACAATCAACACCAGGATAGGAGTATCTGAAGAAGGACGGCAGAAAAACTTAAAGTTAAGTAGAATTGCTGGAAGAGTAATGAAAGCTCCTTCAGTGAATCAGTGATAAAGTGTGGTGTAGTCTCGACCGGGGCAATCCCAGATTAGATAGCTGGGCCTCGAGGCAGTAACAGAGCGGGGGAGGGGGACAAACACGCAACATGGTGGGGCGGGTGGGAACGTCCGATTTCAACGAGGATACCTCATTATCATTTTACTTCTGTATTTCACACCTTCACTGTGTGTGAGCAGGCAGATCTCACCTCAACTATTCAAACACCCCGTTCACAGATGCGATCGAAGAGGAGGCTTGGAGTTTTGTGTATTGTCTTGAGTTAAGTAGAAGCAGAGTAACGGAAGGAAGGAGGGCAAAGATTGTGCCCAGGTTCAATGAGGTGTCTCTGGATGTCCCGCTGGGTGCAGTAAGGGTAAGCATGGAGATCCTGTTTCCCAGCAATAGGAAAAAAAAACCTGCTGCCACGGCTAAGAAGAGGTGACTGAAGATGGTGAGCCAACGGCTCACTCAATGACACATCTGGTGGTCAACGGCTCACTCAATGACACATCTGGTGGTCATCGGCTCGCTCAATGACACATCCGGTGGTCAACGGCTTGCTCAATGACACATCTGGTGGTCAACGGCTCACTCAATGACACATCTGGTGGTCACATGGCTCAGGGTGTAGCGCTGCTGGTGTTCATGGGTGGGATTCCTCACAGGTTTTATCAGCCAGGTTTGAAGGGGGTTTCCTTTGTCGTCCAGCAGCCAGCCCTTAAGTCTGGTTCCAGGTACGAACAGGTCGGAGGTGTTGGACTCCTGATGAAAGCATCATGGGAGCTCCCTGGGAATCTGGCGCAGATCCACAGGAACCTTTCCTTGTTTTGCTCACCAGCTGAACATTGATGGAATGGAATCCCTCGCAGTTGACGAATGCTCCTGGTTGGTCTGGTGGTCCTCGGATTGCCCCGTGTGTGCAGTCGATGGCACCCTGTACTCGGGGGAAGCCAGTCAGAGACGCAAATCCCAGTGCCTGCTCCTTCTGGCTATTGTCATCACAGGAAGTTTACAAACCCCCCAGCCCCAGCAAACTGTCACCTACTTTATGCCTTTATGTGCAGCCCACTGCGAGACCCTCGATTTGTCTCTGGTGGCGCCCTGGAAGGAAACAGAGGGAAGGATATTGAGGGCAGTGGTGAGTTTCACAGTGACCGGCAATGCGTGGCCACCAGGTCCAGCAGGGAGCAGGTCTTTCTCTAGGAGGCTGCAGATGTCTGTGATCACCTGACGGGTCAGTCTGAGCCTCTGGAAGTCCTGCTCTTCAGAGAGGTCAAGGAAGCTGAGCCTCTGTCTGTAAACCCTGTTAGGTGGGTAATGCATCCTGCGACCTCGGCCCCTCTGGTGCTCTCCCCTCTGGTGCTGTCCTCTCTGGTGCTCTCCTCCCTGTTGCTCTCCCCTCTTTTTCTCTCCCATCTGTGGCTCTCCCCCTGTTGCTCTCCCCCTTGTTGCTCTCCCCCTGTTGCTCTCCCCCTTGTTGCTCTCCTCTCTGTTGCTCTCCCCTCTGTTACTCTCTCCTCTGTTGCTCTACTCTCTGTTGCTCACCTGCTGCTCTTCCTCGCAGCATCAGCAAGGGCGTGTTGTGGAAGGAACCCTCATCCTGATGTTCTCAGTGTGAACATCTCCAAACTATGAATAAGTTTCTCACAAGAACCCTCACTGAACTGTTTCCCAGAGGGAACTGAGAAAGTCGCTGTGGGCACTGCTCCTTTATTCATAGCGTGACACCTGACCTTTGACCATCCCCATAAAGTGTCGCTGAATCTCACCTCTGTTTTACTGAATCCCGGGAAATCCACACACCAGGCGTTAATTCCAAATCAGGCTCCCAATCGCATTATAGGAGTCCAATTTAAATATATTAATGACCGTCCACAGTGGGATACTCAGACACCCCGATATCCACTGCTGTAAAAGAGGCACTGGGCGGGTTAGGGTTGTGTTTCACGTATTTGATGGTTCAAACACCCATCCCCACACTCTCCCCCACATCTTGCGGGGGTTAAGATTGAGCCCCTGGTCTCTGCAGAGTTAGATGATTTCACCCAAGGTTTCAGCATCCCTAGGCTCTGAAAAGGGGAAATCATCCAAACTTTCCACTCCTGACTGCAGTCGTGTGTCCCCTGTCCCAGGTAACACTGCAGAATCGCCATGGGAAGATTAAAGAGGTATGGTTCAGGCCAATAAGAGGATGAGGGACACCAATTACATCAGGAAGAAACAGTTAGCTTTACTGGGACTGTGGTCAAAAAAACCAGGGCATGAGGACAAAATGACCAGAGCTCGAGCAAAGCAAAGGCTGTTCACCCCACTGACTGATGGTCAGGCAGAGCAGCCCTGCTCCTGGACAACACACTCAATGTGTGTGTCAATTCATTCTTTAAATAAGAGCAAAGTAAACGAGGAGAAGGAGAGACACAGCTGGCCAAATCATCCATCCAACATGATGGTTCCTGCACTGTTGGGACAAAATATGAATCATCTTTGGAATCCCAATATCGGGAGCAAAATTTCAAAGTTTGTGACTGACACAAAACTTGGAAGTGTAGTAAACAATGTGAGGATAGGAACAGATTTCAGGAGGACCATAGACAGGCTGGTGAAATGGGCAGGCAGATGAGAGCGAAGTGATACATTTTGGTAGGAAGAATGAGGAGAGGCAAAATAAACTGAATGGTACAATTTTAAAGGGGATGCAGGAACAGAGACCTTTGAAGGTGGCAGGACAAGTTGAGAAGGCTGTTAAAAAAGCAGATGGAATCCTGGGCTTTATTAATAGAAGCACTGAGTACAAAAGCAAGGAAGTGATGCTAGACCCTTATAAAACACTGGTTAGGTATCAGCTGGAGTAGTGGGGGTGATTTTAAGAGGTAATTGTGGGTGTGTGCGGGCGGGGGGGCTCCGAAAACCCGTTCGGGTTCGGAAGCCGCTCCAACCCGCCAACTTCCGAGTTTCCCAGGGACCCACCTGTGTGCAATTAAAGCCGGCGGGATGACAGTGAAAGAGCCAAATGTACCTCATTGCGGTACTTAAGGCATTTTACCTGGGACAGATTAAGTAATTGTGTGTGTGGAAACCATGAATACAGTCAGTGTGTGAGGAAATACTGAATACAGTCGGTGTGTGGGAAACACTGAGTACAGTCGGTGTGTGGGAAACACTGAGTACAGTCGGTGTGTGGGAAACACTGAGTACAGTCGGTGTGTGGGAAACACTGAGTACAGTCGATGTGTGGGAAACACTGAGTACAGTCGATGTGTGGGAAACACTGAATACAGTCGGTGTGTGGGAAACACTGAGTACAGTCGGTGTGTGGGAAACACTGAGTACAGTCGATGTGTGGGAAACACTGAATACAGTCGGTGTGTGGGAAACACTGAATACAGTCGGTGTGTGGGAAACACTGAATACAGTCGGTGTGTGGGAAACACTGAATACAGTCGGTGTGTGAGGAAATACTGAGTACAGTCGGTGTGTGGGAAACACAGAGTACAGTCGGTGTGTGGGAAACACTGAATACAGTCGGTGTGTGGGAAACACTGAATACAGTCAGTGTGTGGGAAACACTGAGTACAGTCGATGTGTGGGAAACACTGAGTACAGTCGATGTGTGAGGAAACACTGAGTACAGTCGGTGTGTGGGAAACACTGAATACAGTCAGTGTGTGGGGAAACACTGAATACAGTCGGTGTGTGGGAAACACTGAGTACAGTCGGTGTGTGGGAAGCACAGAGTACAGTCGGTGTGTGGGAAACACTGAGTACAGTCGGTGTGTGGGAAGCACAGAGTACAGTCGGTGTGTGGGAAACACTGAGTACAGTCAGTGTGTGGGAAGCACAGAGTACAGTCGGTGTGTGGGAAACACTGAGTACAGTCGGTGTGTGGGAAGCACAGAGTACAGTCGGTGTGTGGGAAACACTGAGTACAGTCGGTGTGTGGGAAACACTGAATACAGTCAGTGTGTGGGGAAACACTGAATACAGTCGGTGTGTGGGGAAACACTGAATACAGTCGGTGTGTGGGAAACACTGAGTACAGTCGGTGTGTGGGAAACACTGAGTACAGTCGGTGTGTGGGAAGCACAGAGTACAGTCGGTGTGTGGGAAACACTGAGTACAGTCGGTGTGTGGGAAACACTGAATACAGTCAGTGTGTGGGAAGCACAGAGTACAGTCGGTGTGTGGGAAACACTGAATACAGTCCGTGTGTGGGAAGCACAGAGTACAGTCGGTGTGTGGGAAACACTGAGTACAGTCGGTGTGTGGGAAGCACAGAGTACAGTCGGTGTGTGGGAAGCACAGAGTACAGTCGGTCTGTGGGGGAACACAGAGAACAGTCGGTGTGTGGGGAAACACGGAGTACAGTCGGTGTGTGGGGAAACACGGAGTACAGTCGGTGTGTGGGGAAACACTGAGTACAGTCGGTGTGTGGGAAGCACAGAGTACAGTTGGTCTGTGGGGGAACACAGAGTACAGTCGGTGTGTGGGGAAACACAGAATAGAGTCCGTGTGTGTTCAAACACAGAGAACAGTCCATGTGTGTTGAAACACAGAGAACAGTTCGTGTGTGTTCAAACACAGAGAACAGTCCATGTGTGTTGAAACACAGAGAACAGTCAGTGTGTGGGAAGCACAGAGTACAGTCGGTCTGTGGGGAAACACTGAGTACAGTCAATGTGTGGGGAAAGTCTGAGTACAGTCGGTCTGTGGGGGAACACAGAGAACAGTCCGTGTGTGTTCAAACACAGAATAGAGTCCGTGTGTGTTCAAACACAGCGAACAGTCCGTATGTGTTGAAGCACAGAATAGAGTCCATGTGCGATCAATCACTGAGTACAGTCGGTGAGTGGGGAAACACTGAGTACAGTCGATGTGTGGGGCAACACTGAATACAGTCGATGTGTGGGGAAACACTGAGTACAGTCGATGTGTGGGGCAACACTGAATACAGTCGATGTGTGGGGAAACACTGAGTACAGTCGATGTGTGGGGCAACACTGAATACAGTCGATGTGTGGGGAAACACTGAGTACAGTCGATGTGTGGGGCAACACTGAATACAGTCGATGTGTGGGGAAACACTGAGTACAGTCGATGTGTGGGGCAACACTGAATACAGTCGATGTGTGGGGAAACACTGAGTACAGTCGATGTGTGGGGCAACACTGAATACAGTCGATGTGTGGGGAAACACTGAGTACAGTCGATGTGTGGGGCAACACTGAATACAGTCGATGTGTGGGGCAACACTGAATACAGTCGGTGTGTGGGAAACACTGAGTACAGTCGGTATGCAGGGTGGAACACTGTACAGTCGGTGTGTGGGGAAACACTGAGTACAGCCCGAGTTTTTTTTTATTCGTTCACGGGATGTGGGTGTCGCTGGCGAGGCCGGCATTTATTGCCCATCCCTAATTGCCCTTGAGAAGGTGGTGGTGAGCCGCCTCCTTGAACCGCTGCAGTCCGTGTGGTGAAGGTTCTCCCACAGTGCTGTTAGGTAGGGAGTTCCAGGATTTTGACCCAGCGACAATGAAGGAACGGCGATATATTTCCAAGTCGGGATGGTGTGTGACTTGGAGGGGAACATGCAGGTGGTGGTGTTCCCATGCGCCTGCTGCCCTTGTCCTTCTGGGTGGTAGAGGTCGCGGGTTTGGGAGGTGCTGTCGGAGAAGCCTTGGCGAGTTGCTGCAGTGCATCCTGTGGATGGTACACACTGCAGCCAATGTGCGCCGGTGGTGAAGGGAGTGAATGTTTAGGGTGGTGGAAGGGGTGCAATCAAGCGGGCTGCTTTATCTTGGATGGTGTCGAGCTTCTTGAGTGTTGTTGGAGCTGCACTCATCCAGGCAAGTGGAGAGTATTCCATCACACTCCTGACTTGTGCCTTGTAGATGGTGGAAAGGCTTTGGGGAGTCAGGAGGTGAGTCACTCACCGCAGAATACCCAGCCTCTGACCTGCTCTCGTAGCCACAGTATTTATATGGCTGGTCCAGTTAAGTTTCTGGTCAATGGTGACCCCCAGGATGTTGATGGTGGGGGATTCGGCGATGGTAATGCCGTTGAATGTCAAGGGGAGGTGGTTAGACTCTCTCTTGTTGGAGATGGTCATTGCCTGGCACTTGTCTGGCACGAATGTTACTTGCCACTTATGAGCCCAAGCCTGGATGTTGTCCAGTCTTGCTGCATGCGGGCTCGGACTGCTTCATTAATTGAGGGGTTGCGAATGGAACTGAACACTGTGCAGTCATCAGCGAACATCCCCATTTCTGACCTTATGATGGAGGGAAGGTCATTGATGAAGCAGCTGACGATGGTTGGGCCTAGGACACTGCCCTGAGGAACTCCTGCAGCAGTGTCCTGGGGCTGAGATGATTGACCTCCAACAACCACTACCATCTTGCTTTGTGCTAGGTATGACTCCAGCCACTGGAGAGTTTTCCCCCTGATTCCCATTGACTTCAATTTTACTAGGGTTCCTTGGTGCCACACTCGGTCAAATGCTGCCTTGATGTCAAGGGCAGTCACTCTCACCTCACCTCTGGAATTCAGCTCTTTTGTCCATGTTTGGACCAAGGCTGTAATGAGGTCTGGAGCCGAGTGGTCCTGGCGGAACCCAAACTGAGCATCGGTGAGCAGGTTATTGGTGAGTAAGTGCCGCTTAATAGCGCTGTCGACGACACCTTCCATCACTTTGCTGATGATTGAGAGTAGACTGATGGGGCGGTAATTGGCCGGATTGGATTTGTCCTGCTTTTTGTGGACAGGACATACCTGGGCAATTTTCCACATTGTCGGGTAGACGCCAGTGTTGTAGCTGTACTGGAACAGCTTGGCTAGAGGCTCAGCTAGTTCTGGAGCACAAGTCTTCAGCACTACAGCCAGGATGTTGTCAGGGCCCATAGCCTTTGCTGTATCCAGTGTACTCAGCCGTTTCTTGATATCACGTGGAGTGAATTGAATTGGCGGAAGACTGGCTTCCGTGATGGTGGGGATATCGGGAGGAGGCCGAGATGGATTCTCCACTCGGCACTTCTGGCTGAAGATGTTTGCAAACGCTGTGGGGAAACACTGAGTACAGCCCGAGTGTGGGGAAACACTGAATACAGTCGGTGTGTGGGGAAACACTGAGTACAGTCGGTGTGTGGGGAAACACTGAATACAGTCGGTGTGTGGGGTAACACTGAAAACAGTCGGTGTGTGGGGAAACACTGAGTACAGTCGGTGTGTGAGGAAACACAGGGCACAGTCGGTCTGTGGGGGAACACAGAGTACAGTCGGTGTGTGGGGAAACACTGAGTCCAGTCGGTGTGTTGGGGAAACACTGGGCACAGATGGTGTGTGGGGAAACACAGAGTACAGTCGGTTTGTGGGGAAATACAGGGCACAGTCAGTGTGTGGGGAAACACAGACTTCAGTCCGTGTGTGGGGAAACACAGAGTACAGTCAGTGAGAGGGGAAACACTGAGTACAGTCGATGTGTGGGGAAACACTGAATACAGTCGGTCTGTGGGGTAACACTGGGCACACATGGTGTGTGGGGAAACACAGAGTACAGTCGGTGTTTTGGAAACACAGAGTACAGTCGGTGTGTGGGGAAACACTGAGTCCAGTCGGTGTGTTGGGGAAACACTGAATACAGTCGGTGTGTGGGGTAACACTGGGCACAGATGGTGTGTGGGGAAACACAGAGTACAGTCGGTTTGTGGGGAAATACAGGGCACAGTCAGTGTGTGGGGAAACACAGACTTCAGTCCGTGTGTGGGGAAACACTGAATACAGTCAGTGAGAGGGGAAACACTGAGTACAGTCGATGTGTGGGGAAACACTGAGTACAGTCGGTGAGTGGGGAAACACTGAATACAGTCGATGTGTGGGGAAACACTGAGTCCAGTCGGTGTGTGGGGAAATACTGAATACAGTCGGTGTGTGGGGAAACACTGAATACAGTCGGTGTGTGGGGTAACACTGGGCACAGATGGTGTGTGGGGAAACACTGAGTACAGTCAGTGAGTGGGGAAACACTGAGTACAGTCGGTGTGTGGGGAAACACTGAGTACAGTCGGTGTGTGGGGAAACACAGAGTACAGTCGATGTGTGGGGAAACACAGTCTTCAGTCCCTGAGTGGGGAAACATGGAGTACAGTCGGTGTGTGGGGAAACACTGAGTACAGTCGGTGTGTGGGGAAACACTGAGTACATTCAGTGTGTGGGGAAACACAGAGTACAGTCGATGTGTGGGGAAACACTGAGTACAGTCGATGTGTGGGGAAATACAGAGTACAGTCAGTGAGTGGGGAAACACTGAGTACAGTCGGTGTGTGGGGAAACACTGAGTACAGTCGGTGTGTGGGGAAACACAGAGTACAGTCAATGTGTGGGGAAACACAGTCTTCAGTCCCTGAGTGGGGAAACATGGAGTACAGTCGGTGTGTGGGGAAACACTGAGTACAGTCGGTGTGTGGGGAAACACTGAGTACATTCAGTGTGTGGGGAAACACAGAGTACAGTCGATGTGTGGGGAAACACTGAGTACAGTCGATGTGTGGGGAAATACAGAGTACAGTCAGTGAGTGGGGAAACACTGAGTAAAGTTGATGTCTGGGGAAACACTGAGTCCAGTCGGTGCGTGGGGAAACACTGGGCACAGATGGTGTGTGGGGAAACACAGAGTACAGTCGGTTTGTGGGGAAATACAGGGCACAGTCAGTGTGTGTTCAAACACAGACTTCAGTCGGTGTGTGGGGAAACACAGAGTACAGTCGGTGTGTGGGGAAACACTGAGTACAGTCGGTGTGTGCGGAAACACTGAATATATTCGGTGTGTTGGAAGCACTGAGTACAGTCGGTGTGTTGGAAACACAGAGTACAGTCGGTGTGTGGGGAAACACTGAGTCCATTCGGTGTGTTGGGGAAACACTGAGTACAGTCGGTGTGTGGGGAAACACTGAATACAGTCGGTGTGTGGGGAAACACTGAATACAATCGGTGTGTGGGGTAACACTGGGCACAGATGGTGTGTGGGGAAACACAGAGTACAGTCGGTTTGTGGGGAAATACAGGGCACAGTCAGTGTGTGCGGAAACACAGACTTCAGTCCGTGTGTGGGGAAACACAGAGTACAGTCAGTGAGAGGGGAAACACTGAATACAGTCGATGTGTGGGGAAACACTGAGTACAGTCAGTGAGTGGGGAAACACTGAATACAGTCGATGTGTGGGGAAACACTGAGTCCAGTCGGTGTGTGGGGAAACACTGAATACAGTCGGTGTGTGGGGAAACACTGAATACAGTCGGTGTGTGGGGAAACACTGAGTCCATTCGGTGTGTTGGGGAAACACTGAATACAGTCGGTGTGTGGGGTAACACTGGGCACAGATGGTGTGTGGGGAAACACAGAGTACAGTCGGTTTGTGGGGAAATACAGGGCACAGTCAGTGTGTGTTCAAACACGGACTTCAGTCGGTGTGTGGGGAAACACAGAGTACAGTCGGTGTGTGCGGAAACACTGAGTACAGTCGGTGTGTGCGGAAACACTGAGTATATTCGGTGTGTTGGAAACACACGGCACAGTCAGTGTGTGTTCAAACACGGACTTCAGTCGGTGTGTGGGGAAACACAGAGTACAGTCGGTGTATGGGGAAACACTGAGTACAGTCGATGTGTGGGGAAACACTGAATACAGTCGGTGTGTGGGGTAACACTGGGCACAGATGGTGTGTGGGGAAACACAGAGTACAGTCGGTTTGTGGGGAAATACAGGGCACAGTCAGTGTGTGGGGAAACACAGACTTCAGTCCGTGTGTGGGGAAACACAGAGTACAGTCAGTGAGAGGGGAAACACTGAGTACAGTCGATGTGTGGGGAAACACTGAGTACAGTCGGTGAGTGGGGAAACACTGAATACAGTCGATGTGTGGGGAAACACTGAGTCCAGTCGGTGTGTGGGGAAACACTGAATACAGTCGGTGTGTGGGGAAACACTGAATACAGTCGGTGTGTGGGGTAACACTGGGCACAGATGGTGTGTGGGGAAACACAGAGTACAGTCGATGTGTGGGGAAACACTGAGTACAGTCAGTGAGTGGGGAAACACTGAGTACAGTCGGTGTGTGGGGAAACACTGAGTACAGTCGGTGTGTGGGGAAACACAGAGTACAGTCGATGTGTGGGGAAACACAGTCTTCAGTCCCTGAGTGGGGAAACATGGAGTATAGTCGGTGTGTGGGGAAACACTGAGTACAGTCGGTGAGTGGGGAAACATGGAGTACAGTCAGTGTGTGGGGAAACACAGAGTACAGTCGATGTGTGGGGAAACACTGAGTACAGTCGGTGTGTGGGGAAACACTGAATACAGTCGGTGTTTGGGGAAACACTGGGCACAGATGGTGTGTGGGGAAACACAGAGTACAGTCGGTTTGTGGGGAAATACAGGGCACAGTCAGTGTGTGTTCAAACACAGACTTCAGTCGGTGTGTGGGGAAACACAGAGTACAGTCGGTGTGTGGGGAAACATTGAGTACAGTTGGCATCTGGGGAAACACTGAGTACAGTCGGTGTGCAGGGTGGAACACTGTGTACAGTCGGTGTGTGGGGAAACACTGAATACAGTCGGTGTGTGGGGAAACACTGAGTCCAGTCGGTGTGTGGGGAAACACTGAGTACAGTCGGTGTGTGGGGAAACACAGAGTACAGTCGATGTGTGGGGAAACACTGAGTACAGTCGATGTGTGGGGAAACACTGAGTACAGTCGATGTGTGGGGAAACACTGAGTCCAGTCGGTGTGTGGGGAAACACTGAGTACAGTCGATGTGTGGGGAAACACTGAATACAGTCGGTGTGTGGGGAAACACTGAGTCCAGTCGGTGTGTGGGGAAACAATGAGTCCAGTCGGTGTGTGGGGAAACACTGAGTCCAGTCGGTGTGTGGGGAAACACTGAGTACAGTCGGTGTGTGGGGAAACACTGAATACAGTCGGTGTGTGGGGAAACAGTGAGTCCAGTCGGTGTGTGGGGAAACACTGAGTACAGTCGGTGTGTGGGGTAACACTGGGCACAGATGGTGTGTGGGGAAACACAGAGTACAGTCGGTGTGTGGGGAAACACAGAGTACAGTCAGTGAGAGGGGAAACACTGAATACAGTCGGTGTGTGGGGAAATACAGAGTACAGTCGGTGTGTGGGGAAACACTGGGCACAGATGGTGTGTGGGGAAACACAGAGTACAGTCGGTTTGTGGGGAAATACAGAGTACAGTCAGTGTGTGGGGAAACACTGAGTACAGTCGGTGTGTGGGGAAACACTGAGTCCAGTCGGTGAGTGGGGAAACACTGAGTCCAGTCGGTGAGTGGGGAAACACTGAATACAGTCGGTGTGTGGGGAAACACTGAGTACAGTCGGTGTGTGGGGAAACACTGAATACAGTCGCTGTGTGGGGAAACACTGAATACAGTCGGTGTGTGGGGAAACACTGAGTACAGTCGGTGTGCAGGGTGGAACACTGTGTACAGTCGGTGTGTGGGGAAACACTGAGTCCAGTCGGTGTGTGGGGAAATACAGGGCACAGTCAGTGTGTGGGGAAACACAGACTTCAGTCCGTGTATGGGGAAACACAGAGTACAGTCAGTGAGAGGGGAAACACTGAGTACAGTCGATGTGTGGGGAAACACTGAGTACAGTCAGTGAGTGGGGAAACACTGAGTACAGTCGGTGTGTGGGGAAACACTGAGTACAGTCGGTGTGTGGGGAAACACAGAGTACAGTCAGTGAGTGGGGAAACACTGAGTACAGTCAGTGAGTGGGGAAACACTGAGTACAGTCGGTGTGTGGGGAAACACAGAGTACAGTCAGTGAGTGGGGAAACACTGAGTACAGTCGGTGTGTGGGGAAACACAGAGTACAGTCGATGTGTGGGGAAACACTGAGTCCAGTCGGTGTGTGGGGAAACACAGACTTCAGTCCGTGTGTGGGGAAACACAGAGTACAGTCGATGTGTGGGGAAACACTGAGTACAGTTGGTGAGTGGGGAAACATGGAGTACAGTCGGTGTGTGGGGAAACACTGAGTACAGTCGGTGTGTGGGGAAACACAGAGTACAGTCCGTGTGTGGGGAAACACAGAGTACAGTCAGTGAGTGGGGAAACACTGAGTACAGTCAATGTGTGGGGAAACACTGAGTACAGTCGATGTGTGGGGAAACACTGGGCACAGATGGTGTGTGGGGAAACACAGAGTACAGTCGGTTTGTGGGGAAATACAGGGCACAGTCAGTGTGTGTTCAAACACAGACTTCAGTCGGTGTGTGGGGAAACACAGAGTACAGTCGGTTTGTGGGGAAACACAGAGTACAGTCGGTTTGTGGGGAAACACTGTGTACAGTCGGTGTGTGGGGAAACACTGAGTCCAGTCGGTGTGTGGGGAAACACTGAGTACAGTCGGTGAGTGGGGAAACATGGAGTACAGTCGGTGTGTGGGGAAACACTGAGTACAGTCGGTGAGTGGGGAAACATGGAGTACAGTCAGTGTGTGGGGAAACACAGAGTACAGTCGATGTGTGGGGAAACACTGAGTACAGTCGATGTGTGGGGAAACACAGAGTACAGTCAGTGAGTGGGGAAACACTGAGTAAAGTTGATGTCTGGGGAAACACTGAGTCCAGTCGGTGTGTGGGGAAACACTGAATACAGTCGGTGTGTGGGGTAACACTGAATACAATCGGTGTGTGGGGAAACACTGGGCACAGATGGTGTGTGGGGAAACACAGAGTACAGTCGGATGTGGGGAAATACAGGGCACAGTCAGTGTGTGTTCAAACACAGACTTCAGTTGGTGTGTGGGGAAACACAGAGTACAGTCGGTGTGTGGGGAAACACAGAGTAACGTCGGTTTGTGGGGAAACACAGAGTACAGTCGGTGTGTGGGGAAACACTGAATACATTCGATGTGTGGGGAAACATTGAGTACAGTCGGTGTGTGCGGAAACACTGAGTACAGTCGGTGTGTGGGGAAACACTGAATACAGTCGGTGTGTGGGGTAACACTGGGCACAGATGGTGTGTGGGGAAACACAGAGTACAGTCGGTTTGTGGGGAAATACAGAGTACAGTCAGTGTGTGGGGAAATACAGAGTACAGTCGGTTTGTGGGGAAACACTGAATACAGTCGATGTGTGGGGAAAAACTGAATACAGTCGGTGTGTGGGGAAACACTGAATACAGTCGGTGTGTGGGGAAACACTGGGCACAGATGGTGTGTGGGGAAACACAGACTTCAGTCCGTGTGTGGGGAAACACAGAGTACAGTCAGTGAGTGGGGAAACACTGAGTACAGTCGATGTGTGGGGAAAAACTGAATACAGTCGGTGTGTGGGGAAACACTGAATACAGTCGGTGTGTGGGGAAACACTGGGCACAGATGGTGTGTGGGGAAACACAGAGTACAGTCGGTTTGTGGGGAAATACAGAGTACAGTCAGTGTGTGGGGAAATACAGAGTACAGTCGGTTTGTGGGGAAACACTGAATACAGTCGGTGTGTGGTGGAACACTGAATACAGTCGGTGTGTGGGGAAACACTGGGCACAGATGGTGCGTGGGGAAACACTGAATACAGTCGGTGTGTGGGGAAACACTGAATACAGTCGGTGTGTGGGGAAACACTGAATACAGTCGGTGTGTGGGGAAACACAGAGTACAGTCGGTTTGTGGGGAAACACAGACTTCAGTCCGTATGTGGGGAAACACTGAGTCCAGTCGGTGTGTGGGGAAACACTGAGTACAGTCGATGTGTGGGGAAACACTGAATACAGTCGGTGTGTGGGGAAACACAGAGTACAGTCGGTTTGTGGGGAAACACAGACTTCAGTCCGTATGTGGGGAAACACTGAGTACAGTCGGTGAGTGGGGAAACATGGAGTACAGTCGGTGTGTGGGGTAACACTGAATACAGTCGGTGTGTGGGGTAACACTGAATACAGTCGGTGTGTGGGGAAACACTGGGCACAGATGTTGTGTGGGGAAACACAGAGTACAGTCGGTGTGTGGGGAAACACAGAGTACAGTCGATGTGTGGGGAAACACTGAGTACAGTCAGTGTGTGGGGAAACACTGAGTACAGTCGGTGTGTGGGGAAACACTGAGTCCAGTCGGTGAGTGGGGAAACACTGAGTCCAGTCGGTGTGTGGGGAAACACTGGGCACAGATGTTGTGTGGGGAAACACAGAGTACAGTCGGTTTGTGGGGAAATACAGAGTACAGTCCGTGTGTTGAAACACAGAGAACAGTCCGTGTGTTGAAACAGAGAGAACAGTCCGTGTGTTGAAACACAGAGAACAGTCCGTGTGTGGGGAAACACAGACTTCAGTCTGTGTGCAGAAATGCTAGGTACAGGTTGTGTGGGAAAAAGTGAGTACAGGCCGTGTGTGGGCAACAGGGTGTACAACCCTCGTGTGCGGAAACACTGAGTATATTCGTTGTGTGGGGTAACACAGAGTACAGTCGGTGTGTGGAGATCACAGAGTAGAGTACCGCGGTGTGTGGAGATCACAGAGTACAGTCGGTGTGTGGAGATCACAGAGTACAGTCGGTGTATGGAGATCACAGAGTACAGTCGGTGCGTGTAGATCACAGAGTACAGTCGGTGTGTGGAGATCATAGAGTACAGTCAGTGTGTGGAGATCACAGAGTACAGTCGGTGTGTGGAGATCACAGAGTACAGTCGGTGTGTGGAGATCACAGAGTACAGTCGGTGTGTGGAGATCACAGAGTACAGTCGGTGTGTGGAGATCACAGAGTACAGTCGGTGTGTGGAGATCACAGAGTACAGTCGGAGTGTGTAGATCACAGAGTACAGTCGGTGTGTGGAGATCACAGAGTACAGTCGGTGCGTGTAGATCACAGAGTACTGTCGGTGTGTGGAGATCACAGAGTACAGTCGGTGTGTGGAGATCACAGAGTACAGTCGGTGTGTGGGGATCACAGAGTACAGTCGGTGCGTGGAGATCACAGAGTACAGTCGGTGTGTGGAGATCACAGAGTACAGTCGGTGTGTGGAGATCACAGAGTACAGTCGGTGTGTGGAGATCATAGAGTACAGTCGGTGTGTGGAGATCACAGAGTACAGTCGGTGTGTGGAGATCATAGAGTACAGTCAGTGTGTGGAGATCACAGAGTACAGTCGGTGTGTGGAGATCATAGAGTACTGTCGGTGTGTGGAGATCACAGAGTACAGTCGGTGCGTGTAGATCACAGAGTACAGTCGGTGTGTGGAGATCAAAGAGTACAGTCAGTGTGTGGAGATCACAGAGCACAGTCGGTGTGTGGAGATCACAGAGTACAGTCGGTGCGTGGAGATCATAGAGTACAGTCGGTGTGTGGAGATCATAGAGTACAGTCGGTGTGTGGAGATCATAGAGTACAGTCGGTGTGTGGAGATCACAGAGTACAGTCGGTGCGTGTAGATCACAGAGTACAGTCGGTGTGTGGAGATCACAGAGTACAGTCGGTGTGTGGAGATCACAGAGTACAATCGGTGTGTGGAGATCATAGAGTACAGTCGGTGTCTGGAGATCATAGAGTACAGTCGGTGTGTGGAGAGCATAGAGTGCAGTCGGTGTGTGGAGATCATAGAGTACAGTCGGTGCGTCGAGATCATAGAGTACAGTCGGTGTGTGGTGATCATAGAGTACAGTCGGTGTGTGGAGATCACAGAGTACAGTCAGTGAGTGGAGATCACAGAGTAGAGTACCGCGGTGTTGGAGATCACAGAGTACAGTCGGTGTGTGGAGATCACAGAGTACAGTCGGTGTGTGGAGATCACAGAGTACAGTCGGTGTGTGGAGATCACAGAGTACAGTCGGTGTGTGGAGATCACAGAGTACAGTCGGTGTGTGGAGATCACAGAGTACAGTCGGTGCGTGTAGATCACAGAGTACAGTCGGTGTGTGGAGATCACAGAGTACAGTTGGTGCGTGTAGATCACAGAGTACAGTCGGTGTGTGGAGATCACAGAGTACAGTCGGTGCGTGTAGATCACAGAGTACAGTCGGTGCGTGTAGATCACAGAGTACAGTCGTTGTGTGGAGATCACAGAGTACAGTCAGTGTGTGGAGATCATAGAGTACAGTCGGTGCGTGTAGATCACAGAATACAGTCGGTGTGTGGGGATCACAGAGTACAGTCGGTGCGTGGAGATCACAGAGTACAGTCGGTGTGTGGAGATCAAAGAGTACAGTCGGTGTGTGGAGATCACAGAGTACAGTCGGTGTGTGGAGATCATAGAGTACAGTCGGTGTGTGGAGATCACAGAGTACAGTCGGTGTGTGGAGATCATAGAGTACAGTCGGTGTGTGGAGATCACAGAGTACAGTCGGTGTGTGGAGATCATAGAGTACAGTCGGTGCGTGTAGATCACAGAGTACAGTTGGTGTGTGGGGATCACAGAGTACAGTCGGTGCGTGGAGATCACAGAGTACAGTCGGTGTGTGGAGATCACAGAGTACAGTCGGTGTGTGGAGATCACAGAGTACAGTCGGTGTGTGGAGATCATAGAGTACAGTCGGTGTGTGGAGATCACAGAGTACAGTCGGTGTGTGGAGATCATAGAGTACAGTCAGTGTGTGGAGATCACAGAGTACAGTCGGTGTGTGGAGATCACAGAGTACAGTCGGTGCGTGTAGATCACAGAGTACAGTCGGTGTGTGGAGATCATAGAGTACAGTCGGTGTGTGGAGATCATAGAGTACAGTCAGTGTGTGGAGATCACAGAGTACAGTCGGTGTGTGGAGATCACAGAGTACAGTCGGTGTGTGGAGATCACAGAGTACAGTCGGTGCGTGGAGATCATAGAGTACAGTCGGTGTGTGGAGATCATAGAGTACAGTCGGTGTGTGGAGATCACAGAGTACATTCGGTGCGTGGAGATCATAGAGTACAGTCGGTGTGTGGAGATCACAGAGTACAGTCGGTGTGTGGAGATCACAGAGTACAGTCGGTGCGTGGAGATCACAGAGTACAGTCAGTGTGTGGAGATCACAGAGTACAGTCGGTGTGTGGAGATCACAGAGTACAGTCGGTGCGTGTAGATCACAGAGTACAGTCGGTGTGTGGAGATCACAGAGTACAGTCGGTGTGTGGAGATCACAGAGTACAGTCGGTGTGTGGAGATCACAGAGTACAGTCGGTGTGTGGAGATCACAGAGTACAGTCGGTGTGTGGAGATCACAGAGTACATTCGGTGCGTGTCGATCACAGAGTACAGTCGGTGTGTGGAGATCGCAGAGTACAGTCGGTGCGTGGAGATCATAGAGTACAGTCGGTGTGTGGAGATCATAGAGTACAGTCGGTGTGTGGAGATCACAGAGTACAGTCGGTTTGTGGGGAAACACAGAGTACAGTCGGTTTGTGGGGAAACACTGTGTACAGTCGGTGTGTGGGGAAACACTGAGTCCAGTCGGTGTGTGGGGAAACACTGAGTACAGTCGGTGAGTGGGGAAACATGGAGTACAGTCGGTGTGTGGGGAAACACTGAGTACAGTCGGTGAGTGGGGAAACATGGAGTACAGTCAGTGTGTGGGGAAACACAGAGTACAGTCGATGTGTGGGGAAACACTGAGTACAGTCGATGTGTGGGGAAACACAGAGTACAGTCAGTGAGTGGGGAAACACTGAGTAAAGTTGATGTCTGGGGAAACACTGAGTCCAGTCGGTGTGTGGGGAAACACTGAATACAGTCGGTGTGTGGGGTAACACTGAATACAATCGGTGTGTGGGGAAACACTGGGCACAGATGGTGTGTGGGGAAACACAGAGTACAGTCGGATGTGGGGAAATACAGGGCACAGTCAGTGTGTGTTCAAACACAGACTTCAGTTGGTGTGTGGGGAAACACAGAGTACAGTCGGTGTGTGGGGAAACACAGAGTAACGTCGGTTTGTGGGGAAACACAGAGTACAGTCGGTGTGTGGGGAAACACTGAATACATTCGATGTGTGGGGAAACATTGAGTACAGTCGGTGTGTGCGGAAACACTGAGTACAGTCGGTGTGTGGGGAAACACTGAATACAGTCGGTGTGTGGGGTAACACTGGGCACAGATGGTGTGTGGGGAAACACAGAGTACAGTCGGTTTGTGGGGAAATACAGAGTACAGTCAGTGTGTGGGGAAATACAGAGTACAGTCGGTTTGTGGGGAAACACTGAATACAGTCGATGTGTGGGGAAAAACTGAATACAGTCGGTGTGTGGGGAAACACTGAATACAGTCGGTGTGTGGGGAAACACTGGGCACAGATGGTGTGTGGGGAAACACAGACTTCAGTCCGTGTGTGGGGAAACACAGAGTACAGTCAGTGAGTGGGGAAACACTGAGTACAGTCGATGTGTGGGGAAAAACTGAATACAGTCGGTGTGTGGGGAAACACTGAATACAGTCGGTGTGTGGGGAAACACTGGGCACAGATGGTGTGTGGGGAAACACAGAGTACAGTCGGTTTGTGGGGAAATACAGAGTACAGTCAGTGTGTGGGGAAATACAGAGTACAGTCGGTTTGTGGGGAAACACTGAATACAGTCGGTGTGTGGTGGAACACTGAATACAGTCGGTGTGTGGGGAAACACTGGGCACAGATGGTGCGTGGGGAAACACTGAATACAGTCGGTGTGTGGGGAAACACTGAATACAGTCGGTGTGTGGGGAAACACTGAATACAGTCGGTGTGTGGGGAAACACAGAGTACAGTCGGTTTGTGGGGAAACACAGACTTCAGTCCGTATGTGGGGAAACACTGAGTCCAGTCGGTGTGTGGGGAAACACTGAGTACAGTCGATGTGTGGGGAAACACTGAATACAGTCGGTGTGTGGGGAAACACAGAGTACAGTCGGTTTGTGGGGAAACACAGACTTCAGTCCGTATGTGGGGAAACACTGAGTACAGTCGGTGAGTGGGGAAACATGGAGTACAGTCGGTGTGTGGGGTAACACTGAATACAGTCGGTGTGTGGGGTAACACTGAATACAGTCGGTGTGTGGGGAAACACTGGGCACAGATGTTGTGTGGGGAAACACAGAGTACAGTCGGTGTGTGGGGAAACACAGAGTACAGTCGATGTGTGGGGAAACACTGAGTACAGTCAGTGTGTGGGGAAACACTGAGTACAGTCGGTGTGTGGGGAAACACTGAGTCCAGTCGGTGAGTGGGGAAACACTGAGTCCAGTCGGTGTGTGGGGAAACACTGGGCACAGATGTTGTGTGGGGAAACACAGAGTACAGTCGGTTTGTGGGGAAATACAGAGTACAGTCCGTGTGTTGAAACACAGAGAACAGTCCGTGTGTTGAAACAGAGAGAACAGTCCGTGTGTTGAAACACAGAGAACAGTCCGTGTGTGGGGAAACACAGACTTCAGTCTGTGTGCAGAAATGCTAGGTACAGGTTGTGTGGGAAAAAGTGAGTACAGGCCGTGTGTGGGCAACAGGGTGTACAACCCTCGTGTGCGGAAACACTGAGTATATTCGTTGTGTGGGGTAACACAGAGTACAGTCGGTGTGTGGAGATCACAGAGTAGAGTACCGCGGTGTGTGGAGATCACAGAGTACAGTCGGTGTGTGGAGATCACAGAGTACAGTCGGTGTATGGAGATCACAGAGTACAGTCGGTGCGTGTAGATCACAGAGTACAGTCGGTGTGTGGAGATCATAGAGTACAGTCAGTGTGTGGAGATCACAGAGTACAGTCGGTGTGTGGAGATCACAGAGTACAGTCGGTGTGTGGAGATCACAGAGTACAGTCGGTGTGTGGAGATCACAGAGTACAGTCGGTGTGTGGAGATCACAGAGTACAGTCGGTGTGTGGAGATCACAGAGTACAGTCGGAGTGTGTAGATCACAGAGTACAGTCGGTGTGTGGAGATCACAGAGTACAGTCGGTGCGTGTAGATCACAGAGTACTGTCGGTGTGTGGAGATCACAGAGTACAGTCGGTGTGTGGAGATCACAGAGTACAGTCGGTGTGTGGGGATCACAGAGTACAGTCGGTGCGTGGAGATCACAGAGTACAGTCGGTGTGTGGAGATCACAGAGTACAGTCGGTGTGTGGAGATCACAGAGTACAGTCGGTGTGTGGAGATCATAGAGTACAGTCGGTGTGTGGAGATCACAGAGTACAGTCGGTGTGTGGAGATCATAGAGTACAGTCAGTGTGTGGAGATCACAGAGTACAGTCGGTGTGTGGAGATCATAGAGTACTGTCGGTGTGTGGAGATCACAGAGTACAGTCGGTGCGTGTAGATCACAGAGTACAGTCGGTGTGTGGAGATCAAAGAGTACAGTCAGTGTGTGGAGATCACAGAGCACAGTCGGTGTGTGGAGATCACAGAGTACAGTCGGTGCGTGGAGATCATAGAGTACAGTCGGTGTGTGGAGATCATAGAGTACAGTCGGTGTGTGGAGATCATAGAGTACAGTCGGTGTGTGGAGATCACAGAGTACAGTCGGTGCGTGTAGATCACAGAGTACAGTCGGTGTGTGGAGATCACAGAGTACAGTCGGTGTGTGGAGATCACAGAGTACAATCGGTGTGTGGAGATCATAGAGTACAGTCGGTGTCTGGAGATCATAGAGTACAGTCGGTGTGTGGAGAGCATAGAGTGCAGTCGGTGTGTGGAGATCATAGAGTACAGTCGGTGCGTCGAGATCATAGAGTACAGTCGGTGTGTGTTGATCATAGAGTACAGTCGGTGTGTGGAGATCACAGAGTACAGTCAGTGAGTGGAGATCACAGAGTAGAGTACCGCGGTGTTGGAGATCACAGAGTACAGTCGGTGTGTGGAGATCACAGAGTACAGTCGGTGTGTGGAGATCACAGAGTACAGTCGGTGTGTGGAGATCACAGAGTACAGTCGGTGTGTGGAGATCACAGAGTACAGTCGGTGTGTGGAGATCACAGAGTACAGTCGGTGCGTGTAGATCACAGAGTACAGTCGGTGTGTGGAGATCACAGAGTACAGTTGGTGCGTGTAGATCACAGAGTACAGTCGGTGTGTGGAGATCACAGAGTACAGTCGGTGCGTGTAGATCACAGAGTACAGTCGGTGCGTGTAGATCACAGAGTACAGTCGTTGTGTGGAGATCACAGAGTACAGTCAGTGTGTGGAGATCATAGAGTACAGTCGGTGCGTGTAGATCACAGAATACAGTCGGTGTGTGGGGATCACAGAGTACAGTCGGTGCGTGGAGATCACAGAGTACAGTCGGTGTGTGGAGATCAAAGAGTACAGTCGGTGTGTGGAGATCACAGAGTACAGTCGGTGTGTGGAGATCATAGAGTACAGTCGGTGTGTGGAGATCACAGAGTACAGTCGGTGTGTGGAGATCATAGAGTACAGTCGGTGTGTGGAGATCACAGAGTACAGTCGGTGTGTGGAGATCATAGAGTACAGTCGGTGCGTGTAGATCACAGAGTACAGTTGGTGTGTGGGGATCACAGAGTACAGTCGGTGCGTGGAGATCACAGAGTACAGTCGGTGTGTGGAGATCACAGAGTACAGTCGGTGTGTGGAGATCACAGAGTACAGTCGGTGTGTGGAGATCATAGAGTACAGTCGGTGTGTGGAGATCACAGAGTACAGTCGGTGTGTGGAGATCATAGAGTACAGTCAGTGTGTGGAGATCACAGAGTACAGTCGGTGTGTGGAGATCACAGAGTACAGTCGGTGCGTGTAGATCACAGAGTACAGTCGGTGTGTGGAGATCATAGAGTACAGTCGGTGTGTGGAGATCATAGAGTACAGTCAGTGTGTGGAGATCACAGAGTACAGTCGGTGTGTGGAGATCACAGAGTACAGTCGGTGTGTGGAGATCACAGAGTACAGTCGGTGCGTGGAGATCATAGAGTACAGTCGGTGTGTGGAGATCATAGAGTACAGTCGGTGTGTGGAGATCACAGAGTACATTCGGTGCGTGGAGATCATAGAGTACAGTCGGTGTGTGGAGATCACAGAGTACAGTCGGTGTGTGGAGATCACAGAGTACAGTCGGTGCGTGGAGATCACAGAGTACAGTCAGTGTGTGGAGATCACAGAGTACAGTCGGTGTGTGGAGATCACAGAGTACAGTCGGTGCGTGTAGATCACAGAGTACAGTCGGTGTGTGGAGATCACAGAGTACAGTCGGTGTGTGGAGATCACAGAGTACAGTCGGTGTGTGGAGATCACAGAGTACAGTCGGTGTGTGGAGATCACAGAGTACAGTCGGTGTGTGGAGATCACAGAGTACATTCGGTGCGTGTCGATCACAGAGTACAGTCGGTGTGTGGAGATCGCAGAGTACAGTCGGTGCGTGGAGATCATAGAGTACAGTCGGTGTGTGGAGATCATAGAGTACAGTCGGTGTGTGGAGATCACAGAGTACAGTCGGTGCGTGTAGATCACAGAGTACAGTCGGTGTGTGGAGAACATAGAGTACAGTCGGTGTGTGGAGATCATAGAGTACAGTCGGTGTGTGGAGATCACAGAGTACAGTCAGTGTGTGGAGATCACAGAGTAGAGTACCGCGGTGTGTGGAGATCACAGAGTACAGTCGGTGTGTGGAGATCACAGAGTACAGTCGGTGTGTGGAGATCACAGAGTGCAGTCGGTGTGTGGAGATCACAGAGTACAGTCGGTGTGTGGAGATCACAGAGTACAGTCGGTGCGTGGAGATCAAAGAGTACAGTCGGTGCGTGTAGATCACAGAGTACAGTCGGTGTGTGGAGATCACAGAGTACAGTCGGTGCGTGTAGATCACAGAGTACAGTCGGTGTGTGGAGATCACAGAGTACAGTCGGTGTGTGGAGATCACAGAGTACAGTCGGTGTGTGGTGATCACAGAGTACAGTCGGTGTGTGGAGAACACAGAGTACAGTCGGTGTGTGGAGATCACAGAGTACAGTCCGTGCGTGTAGATCACAGAGTACAGTCGGTGTGTGGAGATCACAGAGTACAGTCGGTGCGTGGAGATCACAGAGTACAGTCGGTGTGTGGAGATCACAGAGTACAGTCGGTGTGTGGAGATCACAGAGTACACTCGGTGCGTGGAGATCACAGAGTACAGTCGGTGTGTGGAGATCACAGAGTACAGTCGGTGCGTGTAGATCACAGAGTACAGTCGGTGTGTGGAGATCACAGAGTACAGTCGGTGCGTGTAGATCACAGAGTACAGTCGGTGTGTGGAGATCACAGAGTACAGTCGGTGTGTGGAGATCACAGAGTACAGTCCGTGTGTGGAGATCACAGAGTACAGTCGGTGTGTGGAGATCACAGAGTACAGTCGGTGTGTGGAGATCATAGAGTACAGTCGGTTTGTGGAGATCATAGAGTACAGTCGGTGTGTGGAGATCACAGAGTACAGTCGGTGCGTGAAGATCATAGAGTACAGTCGGTGTGTGGAGATCATAGAGTGCAGTCGGTGTGTGGAGATCACAGAGTACAGTCGGTGCGTGTAGATCACAGAGTACAGTCGGTGTGTGGAGATCATAGAGTACAGTCGGTGTGTGGAGATCACAGAGTACAGTCGGTGTGTGGAGATCACAGAGTACAGACCGTGCGTGTAGATCACAGAGTACTGTCGGTGTGTGGAGATCACAGAGTACAGTCGGTGTGTGGAGATCATAGAGTGCAGTCGTTGTGTGGCGATCACAGAGTACAGTCAGTATGTGGAGATCACAGAGTACAGTCGGTGCGTGTAGATCACAGAGTACAGTCGGTGTGTGGAGATCACAGAGTACAGTCGGTGCGTGTAGATCACAGAGTACAGTCGGTGTGTGGAGATCACAGAGTACAGTCGGTGTGTGGAGATCACAGAGTACAGTCGGTGCGTGTAGATCACAGAGTACAGTCGGTGCGTGTAGATCACAGAGTACTGTCGGTGTGTGGAGATCACAGAGTACAGTCGGTGCGTGTAGATCACAGAGTACAGTCGGTGTGTGGAGATCACAGAGTACAGTCGGTGCGTGGAGATCACAGAGTACAGTCGGTGTGTGGAGATCACAGAGTACAGTCGGTGTGTGGAGATCATAGAGTACAGTCGGTGTGTGGAGATCACAGAGTACAGTCGGTGTGTGGAGATCAAAGAGTACAGTCGGTGTGTGGAGATCATAGAGTACAGTCAGTGTGTGGAGATCACAGAGTACAGTCGGTGTGTGGAGATCATAGAGTACAGTCAGTGTGTGGAGATCACAGAGTACAGTCGGTGTGTGGAGATCATAGAGTACAGTCGGTGCGTGTAGATCACAGAGTGCAGTTGGTGTGTGGGGATCACAGAGTACAGTCGGTGCGTGGAGATCACAGAGTACAGTCGGTGTGTGGAGATCACAGAGTACAGTCAGTGAGTGGAGATCACAGAGTAGAGTACCGCGGTGTTGGAGATCACAGAGTACAGTCGGTGTGTGGAGATCACAGAGTACAGTCGGTGTGTGGAGATCACAGAGTACAGTCGGTGTGTGGAGATCACAGAGTACAGTCGGTGTGTGGAGATCACAGAGTACAGTCGGTGTGTGGAGATCACAGAGTACAGTCGGTGCGTGTAGATCACAGAGTACAGTCGGTGTGTGGAGATCACAGAGTACAGTTGGTGCGTGTAGATCACAGAGTACAGTCGGTGTGTGGAGATCACAGAGTACAGTCGGTGCGTGTAGATCACAGAGTACAGTCGGTGCGTGTAGATCACAGAGTACAGTCGTTGTGTGGAGATCACAGAGTACAGTCAGTGTGTGGAGATCATAGAGTACAGTCGGTGCGTGTAGATCACAGAATACAGTCGGTGTGTGGGGATCACAGAGTACAGTCGGTGCGTGGAGATCACAGAGTACAGTCGGTGTGTGGAGATCAAAGAGTACAGTCGGTGTGTGGAGATCACAGAGTACAGTCGGTGTGTGGAGATCATAGAGTACAGTCGGTGTGTGGAGATCACAGAGTACAGTCGGTGTGTGGAGATCATAGAGTACAGTCGGTGTGTGGAGATCACAGAGTACAGTCGGTGTGTGGAGATCATAGAGTACAGTCGGTGCGTGTAGATCACAGAGTACAGTTGGTGTGTGGGGATCACAGAGTACAGTCGGTGCGTGGAGATCACAGAGTACAGTCGGTGTGTGGAGATCACAGAGTACAGTCGGTGTGTGGAGATCACAGAGTACAGTCGGTGTGTGGAGATCATAGAGTACAGTCGGTGTGTGGAGATCACAGAGTACAGTCGGTGTGTGGAGATCATAGAGTACAGTCAGTGTGTGGAGATCACAGAGTACAGTCGGTGTGTGGAGATCACAGAGTACAGTCGGTGCGTGTAGATCACAGAGTACAGTCGGTGTGTGGAGATCATAGAGTACAGTCGGTGTGTGGAGATCATAGAGTACAGTCAGTGTGTGGAGATCACAGAGTACAGTCGGTGTGTGGAGATCACAGAGTACAGTCGGTGCGTGTAGATCACAGAATACAGTCGGTGTGTGGGGATCACAGAGTACAGTCGGTGCGTGGAGATCACAGAGTACAGTCGGTGTGTGGAGATCAAAGAGTACAGTCGGTGTGTGGAGATCACAGAGTACAGTCGGTGTGTGGAGATCATAGAGTACAGTCGGTGTGTGGAGATCACAGAGTACAGTCGGTGTGTGGAGATCATAGAGTACAGTCGGTGTGTGGAGATCACAGAGTACAGTCGGTGTGTGGAGATCATAGAGTACAGTCGGTGCGTGTAGATCACAGAGTACAGTTGGTGTGTGGGGATCACAGAGTACAGTCGGTGCGTGGAGATCACAGAGTACAGTCGGTGTGTGGAGATCACAGAGTACAGTCGGTGTGTGGAGATCACAGAGTACAGTCGGTGTGTGGAGATCATAGAGTACAGTCGGTGTGTGGAGATCACAGAGTACAGTCGGTGTGTGGAGATCATAGAGTACAGTCAGTGTGTGGAGATCACAGAGTACAGTCGGTGTGTGGAGATCACAGAGTACAGTCGGTGCGTGTAGATCACAGAGTACAGTCGGTGTGTGGAGATCATAGAGTACAGTCGGTGTGTGGAGATCATAGAGTACAGTCAGTGTGTGGAGATCACAGAGTACAGTCGGTGTGTGGAGATCACAGAGTACAGTCGGTGTGTGGAGATCACAGAGTACAGTCGGTGCGTGGAGATCATAGAGTACAGTCGGTGTGTGGAGATCATAGAGTACAGTCGGTGTGTGGAGATCACAGAGTACATTCGGTGCGTGGAGATCATAGAGTACAGTCGGTGTGTGGAGATCACAGAGTACAGTCGGTGTGTGGAGATCACAGAGTACAGTCGGTGCGTGGAGATCACAGAGTACAGTCAGTGTGTGGAGATCACAGAGTACAGTCGGTGTGTGGAGATCACAGAGTACAGTCGGTGCGTGTAGATCACAGAGTACAGTCGGTGTGTGGAGATCACAGAGTACAGTCGGTGTGTGGAGATCACAGAGTACAGTCGGTGTGTGGAGATCACAGAGTACAGTCGGTGTGTGGAGATCACAGAGTACAGTCGGTGTGTGGAGATCACAGAGTACATTCGGTGCGTGTCGATCACAGAGTACAGTCGGTGTGTGGAGATCGCAGAGTACAGTCGGTGCGTGGAGATCATAGAGTACAGTCGGTGTGTGGAGATCATAGAGTACAGTCGGTGTGTGGAGATCACAGAGTACAGTCGGTGCGTGTAGATCACAGAGTACAGTCGGTGTGTGGAGATCATAGAGTACAGTCGGTGTGTGGAGATCATAGAGTACAGTCGGTGTGTGGAGATCACAGAGTACAGTCAGTGTGTGGAGATCACAGAGTAGAGTACCGCGGTGTGTGGAGATCACAGAGTACAGTCGGTGTGTGGAGATCACAGAGTACAGTCGGTGTATGGAGATCACAGAGTGCAGTCGGTGTGTGGAGATCACAGAGTACAGTCGGTGTGTGGAGATCACAGAGTACAGTCGGTGCGTGGAGATCAAAGAGTACAGTCGGTGCGTGTAGATCACAGAGTACAGTCGGTGTGTGGAGATCACAGAGTACAGTCGGTGCGTGTAGATCACAGAGTACAGTCGGTGTGTGGAGATCACAGAGTACAGTCGGTGTGTGGAGATCACAGAGTACAGTCGGTGTGTGGTGATCACAGAGTACAGTCGGTGTGTGGAGAACACAGAGTACAGTCGGTGTGTGGAGATCACAGAGTACAGTCCGTGCGTGTAGATCACAGAGTACAGTCGGTGTGTGGAGATCACAGAGTACAGTCGGTGCGTGGAGATCACAGAGTACAGTCGGTGTGTGGAGATCACAGAGTACAGTCGGTGTGTGGAGATCACAGAGTACACTCGGTGCGTGGAGATCACAGAGTACAGTCGGTGTGTGGAGATCACAGAGTACAGTCGGTGCGTGTAGATCACAGAGTACAGTCGGTGTGTGGAGATCACAGAGTACAGTCGGTGCGTGTAGATCACAGAGTACAGTCGGTGTGTGGAGATCACAGAGTACAGTCGGTGTGTGGAGATCACAGAGTACAGTCCGTGTGTGGAGATCACAGAGTACAGTCGGTGTGTGGAGATCACAGAGTACAGTCGGTGTGTGGAGATCATAGAGTACAGTCGGTTTGTGGAGATCATAGAGTACAGTCGGTGTGTGGAGATCACAGAGTACAGTCGGTGCGTGGAGATCATAGAGTACAGTCGGTGTGTGGAGATCATAGAGTGCAGTCGGTGTGTGGAGATCACAGAGTACAGTCGGTGCGTGTAGATCACAGAGTACAGTCGGTGTGTGGAGATCATAGAGTACAGTCGGTGTGTGGAGATCACAGAGTACAGTCGGTGTGTGGAGATCACAGAGTACAGACCGTGCGTGTAGATCACAGAGTACTGTCGGTGTGTGGAGATCACAGAGTACAGTCCGTGCGTGTAGATCACAGAGTACAGTCGGTGTGTGGAGATCACAGAGTACAGTCGGTGTGTGGAGATCATAGAGTGCAGTCGTTGTGTGGCGATCACAGAGTACAGTCAGTATGTGGAGATCACAGAGTACAGTCGGTGCGTGTAGATCACAGAGTACAGTCGGTGTGTGGAGATCACAGAGTACAGTCGGTGCGTGTAGATCACAGAGTACAGTCGGTGTGTGGAGATCACAGAGTACAGTCGGTGTGTGGAGATCACAGAGTACAGTCGGTGCGTGTAGATCACAGAGTACAGTCGGTGCGTGTAGATCACAGAGTACTGTCGGTGCGTGGAGATCACAGAGTACAGTCGGTGCGTGTAGATCACAGAGTACAGTCGGTGTGTGGAGATCACAGAGTACAGTCGGTGCGTGGAGATCACAGAGTACAGTCGGTGTGTGGAGATCACAGAGTACAGTCGGTGTGTGGAGATCACAGAGTACAGTCGGTGTGTGGAGATCATAGAGTACAGTCGGTGTGTGGAGATCACAGAGTACAGTCGGTGTGTGGAGATCAAAGAGTACAGTCGGTGTGTGGAGATCATAGAGTACAGTCAGTGTGTGGAGATCACAGAGTACAGTCGGTGTGTGGAGATCATAGAGTACAGTCAGTGTGTGGAGATCATAGAGTACAGTCGGTGTGTGGAGATCACAGAGTACAGTCGGTGCGTGTAGATCACAGAGTACAGTCGGTGTGTGGAGATCATAGAGTACAGTCAGTGTGTGGAGATCACAGAGTACAGTCGGTGTGTGGTGATCACAGAGTACAGTCGGTGCGTGGAGATCATAGAGTACAGTCGGTGTGTGGAGATCATAGAGTACAGTCGGTGTGTGGAGATCATAGAGTACAGTCAGTGTGTGAAGATCACAGAGTACAGTCGGTGCGTGTCGATCACAGAGTACAGTCGGTGTGTGGAGATCACAGAGTACAGTCGGTGTGTGGAGATCACAGAGTACAGTCGGTATGTGGAGATCACAGAGTACAGTCGGTGTGTGGAGATCACAGAGTACAGTCGGTGTGTGGAGATCATAGAGTACAGTCGGTGTGTGGAGATCATAGAGTACAGTCGGTGTGTGGAGATCACAGAGTACAGTCGGTGTGTGGAGATCATAGAGTACAGTCGGTGTGTGGAGATCACAGAGTACAGTCGGTGCGTGTAGATCACAGAGTACAGTCGGTGTGTGGAGATCATAGAGTACAGTCAGTGTGTGGAGATCACAGAGTACAGTCGGTGTGTGGAGATCACAGAGTACAGTCGGTGCGTGGAGATCATAGAGTACAGTCGGTGTGTGGAGATCATAGAGTACAGTCGGTGTGTGGAGATCACAGAGTACAGTCGGTGCGTGCAGATCACAGAGTACAGTCGGTGTGTGGAGATCACAGAGTACAGTCGGTGCGTGGAGATCACAGAGTACAGTCGGTGTGTGGAGATCACAGAGTACAGTCGGTGTGTGGAGATCACAGAGTACAGTCGGTGTGTGGAGATCATAGAGTACAGTCGGTGTGTGGAGATCACAGAGTACAGTCGGTGTGTGGAGATCACAGAGTACAGTCGGTGTGTGGAGATCACAGAGTACTGTCGGTGTGTGGAGATCATAGAGTACAGTCGGTGTGTGGAGATCAAAGAGTACAGTCGGTGTGTGGAGATCACAGAATACAGTCGGTGCGTGTAGATCACAGAGTACTGTCGGTGTGTGGAGATCACAGAGTACAGTCGGTGCGTGTAGATCACAGAGTACTGTCGGTGTGTGGAGATCACAGAGTACAGTCGGTGCGTGTAGATCACAGAGTACAGTCGGTGTGTGGAGATCACAGAGTACAGTCGGTGTGTGGAGATCACAGAGTACAGTCGGTGTGTGGAGATCACAGAGTACAGTCGGTGTGTGGAGATCACAGAGTACAGTCGGTGCGTGGAGATCGCAGAGTACAGTCGGTGCGTGTAGATCACAGAGTACAGTCGGTGTGTGGAGATCATAGAGTACAGTCGGTGTGTGGAGATCACAGAGTACAGTCGGTGCGTGTAGATCACAGAGTACTGTCGGTGTGTGGAGATCACAGAGTACAGTCGGTGCGTGGAGATCACAGAGTACAGTCGGTGTGTGGAGATCACAGAGTACAGTCGGTGTGTGGAGATCACAGAGTACTGTCGGTGTGTGGAGATCACAGAGTACAGTCGGTGCGTGTAGATCACAGAGTACAGTCGGTGTGTGGAGATCACAGAGTACAGTCGGTGTGTGGAGATCACAGAGTACAGTCGGTGTGTGGAGATCACAGAGTACAGTCGGTGTGTGGAGATCACAGAGTACAGTCGGTGCGTGGAGATCACAGAGTACAGTCGGTGCGTGTAGATCACAGAGTACAGTCGGTGTGTGGAGATCATAGAGTACAGTCGGTGTGTGGAGATCACAGAGTACAGTCGGTGCGTGTAGATCACAGAGTACTGTCGGTGTGTGGAGATCACAGAGTACAGTCGGTGCGTGGAGATCACAGAGTACAGTCGGTGTGTGGAGATCACAGAGTACAGTCGGTGTGTGGAGATCACAGAGTACAGTCGGTGTGTGGAGATCACAGAGTACAGTCGGTGTGTGGAGATCACAGAGTACAGTCGGTGCGTGTAGATCACAGAGTACAGTCGGTGTGTGGAGATCACAGAGTACAGTCGGTGCGTGTAGATCACAGAGTACAGTCTGTGTGTGGAGATCATAGAGTACAGTCAGTGTGTGGAGATCACAGAGTACAGTCGGTGTGTGGAGATCACAGAGTACAGTTGGTGCGTGGAGATCATAGATTACAGTCGGTATGTGGAGATCATAGAGTACAGTCGGTGTGTGGAGATCATAGAGTACAGTCGGTGTGTGCAGATCACAGAGTACAGTTGGTGCGTGTAGATCACAGAGTACAGTCGGTGTGTGGAGATCACAGAGTACAGTCGGTGCGTTGAGATCACAGAGTACAGTCGGTGTGTGGAGATCACAGAGTACAGTCGGTATGTGGAGATCACAGAGTACAGTCGGTGCGTTGAGATCACAGAGTACAGTCGGTGTGTGGAGATCACAGAGTACAGTCGGTATGTGGAGATCACAGAGTACAGTCGGTGTGTGGAGATCACAGAGTACAGTCGGTGTGTGGATATCATAGAGTACAGTCGGTGTGTGGAGATCACAGAGTACAGTCGGTGTGTGGAGATCACAGAGTACTGTCGGTGTGTGGAGATCACAGAGTACAGTCGGTGTGTGGAGATCACAGAGTACAGTCGGTGTGTGCAGATCACAGAGTCCTGTCGGTGTGTGGAGATCACAGAGTACAGTCGGTGCGTGTAGATCACAGAGTACAGTCGGTGTGTGGAGATCACAGAGTACAGTCGGTGCGTGGAGATCACAGAGTACAGTCGGTGTGTGGAGATCACAGAGTACAGTCGGTGTGTGGAGATCACAGAGTACAGTCGGTGTGTGGAGATCACAGAGTACAGTCGGTGTGTGGAGATCATAGAGTACAGTCGGTGTGTGGAGATCACAGAGTACAGTCGGTGTGTGGAGATCAAAGAGTACAGTCGGTGTGTGGAGATCATAGAGTACAGTCAGTGTGTGGAGATCACAGAGTACAGTCGGTGTGTGGAGATCATAGAGTACAGTCGGTGTGTGGAGATCATAGAGTACAGTCGGTGTGTGGAGATCACAGAGTACAGTCGGTGCGTGTAGATCACAGAGTACAGTCGGTGTGTGGAGATCATAGAGTACAGTCGGTGTGTGGAGATCACAGAGTACAGTCGGTGTGTGGAGATCATAGAGTACAGTCGGTGTGTGGAGATCATAGATTACAGTCGGTGTGTGAAGATCACAGAGTACAGTCGGTGCGTGTCGATCACAGAGTACAGTCGGTGTGTGGAGATCACAGAGTACAGTCGGTGTGTGGAGATCACAGAGTACAGTCGGTATGTGGAGATCACAGAGTACAGTCGGTGTGTGGAGATCACAGAGTACAGTCGGTGTGTGGAGATCATAGAGTACAGTCGGTGTGTGGAGATCATAGAGTACAGTCGGTGTGTGGAGATCACAGAGTACAGTCGGTGCGTGGAGATCATAGAGTACAGTCGGTGTGTGGAGATCATAGAGTACAGTCGGTGTGTGGAGATCACAGAGTACAGTCGGTGCGTGCAGATCACAGAGTACAGTCGGTGTGTGGAGATCACAGAGTACAGTCGGTGCGTGGAGATCACAGAGTACAGTCGGTGTGTGGAGATCACAGAGTACAGTCGGTGTGTGGAGATCACAGAGTACAGTCGGTGTGTGGAGATCATAGAGTACAGTCGGTGTGTGGAGATCACAGAGTACAGTCGGTGTGTGGAGATCACAGAGTACAGTCGGTGTGTGGAGATCACAGAGTACTGTCGGTGTGTGGAGATCACAGAGTACAGTCGGTGCGTGGAGATCACAGAGTACAGTCGGTGTGTGGAGATCACAGAGTACAGTCGGTGTGTGGAGATCACAGAGTACTGTCGGTGTGTGGAGATCACAGAGTACAGTCGGTGCGTGTAGATCACAGAGTACAGTCGGTGTGTGGAGATCACAGAGTACAGTCGGTGTGTGGAGATCACAGAGTACAGTCGGTGTGTGGAGATCACAGAGTACAGTCGGTGTGTGGAGATCACAGAGTACAGTCGGTGCGTGGAGATCACAGAGTACAGTCGGTGCGTGTAGATCACAGAGTACAGTCGGTGTGTGGAGATCATAGAGTACAGTCGGTGTGTGGAGATCACAGAGTACAGTCGGTGCGTGTAGATCACAGAGTACTGTCGGTGTGTGGAGATCACAGAGTACAGTCGGTGCGTGGAGATCACAGAGTACAGTCGGTGTGTGGAGATCACAGAGTACAGTCGGTGTGTGGAGATCACAGAGTACAGTCGGTGTGTGGAGATCACAGAGTACAGTCGGTGTGTGGAGATCACAGAGTACAGTCGGTGCGTGTAGGTCACAGAGTACAGTCGGTGTGTGGAGATCACAGAGTACAGTCGGTGCGTGTAGATCACAGAGTACAGTCGGTGTGTGGAGATCATAGAGTACAGTCAGTGTGTGGAGATCACAGAGTACAGTCGGTGTGTGGAGATCACAGAGTACAGTTGGTGCGTGGAGATCATAGATTACAGTCGGTGTGTGGAGATCATAGAGTACAGTCGGTGTGTGGAGATCATAGAGTACAGTCGGTGTGTGAAGATCACAGAGTACAGTTGGTGCGTGTAGATCACAGAGTACAGTCGGTGTGTGGAGATCACAGAGTACAGTCGGTGCGTTGAGATCACAGAGTACAGTCGGTGTGTGGAGATCACAGAGTACAGTCGGTATGTGGAGATCACAGAGTACAGTCGGTGTGTGGAGATCACAGAGTACAGTCGGTGTGTGGAGATCATAGAGTACAGTCGGTGTGTGGAGATCACAGAGTACAGTCGGTGTGTGGAGATCACAGAGTACTGTCGGTGTGTGGAGATCACAGAGTACAGTCGGTGTGTGGAGATCACAGAGTACAGTCGGTGTGTGGAGATCACAGAGTCCTGTCGGTGTGTGGAGATCACAGAGTACAGTCGGTGCGTGTAGATCACAGAGTACAGTCGGTGTGTGGAGATCACAGAGTACAGTCGGTGTGTGGAGATCACAGAGTACAGTCGGTGTGTGGAGATCACAGAGTACAGTCGGTGTGTGGAGATCACAGAGTACAGTCGGTGCGTGTAGATCACAGAGTACAGTCGGTGTGTGGAGATCATAGAGTACAGTCGGTGTGTGGAGATCACAGAGTACAGTCGGTGCGTGTAGATCACAGAGTACTGTCGGTGTGTGGAGATCACAGAGTACAGTCGGTGCGTGTAGATCACAGAGTACAGTCGGTGTGTGGAGATCACAGAGTACAGTCGGTGTGTGGAGATCACAGAGTACAGTCGGTGTGTGGAGATCACAGAGTATAGTCGGTGTGTGGAGATCACAGAGTACAGTCGGTGCGTGTAGATCACAGAGTACAGTCGGTGTGTGGAGATCACAGAGTACAGTCGGTGCGTGTAGATCACAGAGTACAGTCGGTGTGTGGAGATCATAGAGTACAGTCAGTGTGTGGAGATCACAGAGTACAGTCGGTGTGTGGAGATCACAGAGTACAGTCGGTGCGTGGAGATCATAGAGTACAGTCGGTGTGTGGAGATCATAGAGTACAGTCGGTGTGTGGAGATCATAGAGTACAGTCGGTGTGTGAAGATCACAGAGTACAGTCGGTGCGTGTAGATCACAGAGTACAGTCGGTGTGTGGAGATCACAGAGTACAGTCGGTGCGTGGAGATCACAGAGTACAGTCGGTGTGTGGAGATCACAGAGTACAGTCGGTATGTGGAGATCACAGAGTACAGTCGGTGTGTGGAGATCACAGAGTACAGTCGGTGTGTCGAGATCATAGAGTACAGTCGGTGTGTGGAGATCATAGAGTACAGTTGGTGTGTGGAGATCACAGAGTACAGTCGGTGTGTGGAGATCATAGAGTACAGTTGGTGTGTGGAGATCACAGAGTACAGTCGGTGCGTGTAGATCACAGAGTACAGTCGGTGTGTGGAGATCATAGAGTACAGTCAGTGTGTGGAGATCACAGAGTACAGTCGGTGTGTGGAGATCACAGAGTACAGTCGGTGCGTGGAGATCATAGAGTACAGTCGGTGTGTGGAGATCATAGAGTACAGTCGGTGTGTGGAGATCATAGAGTACAGTCGGTGTGTGGAGATCACAGAGTACAGTAGGTGCGTGTAGATCACAGAGTACAGTCGGTGTGTGGAGATCACAGAGTACAGTCGGTGCGTGGAGATCACAGAGTACAGTCGGTGTGTGGAGATCACAGAGTACAGTCGGTGTGTGGAGATCACAGCGTACAGTCGGTGTGTGGAGATCATAGAGTACAGTCGGTGTGTGGAGATCACAGAGTACAGTCGGTGTGTGGAGATCATAGAGTACAGTCAGTGTGTGGAGATCATAGAGTACAGTCAGTGTGTGGAGATCACAGAGTACAGTCGGTGTGTGGAGATCACAGAGTACTGTCGGTGTGTGGAGATCATAGAGTACAGTCAGTGTGTGGAGATCACAGAGTACAGTCGGTGTGTGGAGATCACAGAGTACAGTCGGTGAGTGGAGATCATAGAGTACAGTCGGTGTGTGGAGATCACAGAGTACAGTCGGTGTGTGGAGATCACAGAGTACAGTCGGTATGTGGAGATCACCGAGTACAGTCGGTGTGTGGAGATCACAGAGTACAGTCGGTGTGTGGAGATCATAGAGTACAGTCGGTGTGTGGAGATCACAGAGTACAGTCGGTGTGTGGAGATCACAGAGTACGGTCGGTGTGTGGAGATCACAGAGTACAGTCGGTGTGTGGAGATCACAGAGTACAGTCGGTGTGTGGAGATCACAGAGTCCTGTCGGTGTGTGGAGATCACAGAGTACAGTCGGTGCGTGTAGATCACAGAGTACAGTCGGTGTGTGGAGATCACAGAGTACAGTCGGTGTGTGGAGATCACAGAGTACAGTCGGTGTGTGGAGATCACAGAGTACAGTCGGTGTGTGGAGATCATAGAGTACAGTCGGTGTGTGGAGATCATAGAGTACAGTTGGTGTGTGGAGATCACAGAGTACAGTCGGTGTGTGGAGATCATAGAGTACAGTTGGTGTGTGGAGATCACAGAGTACAGTCGGTGCGTGTAGATCACAGAGTACAGTCGGTGTGTGGAGATCATAGAGTACAGTCAGTGTGTGGAGATCACAGAGTACAGTCGGTGTGTGGAGATCACAGAGTACAGTCGGTGCGTGGAGATCATAGAGTACAGTCGGTGTGTGGAGATCATAGAGTACAGTCGGTGTGTGGAGATCATAGAGTACAGTCGGTGTGTGGAGATCACAGAGTACAGTCGGTGCGTGTAGATCACAGAGTACAGTCGGTGTGTGGAGATCACAGTGTACAGTCGGTGCGTGGAGATCACAGAGTACAGTCGGTGTGTGGAGATCACAGAGTACAGTCGGTGTGTGGAGATCACAGAGTACAGTCGGTGTGTGGAGATCACAGAGTACAGTCGGTGTGTGGAGATCATAGAGTACAGTCAGTGTGTGGAGATCATAGAGTACAGTCAGTGTGTGGAGATCACAGAGTACAGTCGGTGTGTGGAGATCACAGAGTACTGTCGGTGTGTGGAGATCATAGAGTACAGTCAGTGTGTGGAGATCACAGAGCACAGTCGGTGTGTGGAGATCACAGAGTACAGTCGGTGCGTGGAGATCACAGAGTACAGTCGGTGTGTGGAGATCACAGAGTACAGTCGGTATGTGGAGATCACAGAGTACAGTCGGTGTGTGGAGATCACAGAGTACAGTCGGTGTGTGGAGATTATAGAGTACAGTCGGTGTGTGGAGATCATAGAGTACAGTTGGTGTGTGGAGATCACAGAGTACAGTCGGTGTGTGGAGATCATAGAGTACAGTTGGTGTGTGGAGATCACAGAGTACAGTCGGTGCGTGTAGATCACAGAGTACAGTCGGTGTGTGGAGATCATAGAGTACAGTCAGTGTGTGGAGATCACAGAGTACAGTCGGTGTGTGGAGATCACAGAGTACAGTCGGTGCGTGGAGATCATAGAGTAAAGTCGGTGTGTGGAGATCATAGAGTACAGTCGGTGTGTGGAGATCATAGAGTACAGTCGGTGTGTGGAGATCACAGAGTACAGTCGGTGCGTGTAGATCACAGAGTACAGTCGGTGTGTGGAGATCACAGAGTACAGTCGGTGCGTGGAGATCACAGAGTACAGTCGGTGTGTG